>NC_041384.1:211007193-211074508 GCF_002162155.2 Triticum dicoccoides | reverse complement strand
CCTTGAGTCCGCGAATCCCAAGGGAAAAAGGCTAGGTGGCAAATGGTAAAACCAATGTTGGGCATTGCTGCAAGAGTTTTATTCAAGGCGAACTGTCAAGGGGTTCCCATTATCACCCAACCGCGTAAGGAACGCAAAATCCGGGAACATAACACTGATATGACGGAAACTAGGGCGACAAGAGTGGAAAAAAACACTAGGCAAGAGGCCGAGCCTTCCACCCTTTACCAAGTATATAGATGCATTAAGATAACAAGATAATATAATGATATTCCAATAATAATCAATGTTCCAACAAGGAACGATCTCCAATCTTCACCTGCAACTAACAACGCTATAAGAGGGGCTGAGCAAAGCGATAACATAGCCAATCAACAGTTTGCTAGGACATGGTGGGTTAGAGGTTTGATATGGCAATTTGGGAGGCATGATAAGCAACTGGTAGGCATCGTAGCATAGGCATTGCAAAAGAGCGAGCATCTAGCAAGCAAAGATAGAAGTGATTTCGAGGGTATGATCATCTTGCCTGCAAAGTTGTCACAGTTGACTGGATCCTCGGAAGCAAACTCAACGGGCTCCTCGTTAACGAACTCGTCTCCCGGCTCTACCGAAACAACACAAACAAGCAAAAGGAATACAATCAACCACGTGCAAAGCTCAAACAACATGATGCAACATGGTATGCTATGCGGGATGCGATATGTGATGCATATGCAAGATTTGACAAAGGATGATTGAACCTGGCCTCAACCTGGAAATCCAAGAGTGCCAGTGGAAAGGTGAGGTGATTTCGGTTGAAATCAATATAAGGATCACCGGAATCGGATGCACGGTTTGGAAATGGCAAGCAAAACAAATATGGCACCGGTCTGCGATAAACAGCAAGTAGCGATATAAATGCATCAAGATAATTATGCTACAGCACTCAAACATGGCAACAAAATACATGGCAGGGATCCACTCATGATGCTTGACACAAGATGAACACTGAGCTACGGCCAATTCATCCATTAACAGGTTCAAACAAGCATGGAAAAAGTGCAAATGATAAACATGTTTCAGACTTAGTGAAATTAACACAAGTCTGGAATTTCACATCAGGTAGCACACTTTGGAGCATGAAAACTATATACGGCAGGAACTTAACATGGCAAAGCAATGCATGACATGAAGCTACTCAAAGCACTTAACAAAAGTCCGTTAGTGACCTTGAGCCAAAAGGGATCGGAAAATACAATTGCAAGCATGTGAACATGGCAAAAACATAATCAGATCTCAGACTTGGTGAAAAACTGGAGCTTGCAAATATGATAAAGAGTAGGCATGTTTACGAGCTCGATGCACTCACTACGGAGCATGTCATGACAAATTAAGCATACACCCATCAATAATACATATCATAGAAGCTAGGCATGGCAAGAACAACAACATAGCACACACGGATCAACAACAACATCCTCGGCAAAATCGCTAACAAGTAGACAATCTGCCAGGATTCACGAAATAGCAAAAGTAGAGCTCGATTGACTCAAGCTTGGGTGCTCCATAATTGCAAATAAAGACATGGATGGATAGAGCACCACAATATTAACAAATCATCCTTACTGATCATCCTCGAAAGAGGCACAAATCACTAGGAAACAACATGAACATATGGCATATTGATAAAAACAGATCAAGGATTTAGAGAAATTCTAAGTCCCTGAAATCAGCATTAACGAATGCACTACTTTGCAAGCTTGTGCTAGTCACCACACATACCACAAAAATACATGGTAAGCACCTCTGTAAAGATGGCATGGCATATAACAAAACTCATGTAGAGCTCAGGAGCATATCATGCACACATTAATCATGGAAAAATGACAAATAGCTAATTGATGCAGCAGTTCTGACAATTATCTCAAATAGCTCTCTTCCAACAGCATTTCGGGCATCAAGATGAGCTCAAATGAAAATGATGCAATGAGAGGAAATGATGTACTCTCTGAGGCGAACACTTCGATATGCTACACGCATGAATTGGAGCAACGGTGATGAAGTTATGATGTGTCAAAGTATGCAAAATAATTAGGGTTTCAGGGAGAAAGTCAACCGAGTCTAGATCTCAGATCCAGATCGCACGGAAACCGAGGCCACCGGAGTTACTGTAACTGCCGGAGTTTGAGGTCACCGGAGGAAGGTAAGCCGGATCCGGGGCGAGGGGCTCGCCGAAGAGGGCCGGCGTGGTGCAGGCCGGTGCGGTCGCCGGAGCTCGGTCGCCGGCGAGGACGACGAGGAGGACGGAGGTGGGACGGCTCAGCCGCGGCGGAGCTGCTCCGGCCGGCGAGGTTCGGCACGGTGGCGGCGGGGTTTGGCGCCGTCGTGGGGGAAGAAGGGCAGCACGCGGGCGTAGAGGATCGGCGCGGGGCGCGGCCCGGTGGCACAGTGGAGAGGGCCGGCCGCGGGCTTCCGTGGGCCGCGGCAGCGACGGGCGCCTGTTGCCACGTGTCAGCTCCCGGTTGGCGGCGGCGGAGGAAGCGGACGTGTCCGGCGGCTGGATTTTTGTCCGGCACGCGAGGAGAGGGAGGGGGCTAGGGTTTTCCCGGGAATTTCGGGGAAGAACTATTTATAGAGGTGGAGGGAGCTAGGAGAGTCCAAATGAGGTGAAATTTGCGGCCACGCGATCGTGATCGAATGATCTAGATGATGGAGAGGGTTTAGGTGGGTTTTGGGCCACTTTGGAGGGGTGTTGGGCTGCAACACACACGAGGCCTTCTCGGTCCCTCGGTTAACCGTTGGAGTATCAAACGAAGTCCAAATGGTACGAAACTTGACAGGCGGTCTACCGGTAGTAAACCAAGGCCGCTGGGCAAGTCTCGGTCCAATCCGGAAATGTTTAACCCCCACACACGAAAAGAGGTAGAAAGGACCACCGGAGGAGATAGGAGCGCCGGAATGCAAAACGGACAACGGGGAAAATGCTCGGATGCATGAGACGAACACGTAAGCAAATGCAATGCACATGATGACATGATATGAGATGCATGACAACGGCAACAACACACGGAGACAAAAACCCGAACTCGAGGAAAATGAAATAACTTAGTGCCGGAAATGGCAAGAGTTGGAGATCATATAAGGTAAATTACATCCGGGGTGTTACAGAAGTAAAAGTAGTTGCACCTATTAAAGTTGAAGAAAAGACTATCACTTATAATGATCCTGTTGTTCCTACACCTTATGTTGAGAAACCACCTTTCCCTGTTAGAATAAAGGAGCATGCTAAAGCTTCAACTGTAGTCAACAAAAGTAATATTAGGACACACAAACCCCCTGAGCAAGTTAAAGTTGAACCTAATATTGCTATGGTTAAAGATCTCTTGGCCGATAATATTGATGGGCATGTTATTTACCTTTGTGATGAAGCTGCTAGAATTGCTAGGCCTGATACTAAAAATAAACATAGACCTATTGTAGGCATGCCTATTATTTTTGTTAAAATAGAAGATCATTGCTATCATGGCTTATGTGATATCGGTGCTAGTGCTAGTGCAATACCTCATTCCTTATACAAAGAAATTATGCATGATATTGCACCTGCTGAGATAGAAGATATTGATGTTACAATTAAGCTTGCCAATACAGATACTATTTCATCAGTTGGGATTGCTAGAGATGTTGAAGTCGTTTGCGGGAAAGTTAAATATCCTGCTGATTTTCTTGTTCTTGGTTCCCCTCAAGATAGCTTTTGTCCCATTATATTTGGTAGACCCTTCTTGAATACTGTTAATGCTAAGATAGATTGCAAGAAGGATGTTGTTACTATTGGTTTGAGTGATATGTCTCATGAGTTTACTTTTTCTAAATTTCATACACAACCCCGTGATGAAGAATTGCCTAGCAAAGATGAAATTATTGGTCTTGCTTCTATTGTTGTGCCTCCTAATGATCCTTTAGAACAATACTTGCTAGACCATGAGAATGATATGTTTATGAATGAAAGAAGGGAAATAGATGAAGTATTCTTTAAACAGGGACCTATCTCAACACAAAATAAATTTGGAGAAAGACACCAAACAAGTTATTGATCACCAACGATGGCTGAATCCTAAGATGAAAGAAGTCGTAAGAAAGGAAATATTAAAGCTCCTTGAGGCAGGTATAATTTATCCCGTTGCTAATAGTCAGTGGGAAAGTCCTATATATCCATTGTGTCCCTAAGAAGGGAGGTATTACTGTCGTTCCTAATGATAAAGATGAATTGATTCCGCAAAGAATTATTACAGGTTATAGGATGGTAGTTGATTTCCGCAAATTAAATAAAGCTACTAAAAAGGATCGTTCCCCTTTGCCTTTTATTGATCAAATGCTAGAAAGATTATCCAAACATACACATTTTTGCTTTCTAGATGGTTACTCTGGCTTCTCTCAAATACCAGTGTCAGCTGATGATCAAGCAAAGACCACTTTTACTTGCCCTTTCGGTACTTTTGCTTATAGATGTATGCCTTTTGGTTTATGTAATGCACCTGCTACTTTTCCAAGATGCATGATGGCTATATTCTCTGACTTTTGTGAAAAGATTTGTGAGGTTTTCATGGATGATTTCTCCGTTTATGGATCCTCTTTTGATGATTGCTTGAGCAACCTTGATCGAGCTTCGCAGAGATGTGAAGAAACTAATCTTGTTCTGAATTGGGAGAAATGCCACTTTATGGTTAATGAAGGTATTGTCTTGGGGCACAAAATTTCTGAAAGAGGCATTGAAGTTGATAAAGCTAAAGTTGATGCTATTGACAAGATACCATGTCCCAAGGACATTAAAGGTATAAGAAGCTTCCTTGGTCACGCCGGTTTTTATAGGAGGTTCATTAAGGACTTCTCAAAAATTTATCGGCCTTTTCTAATCTATTAAAAAAGGATATTCCTTTTGTCTTTGATGATGATTGTGTAGAAGCATTTGAAATACTTAAGAAAGCATTTCTGCACCTATTGTTCAGCCACCTGATTGGAATTGGGACAATTCCAGTTCTGCCCCTAACTCGAACCCACTACTCAGTTTTGCCCCTAATTTTCAGGTATGCTCAGTTTTGCCCCTCCGCCGTTAGTGTCACTTATAGAAATGCCCGTTTGCGCCGTTACCGTCCGGTCAAAGTACTTTGACCATCCAGAAAAAAATAGCAAAAAAAATCAAAAAAATATGAAATTTGGTGGGATCGAAGATAGTCATGTCCGCAAGGCGCGTGCACAATTTTGTGTTGGTTGGACACTCTGGGAGCTCGTGGCAAAGGAAAAAAATAATAATTTATTCCTATGAACAGTAAATTCGAAAAAATAGTAAAAAGTTCAAAAAAAAATTGAATTTATTTGGCGTCAAAGAGGCTTGAGTGCACAAGGTGCTTTCAAGTTTTGGTGATCAAATGACGTACGAGGTGCTCTAGAGAAAAAAACAAAATACTGCATTTTTCAAAGTCTTTTTGAGCTAAAATTTGTTTTTTTTTTCTCCACGAGCTCCTACGATGTCCAAACACAACAAAAACGTGCACACATCTTGCGAACCTGAATATCTTCAGTCCCACGAACTTTCATATTTTTTTCTATTTTTTTCTATTTTTTTGAATTTACTACTCGCATGCGTACAAAATTTATGTTTTCCTTTGACACGAGCTCCCGGAGTGTCCGAACGGCATGAAAATGTGCACGCACCTTGCGGACATGACTATCTTCGATCCCACAAAATTTCATATTTTTTTGATTTTTTTGCTATTTTTTCAGGATGGTCAAAGACCTTTGACCAGACGGTAACGGCAGAGAAGGGCATTTCTATAAGTGAAACTAACGGCGGAGGGGCAAAACTGAGCATACCTAAAAATTAGGGGCAAAACTGAGTAGTGGGTTCGAGTTAAGGGCATAGATGTAAATGTCCCATTGGAATTTACCGTTTGAAATTATGTGTGATGCTAGTGATTATGATGTAGGTGTTGTTCTAGGGCAAAGAGTTGATATGAAATTAAATGTTATTCAATATGCTAGTAAAACTCTAGACAATGCCCAGAGAAATTATGCTACTACTGAAAAAGAATTTTTAGCAGTTGTATTTGCCTATGATAAGTTCAAACCTTATATTGTTGATTCTAAAGTAACTATTCACACTAATCATGCTGCTATTAAATACCTTATGGAAATGAAAGATGCTAAACCTAGACTTATTAGATGGGTTCTCCTGCTACAAGAATTTGATTTGCATATTATTGATAGAAAGGGAGCTGAGAACCCCGTTGTAGCCAACTTGTCTAGGTTAGAGAGTGTTCTTGATGACCCACTACCTATTGATGATAGCTTTCCTGATGAACAATTAAATGTCATAAATGCTTCTCGTACTGCTCCATGGTATGCTGATTATGCTAATTATATTGTTGCTAAATTTATACCACCTAGTTTCACATACGAGCAAAAGAAAAGGTTCTTCTATGATTTGAGACATTACTTTTGGGATGACCCACATCTTTATAAAGAAGGAGTAGATGGTATTATTAGATGTTGTGTACCTGAGCATGAACAGGAACATATCCTACGCAAGTGGCACTCCGAGGCTTATGGAGGACACCATGCTGGAGATAGAACCGCACACAAGGTATTGCAATCCGGTTTTTATTGGCCTACTCTCTTCAAGGATGCCCGTAAGTTTGTCTTGTCTTGTGATGAATGTCAAAGAATTGGTAATATTAGTAGACATCAAGAAATGCCTATGAATTATTCACTTGTTATTGAACCATTTGATGTTTGGGGCTTTGATTATATGGGACCGTTTCCTTCCTCTAATGGGTATACACATATTTTAGTTGTTGTTGATTACGTTACTAAGTGGGTAGAAGCTATTCCAACTAGCAGTGCTGATCATAACACCTCTATTAAGATGCTTAAAGAAGTTATTTTTTCTGAGGTTTGGAGTCCCTAGATAGTTAATGACTGATGGTGGTTCACATTTTATTCATGGTGCCTTTCATAAAATGCTTGCTAAGTACGATGTTAATCATAGAATTGCATCTCCTTATCACCCACAGTCTGGTGGTCAAGTAGAATTAAGTAATAGAGAGCTCAAATTAATTTTGCAAAAGACTGTTAATAGATCTACAAAGAATTGGTCCAAGAAACTTGATCATGCATTATGGGCCTATAGAACTGCATATAAAAATCCTATGGGTATGTCTCCGTATAAAATGGTTTATGGTAAAGCATGCCATTTACCTCTTGAGCTAGAACATAAGGCATATTGGGCCATTAAAGAGCTCAATTATGATTTCAAACTTGCTGGTGAGAAGAGGTTATTTGACATTAGCTCACTTGATGAATGGAGAACCCAAGCCTATGAAAATACCAAGCTGTTTAAAGAAAATGTTAAAAGATCGCATGATAAAAGGATACAAAGGCGTGAGTTTAATGTAGGTGATTATGTATTCTTATACAACTCTCGTTTAAGATTCTTTGTAGGAAAACTTCTCTCTAAATGGGAAGGTCCTTACGTTATCGAGGAGGTCTATCGTTCCGGTGCCATAAAAATCAACAACTTCGAAGGCACAAATCCAAAGTTGGTGAACGGTCAAAGTAATCCCATAAATATTGGAACCAATATTATTGAAACCGTAACCCTGGAGGAATACAGAAGGGACACTTTCCAGAATGTTTCAGACTCCAACAAGGAATAGGTATGTGGTATGGTAAGTAAACCGACTCCAAAACAGTTCTAATGGCAATTTTTCTCTGTTTTGGAGTATTTAGAAAATAGGAAAATAAGAAGCAGACCGGAAAGGACACGAGGCTTCCACGAGGGTGGAGGGCGTGCCCAACCCCCCTGGGTGCGCCCCCCTTCCTCGTGGGAACCTCGTGTGCTCTCCGGACTCCGTTTTCTTGCATGATACTCCTCCTGGTCGGTAAAAATTCATTATATAATCTCCCGAAGATTTTGACCACCGTATCATGCAAAAATCCCATGTTCTTGTTTCGAGCTGTTTTCTGCCAGGGTTGTAAAGGCCAAGCATCATGTCATCTCCCTCCTCCTCCAACAATGAGGGCAACGATGCTTGGCTAATGAAGATATAGCTGAAGAGAGAAGAGCCCGGAGAGATCAACAAGGATGAAGGGATCAAGAAGGCCACGGAGGACCAAGTTCCGACAGTAGAAGACATCCTTCAACTTGATCACAATCTTCTTACCCCAACAGAGATCGAAGCTTTCAAGATGATTGAGTTAGCTCATATACAAAACAAATATCTCATACGTGAAAATATTTTGTTGAAGGAGCATATCATCGCACTCAAGGGCATTATCCGCAAGTTGGAGGACCTCCTACGTTCGATGTGCGACTATCCATCATCACCAACACCCTCTTCACCGACAAAGAAGGAGATATAAACACATGTGTATGGGCACTCCCCTTGGCCACCACCAAGATTGGGGGAGTGCCCCGGTATCGTATCACCATCACAACTTTTATCTTTACCGTTTTTCTTAGTTCGATCCTTTTGGTAATATCTTGATCTAGTAGAATAAAGTTTTAGTATGATCTAGTTGTGAGTTTTGCTTTATGATCCCTCTATGTAATCGAGTCCATGAGCTATATAATAAAGATTAGTGTTGAGTCAAGGGCTTGATTATTTTGCTATGATCTTGAGGGATTAAAATAAGAGAAGAAATAAAAAGAAACAAGGAGATCATATGGATCTTATGGAGAGTAATGAGCTCACATATAAAGAGTATGATGAATAAAAGTTGTTGAGAGTTCACAAACATAGTTTTGGTCATCGTTGCAATTAATAGGAAGTAATAAAGAAAGAGAGGTTCACATATAAATATACTATCTTGGACATCTTTTATGATTGTGAGCACTCATTAAAGTATGATATGCTAAAGAGTTGACGTTGGACAAGGAAGACAACATAATGGGTTATGTTTTCTTACATCTCAGATAAATTATATTGTCATGGATCATCCAACATGTTGAGCTTGCCTTTCCCTCTCTTGCTAGCCAATTTCTTTGACCAAGTAGAGATACTACTTGTGCTTCCAAATATCCCTAAACCTAGTTTTGCCAAGAGAGTCCACCATATCTACCTATGGATTGAGTAAGATCCTTCAAGTAAGTTGTCATCGGTGCAAGCAATAAAAATTGCTCTCTAAATATGTATGACTTATTAGTGCGGAGAAAATAAGCTTTATACGATCTTGTGATATGGAAGAAATAAAAGCAACAGACTGCATAGTAAAGGTCCATATCACAAGTGGCAATATAAAGTGACGTTCTTTTGCATTAAGATTTTGTGCATCCAACCATAAAAGAGCATGACAACCTCTGCTTCCCTTTGCGAAGGGCCTATCTTTTACTTTTATCTTCTACCTTACATAAGAGTCATGGTGATCTTCACCTTTCCTTTTTACATTTTATCCTTTTTCAAGCACAATGTGTTGGAAAGATCCTGATATATATATCTAATTGGATGTGAGTCTTCATGAACTATTATTGTTGACATTACCCTTGAGGTAAAACATTGGGAGGCAAAACTATAAGCCCCTATCTTTCTCTGTCCCGATTAAAACTTCATACCCATAAATATTGCATGAGTGTTAGCAATTATGAAAGACTAAAAGATGGTTGAGTATGTGGACTTGCTGAAAAGCTCTTATATTGACTCTTTCCTATGTTATGATAAATTGCAATTGCCTCAATGACTGAGATTAGAGTTTGTTGGTTCTCAATGAAGTTTATGAGTCATACTTGAAATTGTGATTGAATTGTTACTTTAGCATAAGAGATCATATGACAATATATATATATATACATATATATATATATGTTGCTGTTCTAAGAATGATCATGATACCCTCATGTACGTATTTTATTTTTATCGACGCCTCTATCTCTAAACATGTGGACATATTTTTGGATTTCGGCTTTCGCTTAAGGACAGGCGAGGTCTAAGCTTGGGGGAGTTGATACGTCCATTTTGCATCATGCTTTTATATCGATATTTATTGCATTATAGGCTGTTATTACACATTATGTCACAATACTTATGCCTATTCTCTCTTATTTTATAAGGTTTACATAAAGAGGGAGAATGCCGGCAGCTGGAATTCTGGGCTGGAAAAGGAGCAAAATATAGAGACCTATTCTGGATAGCTCCAAAATTCTTGAAACTTCACGGAAGTTATTTCCAGAATATATAAAAAATACTAAGCACAAGAAGTGTCAGTGGAGGGCCACCCACTAGCCACGAGGGTGGGGGCGCGCCCCTGCCTCATGGGCCCCTTGGTGGCCCTCCGATGCCCATATTCTGCTATATGGAGTCTTTCGTCGAGGAAAAAATCATAAGCAAGCTTTCGGGACAAGACTCCGCCGTCACGAGGCGGAACCTTGGCGGAACCAATCTAGGGCTCCAGCGGAGGTGTTCTGCCGGGGAAATCTCCCTCCGGGAGGGGGAAATCATCACCAACGATCCTCTCATCGGGAGGGGGTCAATCTCCATCAACATCTTCACCAGCACCATCTCATCTCAAACCCTAGTTCATCTCTTGTATCCAATCTTTGTATCCAAACCTCAGATAGGTACCTGTGGGTTGCTAGTAGTGTTGATTACTCCCTGTAGTTGAAGCTAGTTGGTTTACTTGGTGGAAGATCATATGTTCAGATCCATTATGCATATTAATATCCCTCTGATTATGAACATGAATATGCTTTGTGAGTAGTTACGTTTGTTCCTGAGGACATGGGAGAAGTCTCTCATCCATGGCGCCTGACCAGGATCCTTTCATCGCGTCGTCTCGCTTCATCGGCGCCGTCGTCCACTTTGCCGTTGGCTCTCCTATGACTGCCTCGTCCATCGCAACAGGATTTATCCCCCAACCCAGCCATCTGCCATCTAAAATCTTCTTCCCCGCCGCCGACAGCCATCGCACCCGCAGCACCCTCAATGTATCAGCATGGGCCTACACGGCGTCGCAAGAGAGGTGGTACTCTTCCATATGTGCTTACGTTATTTATATCACCCAGAAAATAGATCTTAAATTCTTTTCTGTACTTTTCTTGTTCGTACCAAATCGTAGTGGCTAGTTGAATGCAAACATTGGTTGCGAAGTAGCTTTGTCCGGTTTGCACCTCCAGATCCGCCATGTCACGGTCACTATACTCGTAAATCTTATGGTTTCCCCCCTTTATATTCACTACCATCATCGTAGGTGCTTCCCTGCTTCCTGTCGTGCTTGCACTGCTCCTCAAGACCTCAACACATGAAGCGAACCAACATGCCACTCATAATTTCGAAGCTTACGTGTTGAAATACGAATCTGATATGAGGCTCATGTTACTAAAACAGACAACGTCTAATTGGTCACCTAATGTTCCTATATTCGTTTTGAAAAGCATGTGTGCCACCCACTAGTCCAGATAGTTCCACTTTCCGGATTTTACTCTTGATGCTTAGGGTTTTCCCCTTTTATCTACTTTACTATGATCTGGGTAGGTGCTTTCTGTCATACTAGCATTACTCCACCCTTCAAGCTAAACAACACAACACTCAAAATTTCTAAGCTTAGTTGTTCAAATATGATTGTGATATGATACTGATATTAGTTAATAGACACATTTAATTGGTTAGCTAAAGGTCCCACTTGAGTTTCCAAATGCATGTCGCGACATATAGAGCGACAGCAGAATTGCATTTCTTTGTCACTTGTTGACTATACTTTCTTGTTCACACCAAATCTTAGTTGTTATTTCAAAGCAAATATCGGTTGCTAACTACCCTTTGCACGGTTTGCAGCTTCAGATCTGCCATCCCACTGCCACGGTCAACATTATACTCATCATGCTTATGGTTTCCCCATTTTATGATGACCACAATCAGCCTACGTGGTTCGTGTCGTAATAGCACTGCTCCACCCATCGAGCTAAACAAGCTTAGTTGTACAAATTCAAATCTGATATTATGCTAATATTAGTAAAACTGAGGGATGTTTAATTGGTCAGCTAAATGTTCCTACTTTAGTTTCGAAATGCATGTGAGACACATATGGAGAGATCGAAAGGAATAGTATTTCTCTGTGTGCTCTGGTTCATCATGGGTGGCCAACCGACATTGTATAGAAAGACTTGTAATATCTTCAATCTTCCTGCTCTTCTGCTCTTCTTTAAGATGATCCGCTTCTCTTGCGGTCGACTGGTCAGGTCGAGTTATTCTCCCTTAGTATATTTTGAATCTGTCTGGTCAGGTCGACTTGTTCTTCTTTACTATATGTTGAAGTTGTCATCTGCGAAGTATCATCACTTCTGGAGCTCTCATATTTTGAGTAGTAGGCCACATTACATTAATGCACACACCAAATTACAGCATGCATGGCACCTCTTAGAAGAATTACAGAGATAGCACAAAGGGGTTTACAGGGAGGAAGTATTGGATTAGAATCACTTCTGCATTACAAAGATAATCTCACTTGTTTTTATGTTTTCATGCATGTCAGGTATTGAACAATATCAAAATGAATATGAGAATGGGCGCACGAGAGGAATATTGCAGAACGATCCACCGGCTAACAAACTTGGCATGGTGGAGGATGGCCTATCTTATTCACCCATCAAGGTGCATGCTCTAAATTGGCAAGGTTGTATTGGTCGCACATATTTTGCATCTGACCTCTTGCATTACTTCTACTTTGTTACACCATCTGCTTAGTTTAAGCATCATATATGAGTATATGCCATACTTATCCATTTTCTGTATCTATTCCATGTGTCGTCATACTATGTTTTTCCAGTCAAATGTTGTTCTTTCATAATAGATGTCCAAAAGGAAGAGGGTGATTGCAGATCCTCAAGGAGTACAAACTAGGTATTTGGAAAAAGTAGTGATACCTGTTAAATCAGATAGATCAGCAGCCACAGAAAACACGGGCCCAACTGTAACAGACTTTACCCCTACTCTAGTGGCCAAACCCCTATTAGAATTGCTGACAGCCCAGCGTCAGGTACTGTCTATGATGTCAATTCAAAATTTGAATTCCTAAATTTCTGCATGTGCCTTACCTTCTCTCTTGTATGAAAACTAATTTCAGATGAATCTCCTTGCTCAAAGGATCATAGGATCTCACAACAATACTGGGCTCTGCATTGCTCTGGTCAGTACCTCTTGCCCTTTGTCAGCATACTTACACTCATTGCTGTTTGATTATGTATCATCACTGTAAATGTTCGCTTCTTTATCCTTCCTTTGCTTGAAATTATAAGATCTATATTTACTCTTAGATAAATGTAGAATTAACACAATGGTTATGAAGTTTTGGATTTCTCATGTAAGTACCTGTTGTCATGTACTCCCTCTGTATCGAATTAATTTTTGATCAATTGGATGTATTTAGAACTTAATAGTGCTAGATACATCCATTTGAGCGACAACTAATAACGGACGATGGTGGTATTAATGTACATGCATCACGAGATAGTTGATTGTCTGGCATTACTCTGCATCTTATCTGCCCTGCCCTCCACTTTCTCCAAATTATCATATCTACATTACTCTTACCAAAATGTTGAATAAAGCCAATGCCACTGCACACGTTGATGTCTGCATTCCTCTTGTCAGTACCTTTTGCCTCGTAACGCTGTACTTAATTAATTGCTATTTGATTATGTATCATCAGTCTGCACGTGAGCTTCATTATCCTCTATTTCACTACAAGAAATATGTCAACTAGTGACCTTCTATCAGTGACCCTGTAAGAATTGGTCATTGATCTACGACCATTTGAGATCAATTGGTCAAAAGCTATTCAGGGGGCTCCAAACCTCAACTATATCGACCATTTTGGTCAGAAATGTCATAATTTCCTTACACGAAATGGTCATAAAGCAGATAGCACTAGTCTGCTGCCTTATTTCTACCTTATCACGACCAATATAGATGGCCATAACCTTGTAAATTGTGGTCAATTGCTATGACAAGGTGCCACCTCATGTTTTGCCTATGTGTCATGTCCATGTGTCAATTTTTTCCCTAGGTTGTGAAGCACCCTATATTTCTATCATTCCCAAAATTTCCAAAAAATCTCATAAATTCATTGGGTCATATCTTCATTAAATATGTAAAAACCCTTCCTTGCCTAGTTCAAAAATAATTCAACAATATTCATTTTCCTATTCTGTTCACAACAATACCTTGTGAAGGAAGTTCTATTTGTATATTCTTGATTGCCCTCAAAATTTTTGGGCACTCTCTCCTATCCAAATCATTGCCTCATGACAAAATTCAGCTCCATTTGCCCATAAATCTTCCTTGGCAAATTTCCAAAGTTTTTTCACCTAGAAGCATTGTGAAGGAAGTACCATTTTTATATACCCAAATGACATGAAATTTATACAGTTCCTTCATATGCCCAAGTTATCACCCTCCTCCAAATTGCAGCTCAGTCAAATCATCTATGTGAGCCCAGGTTCAATTTATATTTTATGGCCAGATTGGCACATTGCAAAGCAAGTGTTATCCAGATCCCTCCTATTACCCTCAAACTTTTTGGGCACTCTTCCATACCCAAATCATCGCCACATGATAATATTCAGCTCCATTTTCCTGGTAAATCTTTCTCATGAAATTTCTAAAGTTTCTATCTCGAGAGAAGCTTTGTGAAGTAAGTACTAGCTAGGCTTACCCAAATGATCTGAAATTTTACCAGGGCATGACCATGCCTATGTAACTTACCTACACTAAATTTGAGCTCATTTCATTTATCCAATTTGTCTTGCTAATTTTCCCAAGTTTCTGTCCAGGGAATAGCATTGTGAAGGAAGTACCACTTTGGCATGTCCAAATGATATAAATTTTCTACAGTGCTTTCCTATGCCCAAATAACCATCCTCCACCAAATTTCAGCTCAATCCATTCATTGTTTTGAGCCCAGCTTGAACATTCATATTTCTGTCCAGTGTAGTACTTTGCAAAGAAAGTACCACCTAGGCTCCTCCTTTTCAGCTAAAAATTGTGAAGAGAGTCTTCTTAGTAGATTATCATCCTCAGCCAAAACTCACGCCCATTGGCCACGTGCATTTCCCGTATCGCTAATAAAACACTTGGCTGCTAATTCATGTTTGAGCATAGTTCGGTCTCCTCATGAGAATCTTATGTCGTAATTTTCTTCCTAGCACCTGCCTGGGGAGTACCCAACCCCCTAGACATGCCTAGGCCGCCCAGAACACATGGCAACTCCACGGTCACGCGGTGACCATGCGGCGGGCATGCGAGTTTACGCGCTCTGGAGTTGGGGCCCTCGTCCACCATCCAAACCTCGATGTATCGCCACCAAACCATGTATTTCTGATTAAATAGATACTTATATACATAGAAATGATTTTTGTAAAAAATAGAGGGCAAACTATAAGGTAGATGCAGTTCAAATTGACTCGCTTCCTACTGAATCGACAAAAAATTGTCTTTTTCACAAGTGGTGGATCAAAACTTTTGACACCCAACCATTTTGTCAATTATGCATTAAATATGGCCTAATATTCTATAAAAATGATTTGGCACAATTTTGCAACAAATATATGGTAGCTCCTTCACAAAAAAAACTCATTTTGGGCATTCAAAAAATGGAAAATGAATTTTCCGTGCAAAGAAAATGAAAACTCCCTTAGGCAACATTGTTTGGAATTCAAAGATGCACCATTGTGCACAATATGAGATCATTTGAACAAACTATGCCATGAATGTGGCCATAAGATTGATCATTTGGCTTGAAAACCCTGAATCTTCAAGCATGATATATAGCTCATTCCTGAGAACACTTTTTAAAAATAATTACCGTATTACAAGTTTATTATTTTTCCTGAAAACGTGGTCACATATAATGACACAATGCGAATGTTTTCCAATTTTTTGAATTATTTTGAATTTTTTATGCCCGTTTCGAAATGCGATCAAAACGGCGGGTTTGACCGTTCCTAGCTAGTGGTTGAATCTTGGAATTTTTTTGATGTTTCTCTGATTAAATAGATACTTCTGTACCTAGAAATGATTTTTTAAAAATAAAGAGCAAACTATGAGGAAGCTATAGTTCAAATTTGCCCCCTTCCTACTGAATCGGTGGGAATTTGTCTTTTTCACCAGAGGTGGATCAAAGCTTTTGACACCCAACCATTTGTCCAATTGTGAATCAAATGTGGCCTAGTATTTTAGAAAAATGATTTGGTCCAATTGTGCAACAAATATATCGTAGGTCCTTCACAAGAAGAACTCAATTCGGGCACTCGGAAAATGGAAAATGAATTTCCCGTGCAAAGAAAATGATAACTCCCTTAGGCAACATTGTTTGGAATTCTAGGATGCACCCTTGTGCACAATATGAGATCATTTGAACAAACTATGCCATGAATGTGGCCATAATATTGATCATTTGGTTTGAAAACCCTGAATCTTCACGCATGATAGCTCATTTCTGAGAACACTTTTTAAAATAATTGCCGTATTACAAGTTTATTATTTTTCCTGGAAACTTGGTCACATATAATGACACAATGCGAAGGTTTTCCAATTTTTTGGTTTTTTTCAATTTTTATGCCCGTTTCGAAATGCGATCAAAATGGCGGGTTTTCACCGTAACTAGTGGTTGAATCTTGGAAAACTTTTGATGTTTATCTTATTAAATAGATACTTATGTACCTAGAAATGATTTTTTTTGAAAAATATAAAGAGCAAACTATGAGGCAGCTGCAGTTCAAATTTGACCCGCTTCCTGCTGAATCGGCGGGAATTTGTCTTTTTCATTAGAGGTGGATCAAAGCTTTTGACACCCAACCATTTGGTCAATTATGAATCAAATATGGCCTAGTATTTTAGAAAAATGATTTGGTCCAATTTGGCAACAAATATATGGTAGGTCCTTCACAAAAAGAACTCAATTTGGGCACTCGGAAAATGGAAAATGAATTTTCCGTGCAAAGAAACTATTAACTCCCTTAGGCAACATTGTTTGGAATTCCAAGATGCACCCTTGTGCAAAATATGAGATCATTTGAACAAACTATGCCATGAATGTGGCCATAAGATTGATCATTTGGCTTGAAACCCCGGAATCTTCACGCATGATAGCTCATTTGTGAGAACACTTTTTAAAAATAATTGAACTATTACAAGTTTATTATTTTTCCTGAAAACATGGTCACATCTAATGACACAATGCGAGGGTTTTCCAATTTTTTGATTTTTTTGAATTTTTTATGCCCGTTTCGAAATGCGATCAAAACGCCGGGTTTGACCGTTCCTAGCTAGTGGTTGAATCTTGGAAATTTTTCGATGTTTCTCTTGTTAAATAGATAATTATGTACCTAGAAATGATTTTTTTGAAAAAATAAAGAGAAAACTATGAGAGAGTTGTAGTTCAAATTTGCCCTTCTTCCTCCTGAATCGGAGGGAATTTCTCTTTTTCACCATTTGGTCAATTGTGAATCAAATATGGCCTAGTATTTTAGAAAAATGATTTGGTCCAATTTTGCAACAAATATATGGTAGTTCCTTCACAAAAGGAATTCAATCTGGGCACTCGAAAAATGGAAAATGAATATTCCGTGCAAAGAAAATGATAACTCCCTTAGGAAACATTCGTTGGAATTCCAAGATGCACCCTTGTGCACAATATGAGATCATTTGAACAAACTATGCCATGAATGTGGCCATAAGATTGATCATTTGGCTTGAAAACCCTGAATCTTCACGCATGATAGCTCATTTCTGAGAACACTTTTTTTTAATAATTGCCGTATTACAAGTTTATTATTTTTCCTGGAAACTTGGTCACATATAATGACACAATGCGAAGGTTTTCCTATTTTTTGATTTTTTTGAATTTTTTATGCCCGTTTCGAAATGCGATCAAAACGGCGGGTTTTGACCGTTCCTAGCTAGTCGATGAATCTTGGAAAAAATTTGATGTTTCTCTGATTAAATAGATACTTGTGTACCTAAAAATGATTTTTTGAAAAAATAAATGGCAAACAATGAGGCAGCTGCAGTTCAAATTTGACCCGCTTCCTACTGAATCGGCGGGAATTTGTCTTTTTCACCAGAGGTGGATCAAAGCTTTTTACACCCAACCATTTGGTCAATTGTGAATAAAATATGGCCTAGTATTTTAGAAAAATGATTTGGTCCAGTTTTGCAACAAATATATGGTAGGTCCTTCGCAAAAAGAACTCAATTCGGGTACTCGGAAAATGGAAAATGAATTTTCCGTGCAAAGAAAATGATAACTCCCTTAGGAAACATTGTTTGTAATTCCAAGATGCACCCTTGTGCACAATATGAGATCATTTGAACAAACTATGTCATGAATGTGGCCATAAGATTGATCATTTGGCTTAAAACCCTGAATCTTCACGCATCATAGCTCATTTCTGAGAACACTTTTTTAAAATAATTGCCGTATTACAAGTTTATTATTTTGCCTGGAAACTAGGTCACATATAATGACACAATGCGAAGGTTTTCCAATTTTTTGATTTGTTTTGAATTTTTTATGCCCGTTTTGAAATGCGATCAAAATGGCGGGGTTGACCGTTCCTAGCTAGTGGTTGAATATTGGAAAACTTTTGATGTTTCTTTGATTAAATAGATACTTATGTACCTAGAAATGATTTTTTTATAAAATAAAGAGCAAACTATGAGACAACTGCAGTTCAAATTTGACCCGCTTCCTACTGAATCGGCGGGAATTTGTCTTTTTCACGAGAGGAGGATCAAAACTTTTTACACCCAACCATTTTGTCAATTGTGCATTAAATATGGCCTAGTATTTTAGAAAAGTGATTTGGTCCAATTTTACAATAATTATTTGGTAGGATCTTCAAAAAAACCTAACCATTTGACCCGCTTCCTACTGAATTGGCGGAAATTTGTCTTTTACACCAGAGGTGGATCAAAAAATTTGACACCCAACCATTTGGTCAATTGTGCATTAAATATGTCCTACTATTTTACAAATTTGATTTGATCCAATTTTGCAACAAATTTATGGTTGGTCCTTCAGAAAAAAACTCGTTTTGGGCATTGGGAAAATGGAAAATGATTTTTTCATGCAAAGAAAACGAAAACTTCCTTAAGCAAAATTGTTTGGAATTCCAAGATGCACCTTGTGCACAATATGAGATCATTTTTTTGACTTTTTCATGTGAAAATGTAGAAGATTCGTTTTTGAAACATAATTTGTCTTTTTGATGAGAGGTGGATCGAAAGCATTTTACATGTTATGCTTCGGTCAACTGTACATAAAATGATGTCTTATAGTTTTGGAAAATGGAGTGGCGCCATTTTGAAACAACTATTTGGTAGTTTCTTCAAAAAAATCGCACTTCAAAAATGGAAAATGATTTTTTTCCTAAAAACTCATTTCTCATAACACTTCTAAAAATATTTTTTTCTTATTCCAATTCCAAGTTTATTAGTTTTCCTAAAAACTAGGAAACATTTGGTGACACAATGAGAATGTTTCTTATTTATTTTTGAATTTCTCATATCATAAAACCGTTTATATGATTCAATACCTTATTTTTAATCGATGACGACCAATTTTAGATGGTCATAACATGTACTGGGTTCTGATTGGTTCATGTGCATGTCACGCGGATCATGCCTCAAACACCGTCGGATGCTCCCAGATCCAACGGCAGCCCTTTCTCCCTCACCCCCCTCTTTGTCTAAAAAAAGAAAATAAAAAGAAAACTACCTCACCCTCTCACCCCACCAACCCTAGCTCTCTAGATCCACACCACGCCGCTCTCACCCTCGTCTCCCACATCGCCGCCGCCACCCACGCTGATCCCATCCCTCCCCTTGTCTCCCTCCCAAACCTTGCTGCCGGTGGCCTCTCCCCCTCCTCTCCGCTCCCCCTCACCTCAGGCGGATCCCCCACCTATCCATCTCTCTCCAGCGACCCCTCTCTCTCCCCCGGGACTCATCTTCGCCGCTAGGGTTTGCGGTGACTTTGCCCACGCTCGCCACGGCTCTTCGGCAACAAGGACGCAATGGCGTCGACGGGATCCGATGGGCGCGTTGCTCCAGCGATCCGGTGACTCACGTGAGTCCCTCTAGTCCTCCTCGTAGCATCCCCCCTCTCTTCCTCACCATGTTCCCTCTCCCTCTCAGATCCTTCATCGCTCGAGGAATGGAACACCATGGACGAGATGATCACTTCCTTCCCTGCTCCGACGCCATGGTGGCCGCCTTCTCGTTGGAGCATCTCCTCACCGCCGAGTCTCTTTGGGGTGGTCTGGTGGCTGTGATCTTGACCAGCCCCAATGGATTGTCCGGCGTTGGCGTACACAGCGGAGGTGCTGCTGTTCCGCTACGCCAACCCCATCTTCCAACCCTCCGTCGCCCCACTAGCAAGCTGCAAGGTGAGGCTGTAGCGTGTGTTAAGAAAACGTAGTGATGGTTGAGTTCTTATGTTTCAAAAATTTATTTTTCTATGATGTGATGAGAACATTTAGACATTGCATTATTGCATTCCGAATTAGACAATGAATAATATTTTTATGTTGCTAACTTTTTATTGTTGGGCCTCGAGGATGATAACTTTTTATTATTAAGCCTCAAAGGATGACAATGCTTGTGTTCTAGCCAGAGTTTCACTAATTCTTGTGCAACTCACTATAAGTCAGAGGGCAGTTACAACATAATTTCCAGATCAATTTTGTTTGGTTTGTCTTTGTTGGGTAACATCACTTTTCTAGATAGTTTTAGGGGTTTGTCAATGTTAGGTGATACTGTGAAAACTGCAAATCTACAGATTTATGATGTAATTCAACTGCACATTTACACTGTAACTCCTCTGTAGAACTATAAATATAGTAGTGCAATTTAACCGATTCACTACTGTAAATTACAAATGAGGTTCACAAACTTACACTCATTTATAGTGGTATAATCTACATTTCTTACAGTGGTTATATGCAGCTGCTTTTTTTCATAATTTTCAAGATGTACTCATGTTAATCACATTGCAATTTTTGTTCTACTGTTCATCTACTTTGTTCTCATGTACACCACCCTCTTTGTTTTGTTGGTTTGGCAGCGGGTTTAGTTGAGTGCAATCCATTTGGCCACTATAATATTTGCACAGTATTTTGTTTGAAGTCCTAGTGGTAATGTGTAACGCCCTCGATGCGGCTATATCTCCCACGTGTCGAAGCACGACTTAGAGGCATAACCGCATTGAAAGCAATGTCGCAAGTGAGGTAATCTTCAAACAACCCATGCAATACATAAGGGAAAAAGATACACACAAGGTCCGACTACGGAACCAAAATAAAATAAGACTACCCCAAATTCTACACAGATCCCCGATCGACCCCAACTGGGCTCCACTACTGATCAACTGGAAACGGACTAACATAACGAATACGATCTTCAATGAGCTCCTCCCTGAGCTCGGGTCGTCACCTTCATGGTCTCATCGGCACCTGCAAGCTGGTTTTGGAAGTATCTGTGAGTCACGGGGACTCAGCAATCTCACACCCTCGCGATCAAGACTATTTAAGCTTATAGGAAGGGTAAAAGGTATGAGGTGGAGCTGTAGCAAGCGACTAGCATAAATGGTGGCTAACATACGCAAATGAGAGCAAGAAGAGAAGGCAAAAGCACGGTCGAACAACTATGATCAAGAAGTGATCCTAGAACAACCTACGCCAAGCATTACTCCAACACCGTGTTCACTTCCCGGACTCCGCCGAGAAGAGACCATCACGGTTACACCCACAGTTGATGTATTTTAATTAAGTTAAGTTTCAGGTTTTCTACAACCGGACATTAACAAATTCCCATCTTCCCATAACCACGGGCACGGCTTTCGAAAGATCAATCCCTGCAGGGGCATCCCAACTTAGCCCATCACAAGCTCTCATGGTCAACGAAGGATATTCCTTCTACCAAGACAATCCGATCAGACTCGGCATCCCGATTACAAGACATCCTCGACAATGGTAAAACAAGTCCAGCAAGACCGCCCGATGCGCCGACATCCCGATAGGAGCTGCACATATCTCGTTCTTAGGGCACACCGAATAAGCAATCCGTACAACTAAAACCAGCCCTCGAGTTTCCCCGAGGTGGCGCTGCAAGGGGCTCTAGTTTGGACCAACACTTAGACAAGCATTGGCCCGGGGGTTTAAAATAAAGATGACCCTCGGTATGCGCGACCCCCAAGGAAAAAGGCTAGGTGGCGAATGGTAAAACCAAGGTTGGGCCTTGCTGGAGGAGTTTTATTCAAAGCGAACTGTCAAGGGGTTCCCATTATAACCCAACCGTGTAAGGAACGCAAAATCCGGGAACATAACACCGATATGACGGAAACTAGGGTGGCAAGAGTGGAACAAAACACCAGGCATAAGGCCGAGCCTTCCACCCTTTACCAAGTGTATAGATGCATTAATTAAATAAGAGATATTGTGATATCGCAACAAAATATCCATGTTCCAACAAGGAACAAACTCCAATCTTCACCTGCAACTAACAACGCTATAAGAGGGGCTGAGCAAAGCGGTAACATAGCCAAACAACGGTTTGCTAGGACAAGGTGGGTTAGAGGCTTGGCATGGCAATATGGGAGGCATGATAAGCAAGTGGTATCGCAGCATAGGCGTAGCAAAAGAGCGAGCAATTGTCAAGAAAAGATAGAAGTGATTTCGATTGTATGGTCATCTTGCCTGAGATCCCGCAAGGAAGAAGAACGAGTCCATGAAGAAGACAAACGGATGTAGTCGAACGAATCCTCACAAACGCGACGTTATCAGAACCAACCCGAAGAAGCACACCAGGAAGAAGCAAACAACATGGTAAACAACCATCACATAAGCATGGCATGATGCACAACCAAGTATGTTGCATGTCCGGTTTAAAGAGGCATGGCATGGCAAAGTGCACAAACAACCCTACAAATTAAGTGGAGCTGAATATGCAACGAGTTGCATATTGACGGAACACCACATTCAAGTTATTTAGTTCAATCTCGTTTATGTACCCAACAATATTAAATGTTGATTAACAACGCAAGGGGTGAAGCAAATGAAAACTACCTATCTAGGCAAGTTTAAATGAGGCCAGAACAACAAACAACAAGTCCGGAAAAAATCCTCATATGCATATATTAGGTTTCATACTGTTCTGCCCTAAACACAATTTTAGAGTTGTTAAACATGCAAAGTAAGGCCACCATGTTAAACTAGGCAAAATTCTACCCCATTTACACATAAAGTTTGTTAGGTTTGGAGCTACGGTTAATTAGTTATGAATTAAAGCATTTTAGCAAGTTATTTAAACAAATTTAAACAAACAGCATTTTAAACATTTTAAACATAGATGAAAGTTGCAAATTATTAATCTACACAAAATTCTAAGCAAGTTTCATATATTAAGTTTTTCCATATGATGCTTAGTTTGTGAGTTAAAATATGCATGAAGTTCAAGGGTGTTTCTGAAAAACTGCAGTCTCTGGAAAAAATATCTAAATTCGTTACACGGAAAAAAATGAATCGGGCCGCATCTGAGATTGGGCCCAACAGAAGGAAAACAACAACAACAAAAAAGAAAGAAAGAAGGGGCGCTCGGGTGTGGCCTCACCCCGCGTGCCTGGCCCAGTTGATGGAGAGGCCTGGCAGGGGCGCGCGGCTCATGGGCTGGCGGGGCGGATACTGCAGCGTTGGGCCGGCTGGATCTGGGAGATCAACACGAGGCGAGCGAGCTGCTCCTTATCGTAACTGAAGAATGGAGACAGCTGCATCAAGTTCAGGTCGACGAACGGCGGGAACGATTGCCGGCGATGTGGGACTTGGGCGCGACGCTGGAGATGGCGGGGCTCCCGGTGACAAGGACAACGCAAGGAGTGGAATCAGGCGAAGGCAACCAGACACTTGGCGCGGGCGGCAGGCTTGGCGCGGGGTCATGGGGCTCCGGCGGCACAGGGTACTCGGCGAAGGCGATGAGCGGCGCTGGGCGAACGGGCGCCTCGTCCTTTGCTCATCGGAACAGAGCAGCGGCAGCGTCTTGGCGCAGCTGCAGGGGGCGCAGCGGATCCAGGGTCAGCGGAGGCGCGGGAAGCGGCGGGTCTGGTCGTGGCCTACGTGAGCGGACGGTGCGGGCGTCAAGGAGCGGCTGCAGCGGGGCTCCAGGAAGGACACGGCGGCGGACGAAGGCACGGCTCCGGGCAGTGGAGGTAGCAGGCCGACGGCGGCTGACGACCTTGAGGCGCTCGGGCGCCATGCCTGCTCCAACTCCCTGCAGCAACTAGACAGAAAATAGGGAGGTGGAAGAAGGACAGAGGAAAAACGAGAAGGGCGGCGAGGGCTGCTGGTCCAGCGGTGCTACGGCGAAGCCGGAGGGCTTCGGGGTCAAGGCAGAGGAGGCGGGCGAGCTCTGTTGGTCGAGAAGGGCCATGGGGGCTCTGATTGGTGGGGATCGAGAGGATGGTAGGAGAAGGTGGATCTGATTGGCTTGGCACGGAATGCAAGGAGGAGGAAGGCATCAGGTGGTGGCGCGGATGGACTGATGGGACACGCGGGCTAGATTTTAGGGTTAGGCTAGAGTTTATATAGGTAGGGGATTAGGGGAGGGGTTAACTCGGTCCATCCGATCATAATTAGGCAGTCGAGAATAAGTTGGTTAGGGAGTCCAATAAACAAAACAGAGATGTTTTGTAGACGTTTGGGGATGATCCGGACACAACGGTGACGACTCCCCGGGTCGGGTTCGGGACAACTTTCGGACGCGCGCGAGGGGGGCTGCGGGCTGACGAGAGATGTTAGGTTGGACCTGGCGGTAGGTAGTGAGCTGTGTAGACGGTCTCAAGCTGAGAGAAGAGAAGAGAGGGAGGCCCGGCGACTGTTTCCGGAGACCGAAAACGTCCGACGTTAGACCGGCTATGATGCCGCTATAGTTTAACGGTTGGGCTATCAAACGAACTCCGAATGCGATGAAACTTGACAGGCGGTCTATCTACACTATAATAAGACCACACGCGACTTTCATCCCATTCCGAGAACATTTTCCGGCCACTTCTAAAATACTATTTTGGACATGCCGCGGGCGCGTGCAAGTGTGTCTGGGCTCAGAACGGACAACAGAAGGAACTGGGAAACCCGGACGGATGCAAGTTTTGAAAACATGATGATGCAATGCACATGATGACATGACAAGATGCAACACGCAAGAGAATGACAAGGCAACAACAACGAATAACTGGACGACACCTGGCGCAACGGTCTCGGGGCGTCACAACACTCCACCACTACGAGAGGATCTCGTCCTGAGATCTAGAATGGCACCGGAGGGGAAAACGGAAGGGAAAGAGAAGAGGTATAGCTAAGTTGCTTCTTTGACAAACGAGTGAAACCACAGAACTTTGCGAGGTTGAACAAAAAGAAAGGAGGAATGCCACGAAGATGAACAAAGTTAAAAACAATCCGTTGGAAAAGAGGAACAAGGAACATTACAGAAACCTTGAGATTGCAAGGCTAAGAATGACGAGCGCAAAGGACAATAAGGAATTGAAACCACTCTAGTCGCAAATAGATAAACAAAGATCAAAGAAGAATAATCTCGGGCAGAACTCCGGTTGAAAAGTGATATGAAGCTTGATAAGATGAAAAGAACTTGAGCAGCGGGCACACACTCCGGTTAAACGGGATAAGCAAGGAAAAGAAACATGATCTTTGATAAAACGAGATGATGGTTGGAGAAAGCAATATCGCGAAGCCTCCGAAAGAAATGTGAGGATGGAAAGGAATGAACGGAGGAGAACACGAGATCTTGGTAGAGCACGCTTACAACAAATGCTAGACCGGAGTTGTTGGGTTATCAACAACGAAACGAATAAACTTGTTGTGGGCTTATGAAAAAAACATCTCAAAACTGAGGTGAAAATTCTGCCACTGACGAAAACGATAGATTGGATTGATATCCACAAGGAGACGAGAAACTATTTCACCGGGAGGATGAAAGAAGAACTTGAGTCCTTTATAAGCACCATAAATAGCAACAATCCTTAGGGAAAAACTTTAGGTGAAATATAACCCAAGATAATTGCAATGAAGAGATTGATGGGTTTAAATATCTCAATCTTGTGAATGAAGAATGATATATTACCACCTCAAAAGATAAGGGAGAAACAATTGCACTCCGGATTACAGGATGAAGAAAGCATGAGCTCCTCAGAAAAGAATCTCAATGAAAAACTTCTAGACGGAATTAAATCCTTTATGAACCAACATGTAGAACCTTCATGAAGAACTCCGTTAAATAAAAGAATGATCAAATGGAAGGCAAGAGAAGTTGAAAACACAAGGTGAATCTTTGTACCGATTTCCATGAATCTCCGTGGTGAAATAATTGAAAAAGGTTGGAACTCCGGGAAAAAGAGAAGATGAAACAATTGAAATCGGGAATTTGATGAGCCTCCGAAATAGGGAATTGAGTTCACTCGTTGAAACAAGAATAAGAATTACATTATGCTTATCCTTCACCAATTAAATTGATGACAACCAACGGAGTTGACATATTACTTATTCTCGTAGAAAAGATTAAGAGAGATATAACATAAACTTGAGAAGGTATTGATGGAACCACCGATGGGATTGAAACAACGAATAAATGACTTGATAACCAAGGAAGAGAACTCTTGAACGGACCACCGTAAGAATTGGAAAAAATGAAGAAAAGAGATGAATCACCGGTAAGAAATTGGCAAATGAACGAAGATACATGAGAGAGTTTAGGTACAAATGAAACGAAGAGATCATGATCTGATAAAAGAATACTTGAATGAAGCACCGGTAAGATTTGGAGGAAACGAGAGCTGAAAGCTAGAATGAAAAATTCTGAGATGATAGCCTCCGGAGAAACAAACTAAAAATACTCTTGAAATGCTCCGGATGGGTGAAAAGAATACTCACAATCGAAAATAATTATGAGAGGATGACAATAAGCTAGAACCATGAGTCTTGAAGAGAATGGAGCAAGATTTATGAGAAAACCCTTCTTCGGTCTTCAAAATCCGAGAATGACGATGAGAAACACCATCAAGAATTATTGAGGCACTCCGGGAGAATCCCAACAAAAAACGAAGAGGTTGAACCAACGATGAAAAGAAATTGAAAGATCTTGGAGAAAGGCATTTGACTGATGATAAATCATTCTTACGTCAAACTTCGAAAAGAATTTGAGAATACCTCCGGGAAAATAAGAAGGGTCAGGTAAGATCCTGGGAAAAGACCTGTGGGTTAGGGCCCACTGAAAAGATACACCATTGAACGATTTTGAAGAGAGATTGCACCGGTTGATTTAAAAGGCTTGAATGAGATAACAACCTCGAGATAGGTTTGAACGGAACTTGAATGGAAAGACAAGCCTTCCGAGATGTCTTCAACACTCCGGAACAATTGAATACTGAGTAGTGGATGATTAAGAGGTGCACCGACATGAGAATAGCATTTGAAATGAGGAAAAAGGATATGATTAACAAAGCTTGACTTGAATCCACCGGAGAATAAAAAAATGAAGAATGATGAACTTGTAGAGCATCTTCATGAGAATCACCGGATAAGAACATTGACGGAAAGGAATGGAGAGACTTCCCATCAATAAAAGAATACATGATTAAGAAATCTGAGTCCTTGAAGAAAAAGGGTGGGAGGGTGGGAAAACAAAGGAAACTTGGGATGGATGAACCAAACAACATTGATAATACTTAGAGTTGGTCTTGCGGATGTTGAAAAAGATCGGATCCACTTGAAGAGAGAACACGCCGGTTGAAAAGTAATTGAAATGACAAACTCGATGATCGAGAGGGATTAGTATCCACATAGAAAAATGAGAACACCGCTTAGGAAAAGGTATGGAATCAACATTTGGCTTCGAAGCAACTCGAATACCACAAATCGAAACAAAACAAAGGATTGGCTTGCCGAATAAGCCGGAACAAACATATGATAGAGATTTCGTCCAAAGTTTTTGTGGTGGGGCCTACACGAGCTCGATCGTACAGTACCATCATGTACAAGGCAGTGCACATGACATACGAAGCGTCCCCGAGTCGGCATAGCCAAGGACTCTTTAAGACACAACGAGACCACTATAAAACCAACCGTGGATAGGCGGACCACTAGACGTCGAACCCCAATTTCATATCATACATCTGTCGGAATGATATCCTAAGAGCTACTTGAATTCCCACTTATAAACTCCTGAAATTTTTCCGGTTATGCAATCAGGTTTTGGGGATACAGGGGAATCATAATATCTCACCCAAAACTAGCAAATCCTACATCCAGCTGTATCCATCCTCAACACATAACCAACAAATCTTCGGAAATCGTTTACCTCAACCTTCGAAAAGCATCCGTTATAAAAGTTATGGCAATACTCCCGAACTCCTGCCCCAGTACTGGGTGGCGTCGAGGTTATCTCACCAACAACTGCATAAAAGAGATTTTCGATGTCGGCGAAACTCAGGTATTCTAGAACTGCAACGATAAAATTGTGACGACAACACCTCGGAGCTCAACTCCCCGGGACACTGTCACAACCCCTAAATGTCAGGAGGCACCAAGAACAATGTTCTCGTCACAAAACCATCGGAACGGTTCCAAGATACCTACGTGATCCTAATTTTTTTAGTGAAATTTGAGAAGAGAAGAGTCAAAACTCTATGTCAGGATGCCTCACCAGAGCGGCGAAGGGACTGAGGAGTAAAAAGAATCCTACTCTCCGATATATATAATCCTAAATGACTCAAAACATTTTTCAAGACTCAACAACGCCAGCGATTCGATCAAGCAGGGGGGCTCCTAAAGTCGGGGAAGGCTCTGATTACCAACTTGTAACGCCCTTGATGCGGCTATATCTCCCACGTGTCGAAGCATGACTTAGAGGCATAACCGCATTGAAAGGAATGTCGCAAGTGAGGTAATCTTCACGCAACCCATGTAATACATAAGGGAAAAAGATACATAGTTGGCTTACAGTCGCCACTTCACACAATTACATGAATAAAGCATTACCTCATCCAGATACACACAAGGTCCGACTCCAGAACCAAAATAAAAGAAGTTTACCCCAAATGCTACACAGATCCCCGATCAACCCAAACTGGGCTCCACTACTAATCAACTGGAAACAAACCAACATAACGAACACGATCTTCAACGAGCTCCTCGTTGAGCTTGGTTGCATCACCTGCATGGTCTCATCGGCACCCGCAAGCTGGTTTTGGAAGTATCTATGAGTCACGGGGACTCAGCAATCTCACACTCTCGCGATCAAGACTATTTAAGCTTATAGGAAGGGTAAAAGGTATGAGGTGGAGCTGCAGCAAGCGACTAGCATAAATGGTGGCTAACATACGCAAATGAGAGCAAGAAGAGAAGGCAAAAGCACGGTCGAACAACTATGATCAAGAAGTGATCCTAGAACAACCTACGCCAAGCATTACTCCAACACCGTGTTCACTTCCCGGACTCCACCGAGAAGAGACCATCACGGTTACACCCACAGTTGATGTATTTTAATTAAGTTAAGTTTCAGGTTTTCTACAACCGGACATTAACAAATTCCCATCTGCCCATAACCGCGGTCACGGCTTTTGAAAGATCAAACCCTGCAGGGGTGTCCCAACTTAGCCCATCACAAGCTCTCACGGTCAATGAAGGATATTCCTTCTCCCAAGACAATCCGATCAGTCTCGGCATCCCGGTTAGAAGACATCCTCGACAATGGTAAAACAAGTCCAGCAAGACCGCCCGATGCGCCGACATCCCTATAGGAGCTGCACATATCTCGTTCTCAGGGCACACCGAATAAGCAATCCGTACAACTAAAACCAGCCCTCGAGTTTCCCCGAGGTGGCGCTGCAAGAGGCTCTAGTTTGGACCAACACTTAGACAAGCACTGGCCCGGGGGGTTAAAATAAAGATGACCCTCGGGATGCGTGACCCCAAGGGAAAAAGGCTTGGTGGCGAATGGTAAAACCAAGGTTGGGTCTTGCTGGAGGAGTTTTATTCAAAGCCAACTGTCAAGGGGTTCCCATTATAACCCAACCGTGTAAGGAACGCAAAATCCGGGAACATAACACCGATATGATGGAAACTAGGGTGGCAAGATTGGAACAAAACACCAGGCATAAGGCCGAGCCTTCCACCCTTTACCAAGTGTATAGATGCATTAATTAAATAAGAGATATTGTGATATCCCAACAAAATATCCATGTTCCAATAAGGAACAAACTCCAATCTTCACCTGCAACTAACAACGCTATAAGAGGGGCTGAGCAAAGCGGTAACATAGCCAAACAACGGTTTGCTAGGACAAGGTGGGTTAGAGGCTTGGCATGGCAATATGGGAGGCATGATAAGCAAGTGGTAGGTATCGCAGCATAGGCGTGGCAAAAGAGCGAGCAACTAGCAAGCAAAGATAGAAGTGATTTCGAGGGTATGGTCATCTTGCCTAAGATCCCGCTAGGAAGAATAACGAGTCCATGAAGAAGACAAATGGACATAGTCGAACGAATCCTCACAAACGCGACGTTATCGGAACCCACCCGAAGAAGCACACCGGAAAGAAGCAAACAACATGGTAAACAACCATCACATAAGCATGGCATGTTGCACAACCAAGTATGATGCATGTCTGGTTTAAAGAGGCATGGCATGGCAAAGTGCAAAAACAACCCTACAAATTAAGTGGAGCTGAATATGCAATGAGTTGCATATTGACGGAACACCACATTCAAGTTATTTAGTTCGATCTCGTTTATGTACCCAATAATATTAAATGTTGATTAACATGGCAAGGGGTGAAGCAAATGAAAACTACCTATCTAGGCAAGTTTAAATGAGGCCGGAACAACAAACAACAAGTCCAGAAAAATCCTCATATGCATATATTAGGTTTGGTACTGTTCTTCCCTAAACACAATTTTAGAGTTGTTAAACATGCAAAGTAAGGCCACCATGTTAAACTAGGCAAAATTCTACCCCATTTACATATAAAGTTTGTTAGGTTTGGAGCTACGGTTAATTAGTTATGAATTAAAGCATTTTAGCAAGTTATTTAAGAAAATTTAAACAAACAACATTTTAAAGATAGATGAAAGTTCCAAATTATTAATCTACACAAAATTCTAAGCAAGTTTAATATATTAAGTTTTTCCATATGATGCATAGTTTGTGAGTTAAAATATGCATGAAGTTCAAGGGTGTTTCTGAAAAACTGTAGTCTCTGGAAAAAATATCTAAATTCGTTACACGAAAAAAAGATGAATCGGGCCACATCTGAGATTGGGCCCAACAGAAGGAAAACAACAAAAAAAAGAAAGAAGGGGCGCTCGGGTGTGGCCTCACCCCGTGGGCCTGGCCCAGTTGATGGAGAGGCCTGGCAGGGGCGCGCGGCTCATGGGCTGGCGGGGCGGATACTGCAGCATTGGGCCGGCTGGATCTGGGAGGTCAACGCGAGGCGAGCGAGCTGCTCCTTCTCGTAACTGAAGAACGGAGACAGCTGCAGCAAGTTCAGGGCGACGAACGGTGGGAATGATTGCCGGCGATGTGGGACTTGGGCGCGACGCTGGAGATGGCGGGGCTCCCGGTGACGAGGACAAGGCAAGGAGTGGAATCAGGTGGAGGCAACCAGACACTTGGCGCGGGCGGTAGGCTTGGCGCGGGGTCGTGGGGCTCCGGCAGCACAGGGGACTTGGCGAAGGCGACGAGCGGCGCTGGGCGAACGGGCGCCTCGTCCTTTGGTCGTCGAAAGCAGAGCAACGGCAGCGTCTTGGCACAGCTGCAGGCGGCACAGCGGATCTAGGGTCGACGGAGGCGCAGGAAGTGGCGGGTCTAGTCGTGGCCTACGCGAGCGGACAGTGCGGGCGTCAAGGAACGGCTGCAGCGGGGCTCCAGGAAGGACATGGCGGCGGACAAAGGCACGGCTCCGTGCGGCGGAGGTAGCAGGCCGGCGGCGGGTGACGAACTTGAGGCGCTCGAGCGCCATGCCTGCTCCAACTCCCTGCAGCAACTAGACAGAAAATAGGGAGGTGGAAGAAGGATGGAGGAAAAAGGAGAAGGGCGGCGAGGGCTGCTGGTCCAGCGGTGCTACGGCGAAGCCGGAGGGCGTCGGGGTCAAGGCAGAGGAGGCGGGCGAGCTCTGTTGGTCGAGAAGGGCCATGGGGGCTCTGATTGGTGGGGATCGAGAGGAGTGTAGGAGAAGGTGGATCTGATTGGCTTGGCACGGAATGCAAGGATGAGGAAGGCATCAGGTGGCGGCGCGGATGGACTGATGGGACACGCGGGCTATATTTTAGGGTCAGGCTAGAGTTTATATTGGTAGGGGATTAGGGGAGGGGTTAACTCGGTCCGTCCGATCGTAATCATGCGGTCGAGAATAAATTGGTTAGGGAGTCCAATAAACAAAACAGAGATGTTTTGTAGACGTTTGGGGATGATCCGGACACAACGGTGACGACTCCCCGGGTCGGGTTCGGGACAACTTTCGGACGCGCACGAGGGGGGTTGCGGGCTGACGAGAGAGGTTAGGTTGGACCTGACAGTAGGTAGTGAGCTGTGTAGACGGTGTCGAGCTGAGAGAAGAGAAGAGAGGGAGGCCCGGCGACTGTTTCCGGAGACCGAAAACGTCCGACGTTAGACCGGCTATAATGCCGCTATAGTTTAACGGTTGGGCTATCAAACGAACTCCGAATGCGATGAAACTTGACAGGCGGTCTATCTACACTGTAATAAGACCACACGCCAATTTTCATCCCATTCCGAGAACATTTTCTGGCCACTTCTAAAATACTATTTCGGACATGCCGCAGGCGCGTGCAAGTGTGTCTGGGCTCAGAATGGACAACGGAAGGAACTGGGAAACCCGGACGGATGCAAGTTTTGAAAACATGATTATGCAATGCACATGATGACATGACAAGATGCAACATGCAAGCAAATGACAAGGCAACAACAGCAAATAATTGGACGACACCTGGCGTAACGGTCTCGGGGCGTCACATAATGCTACTTTAATATTTACACAGTGTCAGTGTAAGTTCTATGTAAATACAATCACCGATTATCTATAAGTTCCTGTCACGATGCCACTGTAATTTTCAAATATTTTGTATGTAAGTACTGTGTAAATACACTGTAATTTATAGAAGTTCCAGTTCTAATTTTGACTTAAGTTGCGTGTATGTAGATTGTAACTCTTAAGATATCATTGTAAGCACACTGCAAGTAGACTCTAAGGAGACTATAATGACTGTAATTGTTACTATAATTTTCTCTCTCTCAAATGACAATGTAAGTTCTGTGTGAATCCACTGTGATTATTTTTTTCATACTTCCTATAAGTTCTGGTCATAATGTCACTCTAATAATCACACGGTATATGAGTGTAAGTTCTGTGTAAATGCACTTTAATTTTAGAAGTTCCTGTGCTAATTTGATTGCAAGTTTTGTGTAAAGTAGACTGCAAGTTACCAGCAGATTGTAATGGCAGTCTAATTATCACTTTAATTTTCTCCCAAATGACTGTAAGTGGACTATACGTTGACACCACTGATGCCGGACCTACAAACAGTAGTTTGATGGATCCGTAGGTTTTTTGGGGGCTGTGGTATTGCGATAGTTGTAGCTCACGTGTTTGAAACCAGGTCCAGTTCCAACCCGATTAGGATTGGCCTTTTAGCAGCATGGATTTAACAAGTTGGGATGTTGGTATAGTTGGATTCCCATTGTCTCTTGTAGCACCGAATGCTAGTATGTGTTGTACTAAAGTCATCAGATAGTTAACTCACTGTGAGATGTCCACTCTTGTTTTGTTAACAAACATGAACGGTTAACTCATCTATTCCTGGCTGTTTCTTTTATTCAATATATGTGTGTGCTTTCTGTTCTTTTGCAATGTCCACAAACTACTCTGTTTTGTTAATTATATGTTCGATGAGCAACCAGAGCTTATAGTGCTGATTCTGATGATTATGTATGTTCATAGGGATATGAAGAGAGGTGGCAAAGGCTGCAACCAAGGAACATAAGAAGAAGCCAGTGGTACTGCACCTAGCCCTCTGCTCCTTCTTAGAATCTCTGCGGCGCGTGTGATCTGACTGGGTTGGGTTGGTGTCTGGTTGCAGGACAAGGTGGTGAACTCGCTGTTCGAGAAGAGGCCGAAGCAATTTGGCATCGGCGGCGCGCTACCGTTCAAGAAGGACCTCCACCGGTTCGTCAAGTGGCCCAAGCTCGTGCGCATCCAGCACCAGCGCCGCATCCTCAAGCAACGCCCCAAGGTGCCCCCGCCGCCCTGCCGGTCCATAGGCAGGTAGCCACTGCACCGTCCTCCCTCTTCACTCATGCCCCCTACCATTGACCTGAACAGTGGCATTTGAACACCACCACTACTAGTATAATTTAGCTTTATTTTCTAATCGGTAGGTATCTATTACTAGTAGACTTGTGGTAGCCCAGTGATGGTGATGTTCTTCTAATCCCAGTTTCAGACTTTCACCTATGCAAGGACTAAGTTCAGTAGTTGGCATTTTAATCTAGTATGTGATGATGAAAGGACTAAGTTCAGTACAAATATCATGTTAACTCCTTACAATTAATTTCGGTTTCCTTCATCTAAGAATTTAAGCATGTTATCTACTCCATGCAGAGCAACACACATACTAGTAGAAAATAGCATGTCATAATGGATAAACACTGGTTAGTAAGGATTTAATTCTGTGATTTCCTGACTGCAAATCTAGGCATACGAGCTACTATAATTATGCAGTAGGAAAGAGCATGTCCCGATGCTTCAAATTAGCATGCAGTGGAATTAGTTCTGGATTCCTTGATTGCAAGTCCAAATATGTGAGCTAGTAGTCACGGTGGTGTACCTACACAGCTTTGCTGTTAACTGCTTGGACTGAATTAATTGATTGATAGCCTTTTTTACCTACACAAGCTAGCACCGGACTAACAATTTGTACTGAATTAATTGATGTACCTAGAGGAAATAAACGGTAACTAGAGACCTAGATCATTGTTGGGAATGCTGGTCATTGTCGTTGTGTGAGTACAGTTTCTTATTGCCTTGTGTCAATGGACCCAGCGATCTGAAGTCAGTCCTTAATGTGTGGATGGTTGTGCTATTTTGCAGGTGTTTGAGATGGTCTTCCTGTTGGTGCATGAGGAAGAGGAAGTGAAGTCATTGATTTGTCCACCAAGGAAGAGGAAGCATGAAGTCTTTGATCTGTCCAGAGGGTAAGTCCTCGGTCTGTCGCACTCTTCCTTTGCTATGTGATCGTGACATCCATGTGTTATCTACTTATCTGGACACTTTGGTTCATATACTATTCTTGTGATTTTCCAATGCTCTGTCAAGAAATGAATCTGTAACCTTTAATGAATTCAATGTATGATCGTGATGAGAACGAATGAATGAATGATATCATACCAACTTGTTATTGCCCTTGATTAGTATCATTTGTGGTAGCTCCTAAGCAACATGATCTTTTTCTTGCTCCGAGTTCCTTAGTGTGGTGTTTTACTTTTGTTAACTAGATGGACACATTTTTAAATTTGGTGAACATTAGTAGCTTGGTTGTGCTTGATTGATGTCCTGCTAGCTGCTACTGTTAATTGTTACTGCCATGATGTTGACACTGCTTAGAATATGTTCTGCGCCTTAATTCTAGTAGTATTTGTTGTCAAAAGCATGATTGTATTGTGAGCCATCAATTTCTTGGAGTATTCTTAGAGCTTGCTGGTATTTACTTTTTTCCACCAATATAATTTTTGCTAATATTTACTCATGGTTGCTATTGTTATCCGTGCCCTCTTGCTTTAGGATCGACCCCTAGCTGCTTGTGTATTTGTTTATTATTTTGTTCAATATTCTTTTCCTAGCTGTTGTATGTTTGAGGATATTGCTTTCATTCTTAATTCACAACCATGATAATGATCATTTCCTGTCTTTTACAGGAGCTCTAGGCTCAAGAAGTTGGAAAAAGGGAACACTTCATCTTTGTAGCTAATTATACGTTCCTGGTTGATGTGAATGGCTGTTATAGTACTTCATAGCAGCACTTTTGTAGTTGTTTTATATTCCTGGATGATGTGAACTATGGCATGATTGTAATATATATAATATACTCATTTTGGTCGTCATTTGTGAAAATTTGTGTGATTGGGGCTCTCTTAACCAAAGTACTGGTAATTTATTGCTGATACTTTATTGTTGATATGCCGGAAATGAAACATATACTATTTTGGCCCTAAAAAGGCCACAAATCAAACAATTTAGGAAAAATGAACAAAATTACTAAAATAATCATTTGTGAAAATGTGATGGCCAAGTAAATAAAAAGGCTTAGGCCCAAAAACGAAATAGATCAGAAAAAGGCCATGATCCATGAAATAAAAAGGCTAAAATGTTGGGCTAAGCCCATGTAGCTACCGAAAATTAACAGAAAAATATATGTTAAAAAGGCTGAATTAATGGGCTCGGCCCGTGTAAAACACCGAACTGGACCGGGCTGAATCTTATCAACAACCTTTTCATTTGGTTGCAATTTTGCCATGTCAGCTTGCCACATCGGATCCGACGTGGCCTGGGCAGAGAGCTAGCGACCAAAACAGAAGGTCGTTGAACTAGTGACCTTTTGTTTTGGTTGTGGAATTCCACGACCTTCTCACAGAGAAGGTCGTTAATTTTAGTTTATGACCGCCAGCTTTTGACCTTCTGTTTTTGGTCAAAAAAGGTCGCAAATGCAAAACAATGACCTTTCGGTGACCAATAGTGATGGTCGCAAGTTGACATATTTCTTGTAGTGTTTCTTCCAATATTATTTGATCTATATTTACTCTTTGCAAAATGTAGAATAATGGCAATGCTTATAAAGAATTTTCTTTGGGGAATTTATTGAATTATCTTTCCATCAACATGGAGAAGGGCTTTGTCCAGCCCGTGTTAACATGTAATGTAATTTCATCCTTCTCAAGCCTTCAAACTTTGTTCCAGTATGGATTTGGATAGGCATCATTTCCTCCACTACTGTTTAAATCTGATTGGATGTTTGCAACAACTACCAGTTTTAAATTGTAGTTGTAAAAAATGTTCCTTATATAGAACAGATCCATTTATTTGCTTATATATTTGTGAAACCTGTTACGTGCCTCCTTGTTTCTCTTTCAGAGTCGTATCTCTTATGCCAGCCAGAACTTTAGGAAAGACAGTGAGCCAAACCATCTTGAGGACAGCGAGATGTCCCCAAGGTCCTGTCTTGATGAAGACAGTGAGTTGAAGCTACTCACCAGCAGGTGTGAGACAACCTCTGTGCAGTGGCTGCCTCAATCAGTTCGACTTCTTCAGTCTCAACTTAAAGTGGAAAGGCTTGCTTTAGCTCAGCTCTGACTTGAAGTCAAAGATGTAATGAAGATGCCACGGGATTGCCTTGCGCACTATGGTGCCATACAGCTAGGGATGAAGCATCTATCGTTGACACAACTGAGGTCTCATCAGCTTGTTTGGCTGCTTGCGGTGCCTGAGCTTACCAGGTCTAGTGCCTTCTGAAGTGCTCTCAGTTTTGTATATTCTTTTGTCGGCGTGTTTATATGGACTGGTGGCGACCTTTGATTCCTAATATGCCGCAATTACTTTGTTGTATAGTCTAGGTTTATCTTTGGTCGGTATGGTGTAATTTAGGCCGGAAGGTTCAGTGGATCTCAATGTTGTCGGTCTTCAGGCTGGCTCGTTACTCATATGGGCCAAAACGTGGGCCTATAATCATCTTGGGCCATTAGCAGGTCTAAACCTATAGTAGTTTCCCACCTGTTATAGGCCATGGGCTACATATTTACTGTAGTGACACTAGGCTTCCTACGGGCCGTAGAAACAATGGGCCTTCTACGGGCCATAGAAACAATGGGCCTTCTACGGGCCGTATCATCAATGGGCCTTAGACAGGCCGTATGATCGATTGGCCAAACATGGGCCAAAAACAGACCGCATTATGGCCGTAAACGAGCTAGAGTTGGAGTCGTCCGTTCATGGGCCGATCATAACGGGCCGTCGTTAATAGGCCGTATTTGATGACGCTATGAAAACGGCCCAACGTATTAACAGGCCACAAACGGGCCGACTGTAACCACAAGCTGAATTTGTCCCACAAGCAGAAAATGGCAGTAACGGGCCGTAAGTAACCGAATGCTGGAAATGAGCCCAAGAATAAATGGACCCTAAGAAGGTCGAAAGATAACATGGGCTGCAAACGGCCTAATGGATTAATGGGCCGTTAATGGGTATAAAGTGATACACTGTTCATTACGGGCCAATTTCACCACGGGCCGTTAATGGGCCAAGAGTTACAAAGGGCCTCATCTGGGCCGAAAGATGTCATGGGCCATACATGGGCTGGAACTTAAAATGGGCTGGAATCATATTGGACGGCCCAGATGACACTACTAGGCCTAATTTGGATTGGTCGTAACGGGCCCTAGGTTAGCGGGCTGTAAATGGGCTATATGCGAACAGGCTGTTAACAGGCTTTCCGTGGGCCAGCCCGCCACCTTTTGACCAAGTCAAACGGGCCAGCCTTTTCACAGGAATGGGACTCTGTTGGGCCGTGCCACGTGTCGACTTATCATAGGCGCCTTCTGTCCAATGAGTGGATGACATCTGTCCCAACGGTGAGCCGGCACGTGTTTCCTCCAGCCAATGATGACTTTACACATGGAAAATCCCCATTGGTCGGGGCTATTAGCGGGTTATCGGATCCAAAACCAGACTCGATAGCTTAACGGTGTTCCATTACGGTGGACGCCACGTGTCGGTCACCCTTTACGAAAGCACTTCTGTGATGCGCGATTTATCGTCATGGAAGTGGACACTTCCGTGATGATAATTTTGGTAATGTCATGGAACACTTCTACAACAGCACATGTATGACTATCTTGATTCTGTCATAAAATTTTCATGGATGTACATGCATGACAAAAAATGTGACCTACTGTAACAAACATGTATCATCACAGAAGTGTATTTTTTTGTAGTGTTCCCACTGCGAAGGGCCTATCTTTTACTTTTATCTTCTACCTTATATAAGAGTCATGGTGATCTTCACCTTTCCTTTTTACATTTTATCCTTTGCCTAGCACAATGTGTTGGAAAGAACCTGGTATATATAGCTAATTGGATGTGAGTTTTCATGAACTATTATTGTTGACATTACCCTTGAGGTAAAACGTTGGGAGGCAAAACTATAAGCCCCTATCCTTCTCTGTGTCCGATTAAAACTTCATACCCATAAATATTGCGTGAGTGTTAGCAATTGTGAAAGACTAAATGATAGTTGAGTATCTGGACTTTCTGAAAAGCTCTTATATTAACTCCTTCCTATGATATGATAAATTGCAATTGCCTCAATGACTGATATTAGAGTTTGTTGGTTCTCAATGAAGTTTATGATTCATACTTGAAATTGTCATTGAATTGTTACTTTAGCATAAGAGATGACATGACAATATATATATATTGCTTTTCTAAGAATGATCATGATGCCCTCATTTCCGTATTTTATATTTATCGACACCTCTATCTCCAAACATGTGGACATATTTTTCGATTTCGGCTTTCACTTGAGGACAAGCGAGGTCTAAGCTTGGGGGAGTTGATACGTCCATTTTGCATCATGCTTTTACATCGATATTTATTGCATTATGGGCTGTTATTACACATTATGTCACAATACTTATGCCTATTCTCTCTTATTTTAAAAGGTTTGCATGAAGAGGGGGAATGCCGGCAGCTGGAATTCTGGGCTGGAAAAGGAGAAAATATTAGAGACCTATTCCGCACATCTCCAAAAGTCTTGAAACTTCACGGGAGCACGTTTCAGAATATATAAAAAATATTGGGCGAAAGAAGTACCAGAGGGGGCCACCCATCGTCCACGAGGGTGGGGGCGCACCCCCTGCCTCGTGGGCCCCCTGGTGGCCCTCTGATGCCCATCTTCTACTATATGAGGTCTTTCGTCTGAGAAAAAAACATAAGCAAGCTAACGGGACGAAACTCCACCGCCACGAGGCGGAACCTTGGCGGAACCAATTTAGGGCTCTGGCAGAGCTGTTCTGCCGGGGAAACTTTCCTGCAGGAGGGGGAAATCATCACCATCGTCATCACCAACGATCCTCTCATCGGGAGGGGGTCAATCTCCATCAACATCTTCACCAGCACCATCTCATCTCAAACCCTAGTTCATCTCTTGTATCCAATCTTTGTATCCAAACCTCAGATTGGTACCTGTGGGTTGCTAGTATTGTTGATTACTCCTTGTAGTTGATGCTAGTTGGTTTACTTGGTGGAACATCATATGTTCAGATCCATTATGCATATTAATACCCCCCTGATTGTGAACATGAATATGCTTTGTGACTAGTTACATTTATTCTTGAGGACATGGGAGAAGTCTTGCTATAAGTAGTCATGTGAATTTGGTATTCGTTCGATATTTTGATGAGATGTATGTTGTCATCGCTCTAGTGGTGTCATGTGAACATCGACTACATGGTACTTCACCATTACTTGGGCCTAGAGGGAGGCATTGGGAAGTAATAAGTAGATGATGGGTTGCTAGAGTGACAGAAGCTTAAACCCTAGTTTATGCGTTGCTTCGCAAGGGGCTGTTTTGGATCCATATGTTTGATGCTATGGTTAGGTTTACCTTAATACTTCTGTTGTAGTTGCGGATACTTGCAATAGGGGTTAATCATAAGTGGGATGCTTGTCCAAGTAAGGGCAGTACCCAAGCACCGGTCCACCCACATATCAAATTATCAAATTACCGAACGCGAATCATATGAACGTGATGAAAACTAGCTTGACGATAATTCCCATGTGTCCTCAGGAGCGCTTTCCTTCATATAAGAGTTTTTCAAGGCTTGTCCTTTGCTACAAAAAGGATTGGGCCATCTTGCTGCACCTTATTTACTTTTATTACTTGCTACTCGTTACAAATTACCTTATCACAAAACTATCAGTTACCGATAATTTCAGTGCTGGCAGAGAATACCCTACTGAAAACTGCTTATCATTCCCTTCTGCTCCTCCTTGGGTTCGACACTCTTACTTATCGAAAAGGCTACGATAGATCCCCTACACTTGTGGGTCATCTACCGCCATGCTTCTTGCCGGATCCTTCTGCACCATCCTGACCCTTCTCCTTGTCCCGCCTCTCATACTCAGCATTTGCTTCTCAGCAAGCAGCTCAACTTGTCAGCAATTCTGGAGGTCGTGGCCCTTGGTGAGGTGGATCTTGCAGTACTTCTTGTCGGAGCTCCCAGCTTGTTAGCACCCGTCAAGGCCCGGCAAGCAGCTCACCCAACAATTTCCTTGTCGGGGTCGTCTGCCTTGGCCTTCTTGGTAGCACTAGTGTCCTCAAATCCCTCGACGGCAAGCACGGTCTTGCCCTTTCGCTTCTTGTTGCGGCGTCGGCCCTTCTTTGCCGGGGCGGCTGCGTCTTCGTCTGTGGAGTCAGTTTCCACACCCGCGTCCTCGTCGGAGTACTTCCTCCCCTCTTCAGCTCGAGCGCACCTATCGGCCAGAACATAAAGTTCGGCCACATCTTTGACCTTGTTCATCGCCAGCTCTTCATGCATCCTGCGGTTGTGCACATTCCGATGGAATGCGCTGATCACGGCGGCGGGATGAACATCTAGGATGTTGTACTGCACCCGGCTGAACCTCTGTATGTACTTGCGCAGGCTTTCACCTTCCTTCTAGGGGATGATATGCAAATCGCTTGCCTGACCATGAGCTTGGTGGCCTCTAGTGAAGGCGCCAACGAACTCATGACACAAATCCGGCCAAGAAGAAATGGAATCCGCCGGCAAGTGCATCAACCATGACATGACATTGGGTTTAAGTGCCAACGGGAAGTAATTGGCAAGCACCTTGTCGTCGCGAGCACCAGAAGCTTGCATCGCGATGGTGTAGATGCTGAGGAACTCGGATGGGTGGGTCTTGCCGTTGTACTTCTCGCCAATGTCGGGCTTGAATGTGCGGTGGGAGGGCCACTGGAATTGCCGCAACTCACGGGTAAAGGCTTGGCAGCCCACCTCGTAGGGTAGGCCGCCAGAGCCTCCCGGTGCTAGGTGGTCCATAGTGGGCCCCGCCCGCCTATCTGACTGGTGGCGTGCTTCACGCCGGCGCTCGATGGTGGTTCGAGCGTCTTCATGGGCTCGCTCCCGAAGAACTTGGTGCTGATCGCGGTGGGTCAGTGGGTTGGACGATGCTATGGAAATGTTATCACCAGCGTCATCACGACGGACCGACACCCGCATTGGCTGGCGTAGGGGAGGAGAGTGCACAGTGGCCGCAGCACCCCGGGTCTTTCCACCACTGGCCTAAGGGCCCCTCTGTCGCGGCTCATCTTTGTTGGCAACGCCGATGAGGCTCTGGATAGTGGCTCTCCACTCGCCGAGCTTTTCCGTAGCAGGAGGAAAGTCAAGGAGCAATTGCGCGCGCCAAAGCTTCCGCTGGCGTGGGTGGCGGCAAAAGCTGCGTGGACCGTGACGCGCTCCAACTTCTAACCACGTTAGAAGGAGCTCTATCACGGCCTTGCGGCTGTGCGCCATTTTCGCCAGCGCCTCGACGTGCATGTTGGCCTTCTACGCCCTGCGAACGAGGTGCAGGACGCTTCCCACGGCGGTGCCCGGGGTCACCAGCATGTTGACGCTGCTCGTGACGCACAATGTGGGAAGAGCGCGTCGTGGGTGCCGACGAAGGCATCTTGGATGTCGCTGCGCCGCCTATGGGTGGCACGACGCTGCCCTTAGAGGGCCCCGCGCCGCCTGCGGGGGGCCCAACTCCGTCCTTGGATTTGGCGGCGTGCGGCCCGTCGTCTCGCGCACGAACGATGCCGCTTGCCAGGCTTTGACTGCCAGAGCGATGTGGGTGTTCACATGCCGCGCCTCAGCTTCCGTCTGCGACCGCCCCACCACTCACCCGCACTGGTACGGGTCGTTCACCTCCCGATGAACCAATCGCCGTGATCATCTTCTTCTTGGGGGCCATGGCGATGAAGAGCTGCTAAACTAATTGCTAAACCGGATTTTCACAACTGCGCCCCTACTTGGCGCGCCAGAGATGTTGGTGAGAACGACACCTATGGAATCACTGGGATACCTTCTACGGTTGGTGGGCGCGAGATGTGCAAAGAGCGGGTCTAGCGGCCAACACGAAGATCATTTACCGAGGTTCGGGCCGCAAGGATGCGTAATACCCTAGTCCTGCTTTGGTGTATATTTGAGTGTTCTTGAGCTTCTGAACTAGCTGCGGTGCATGCCTAGTCCAAAAGATCCGAATCCCTCTTCAGTATGCCTCGGGCCTCCTTTTATAGTCAAAAAGGGGTCGCCATAGTGGCACACATGAGGTGGAAAGGTAAATAGTGTACAAGGTTATCGCTTGTCATTACGGGACAAGCCGCATTAAATGCGCTCCTTAGCTGTCCTGTTGCTTTATTGGTGACGGTAACGAGGCCCGTCCCATCCGTCGCCGTTCTTCCTCGCTCCGACACTAGTCCAGGCCAACGAGGGATGCAGCGCCACGTAAGATGGCAGGCTGCTGAGATGGCATGGTGGTAGGGTCTTCACGAAGATCTACATGCGACCACGCAGGTGCTTGACTAGCTAGATTAGCATCCACGTACTGCCACGTGGGTACTAGCCTCAGTTGGTGGGTCGGCCGCTGAGCTGGGTGATGACCCACAAGTATAGGGGATCTATCATAGTCCTTTCGATAAGTAAGAGTGTCGAACCCAATGAGGAGCAGAAGGAAATGATAAGCGGTTTTCAGCAAGGTATTCTCTACAAGTACTTAAATAAGTGGTAACAGATAGTTTTGTGATAAGATAGGTTGTAACGAGGAACAAGTAACAAAAGTAAATAAAGTACAGCAAGGTGGCCCAATCCTTTTGTAGCAAAGGACAAGCCGGAGCAAACTCTTATAATAGGAAAAGCGCTCCCGAGGACACATGGGAATATCGTCAAGCCAGTTTTCATCACATTCATATGATTCGCGTTCGATACTTTGATAATTTGATATGTGGGTGGACCGGTGCTTGGGTGCTGTTCTTACTTGAACAAGCATTCCACTTATGATTAACCTCTATTGCAAGCATCCTCAACTATAACAAAAGTATTAAGGTAAACCTAGCCATAGCATGAAACATATGGATCCAAATCAGCACCTTACGAACAACGCATAAACTAGGGTTTAAGCTTTTGTCACTCTAGCAACCCATAATCTACTTATTACTTCCCAATGCCTTCCTCTAGGCCCAAATAATGGTGAAGTGTTATGTAGTCGACGTTCACATAACACCACTAGAGGCTAGACAACACACATCTTATCAAAATATCAAACGAATACCAAATTCACATGACTACTAATAGCAAGACTTCTCCCTTGTCCTCAGGAACGACGTAGTTACTCACAAAGCATATTCATGTTCATAATCATATGGGTAATAATATGCATACAAGATCTGAACATATGATCTTCCACCAATTAAACCAACTAGCATCAACTACAAGGAGTAATCAACACTACTAGCAACCTACTAGCACCAATCCCGGACTTTGAGACAAGAATTGGATACAAGAGATGAACTAGGGTTTGGAGATGAGATGGTGCTGGTGAAGATGTTGATGGAGATTGCCCTCTCCCGATGAGAGGAGCGTTGGTGATGACGATGGTGATGATTTCCCCCTCCCAGAGGGATGTATCCCCGATAGAATAGCTCTGTCGGAGCTCTAGATTGGATCCGCCAAGGTTCTGCCTCGTGGCGGCGGAGTCTCATCCCGAAAAGTTCCTTCCTATTTTTTTCTCATCGAAAGACTTCATATAGGAGAAGATGGACGTCGAAGAGGGGCGCCCCCACCCTCGTGAGCAGGGTGTGGGACCCCTGGCCTTCATCTTTGGCGAGGATTTTTCTTTATTTATTCTAAGATGTTCCGTGGAGTTTCAGGACTTTTGGAGTTGCGCAGAATAGGTCTCTAATATTTGCTCCTTTTCCAGCCCAGCATTCCAGCTGCTGGCATTCTCCCTCCTTATGTAAACCTTGTAAAATAAGAGAGAATAGCCATAAGTATTGTGACATAAAGTGAAATAACAGTCCATAATGCAATAAATATCGATATAAAAACATGATGCAAAATGGACGTATCAACTCCCCCAAGCTTAGACCTCGCTTGTCCTCAAGAGAAAAGTCGATAACAATAAATATGTCCTCATGTTTAGAAGTAGAGGCGTCGATAAAAATAAAATACGGACATGAAGGCATCATGATTATTCTCATAACAGCAACATATATAGATTTTGTCATATGATTCCTTATGTTCAAGTGATGATCCACTCACAATGCAAAAGTATAAATCATAAACCTTATTGGGCTCTGACAAACTATAATCTCAGTCATTGAAGCAATTGCAATTTATCATAACATTGGAAAGAGTCTATGTCAGAGCTAAAAAGCAAGTCCACATACTCAACTATCATTTAGTCCTCCATAATTGCTAAGACTCACGCAATACTTGTGGCTTATAGTTTTGCCCCACAACCTTTTACCTCAAGGGTAATGTCAACAATAATGGTTCATGCTCCCCTACATCCAATTAGATATATATATATATCATGTTGTTTCCAACATGCTGAGCTTGCCAAAGGATAAAATGAAAAAGAAAAGGTGAAGATCACCATGACTCTTGCATAAGGTAGAAGATAATAATAAAGGATAGGCCCTTCGCAGAGGGAAGCAGAGGTTGCCATGCGCTTTTATGCTTGGATGCATAAAATATCAATGCGAAAGAACGTCACTTTATATTGCCCCTTGTGATATGAACCTTTATTATGCAGTCTGTCGCTTTTATTACTTCCACATCACAAGATCGTATAAAGCTTATTTCTCCCACACAAGTCAATCATACATATTTAGAGCAATTTTTATTGCTTTGCACGGATGAAAACTTACTTGAAGGATCTTACTCAATCCTTAGGTAGATATGATGGACTCTCATGGCAAAACTGGTTTAAGGGTATTTGGAAGCACAAGTAGTATTTCTACTTGGTGCTGAGAATTTGGCTATCATGAGGGGGAAAGGCAAGCTCAACAAGTTAGAGGATCCATGACAACATACTTTATCTCAGATATAAGAAAGACATAACTCATTACATTGTCTTCCTTGTCCAACATCAACTCTTTAGCATGTCATATTTTAATGAGTGCTCCCAATCATAAAAGATGTCAATGATAATATATCTATATGTGAAACCTCTCTTTCCTTATTACTTCCTATTAATTGCAACAATGACCAAAGGTATGTCTGCCAAGTCCCAACAACTTTTAATCATCATACTCTTTCTATGTGAAGTCATTACTCTCAATAAGATCAATATGAACTTTTTGTTTCTTTTTATTCTTTTTCTCTTTCTTTTATTCACCCAAGATCATGGCAAAATAATCAATCCCTTGACTCAACACTAATCTTTATTATATATAGCTCACGGACTCGATTACATTCAGAGATCATAAAGCAAACTCAAAACTAGATCATGCCATAAACTTTATTCCACTAGATCAAGATACTACTAATAGGATCGAACTAAGAAAAATGGTAAAGATAGGAGTTGTGATTGTGATACTATACCGGGGCACCTCCCCGAAGCATGGAAGTTGCCAAGGGGAGTGCCCGTACCAATGTGATTATGTCTCCTTCTTTGTTGGTCAAGAAGGTGGTGGTGATGTTGGCTTAGTTGGTGGCTTAGGCTTCTCCCTTAATTTGCACTTGAGGACGGCATTTTGATCCCTCAGATCATCAATCTCCCACTCCAGGATTAATATCTTTTTGCATAGGTCCTGCTTATTTTCTTGCAAGAGACGAAAATGGATAAACTCGAACTTGGGTTTCTTTACCCTATCAGGGAGACTTGACTTTTTGAACTCCACGTGCATGTCCCCAAGTTGAGGTAATGGTACTTCATCTTCATCTGAGCTCGTCTCCTCCTTCCCCTTGGGTTCATAGTCCTCTTCTTCCTCCGTGGTTCATCCATCGTGTTCCACATCTCCATAGACCTTTGGATTTGCTAAGTAATCATCCACATAGCTTTCTCCTTCCGAATCCTGGGAAGACATGTTGATTTAATCTGCAACGAGACAGCTCGAAACGAAAACAGAGGATATTTGCGTGATACGAGAGTCAAAACTTTTGGGAGAATATATAATGAATTTTTACCGACCAAAATACGTAACATGCAAGAAAACGGAGTCCGGAAGGCACACGAGGTGCTCACGAGGTAGGGGGCGTGCCCAGGGGGGTAGGGCGTGCCCACCACCCTCGTGGGGCCCTCGTGTCCTTCCTGGACTGCTACTTATTTTTCTATTTTTTCTAAATATTCCAAAACGGAGAAATATTGCCTTAAAAATTGTTTTGGAGTCGGTTTACTTACCGTACCACATACCTATTCCTTTTCGGGGTCTGAAACATTCCGGAAAGTGTCCCTTATGTATTCCTCCGGGGTTACGGTTTCAATAATATTGGTTTCAACATTTATGGGATTACCTGAGATATAATGTTTGATTCTTTGACCGTTTACCACTTTCAGATTTGTGCCCTCGAAGTTGTTGATTTTTATGGCACCGGAACGATAGACCTTTTCGATAACATAGGGGCCTTCCCATTTAGAGAGAAGTTTTCCTGCAAAAAATCTTAAACGGGAGTTTTATAGCAATACATAATCACCTACATTAAACTCACGCTTTTGTATCCTTTTGTCATGCCATCTTTTAACTTTTTCTTTAAACAACTTGGCATTTTCATAAGCTTGGGTTCTCCATTCATCAAGTGAGCTAATATCAAATAATCTCTTTTCACCGGAAAGTTTAAAATCATAGTTGAGCTCTTTAATAGCCCAATATGCCTTATGTTCTAGTTCGAGAGGTAAGTGACAGGCTTTTCCATAGACCATTTTATACGGAGACATACCCATAGGATTTTTATATGCAGTTCTATAAGCCCATAATGCATCATCAAGTTTCTTGGACCAATTCTTTCTAGACCTATTAACAGTCTTTTGCAAAATTAATTTGAGCTCTCTATTGCTCAACTCTACTTGACCACTAGACTGTGGGTGATAAGGAGATGCAATTCTATGATTAACATCATATTTAGCAAGCATTTTACGGAAAGCACCATGAATAAAGTGTGAACCACCATCAGTCATTAAATATCTAGGGACTCCAAACCTCGGGAAAATAACTTCCTTAAGCATTTTAATAGAAGTGTTATGATCAGCACTACTAGTTGGAATAGCTTCCACCCACTTAGTAACGTAATCAACAGCAACTAGAATATGTGTGTATCCATTAGAGGCAGGAAAAGGTCCCATATAATCAAAGCCCCAAACATCAAATGGTTCAATAACAAGAGAATAATTCATAGGCATTTCTTGACGTCTACTAATATTACCAATTCTTTGACATTCATCACAAGACAAGACAAACTTACGGGCATCCTTGAACAGAGTAGGCCAATAAAAACCAGATTGTAATACCTTATGTGCAGTTCTATCTCCAGCGTTGTGTCCTCCATATGCCTCGGAATGACACTTGCTTAGGATCTGTTCCTGTTCATGCTCAGGTACACAACGTCTAATAACACCATCTACTCCTTCTTTATAAAGATGTGGGACATCCCAAAAGTAATGTCTCAAATCATAGAAGACCTTTTTCTTTTGTTGGTATGTGAAGCTAGGTGGTATAAACTTAGCAACAATATAATTAGCATAATCAGCATACCATGGAGTACTACGAGAAGTACTTATAACATTTAATTGTTCATAAGGAAAGCTATCATTAATAGGTAATGGGTCATCAAGAATATTTTCTAACCTAGACAAGTTGTCTGCAACGGGGTTCTCAGCTACCTTTCTATCAACAATATGCAAATCAAATTCTTGTAGCAAGAGAACCCATCTAGTAAGTCTAGGTTTAGCATCTTTCTTTTCCATAAGATATTTAATAGTAGCATGATCAGTTTGAATAGTTACTTTAGAATCAATAATATAAGATTTGAACTTATCACAAGCAAAGCAACTGCTAAAAGCTCTTTTTCAGTAGTAGCATAATTTCTTTGAGCATTGTCTAGAGTCTTACTAGCATAATGAATAACATTTAATTTCTGATCAACTCTTTGCCCTAGAACAGCACCTACAGCATAATCACTAGCATCACACATAATTTCAAAGGGTAGGTTCCAATCAGGTGGCTGAACAACAGGTGTAGTGACTAATGCTTTCTTAAGTATTTCAAATGCTTCTACATAATCATCATCGAAGACAAATGGTATATCTTTTTGCAATAAATTAGTCAGAGGCCGAGAAATTTTTGAGAAGTCCTTAATGAACCTCCTATAAAATCCAGCGTGACCAAGGAAACTTCTTATACCTTTGATGTCCTTGGGACATGGCATCTTTTCAATAGCATCAAACTTGGCTTTATCAACTTCAATACCTCTTTCAGAAACTTTGTGCCCCAAGACAATACCTTCATTAACCATAAAGTGGCACTTTTCCCAATTCAAGACAAGATTAGTTTCTTCACATCTCTGCAAAACTCGATCAAGATTGCTCAAGCAATCATCAAAAGAGGAATCATAGACGGAAAAGTCATCCATGAAAACCTCACAAATCTTTTCACAGAAGTCAGAGAATATAGCCATTATGCATCTTTGAAAGGTAGCAGGTGCATTACATAAACCAAAAGGCATACGTCTATAAGCAAAGGTACCAAAAGGGCATGTAAAAGTAGTCTTTGATTGATCTTTAGCCGACATAGGTATTTGAGAAAAACCAGAATAACCATGTAGAAAGCAATAGTGTGTATGTTTGCATAATCTTTCTAGCATTTGATCAATAAAATGTAAGGGGTAATGATCTTTCTTAGTAGCTTTATTTAATTTGCGGAAATCAATTACCATCCTATAACCTATGATAATTCTTTGTGGAATCAATTCATCTTTATCATTAGGAACAACAGTAATACCTCCCTTGTTAGGGACACAATGGACAGGACTTACCCACTCACTATTCAGCAATGGGATAGATTATACCTGCCTCCAGAAGCTTTAGTATTTCCTTTTTTACCACTTCTTTCATTTTAGGATTCAGACATCGTTGAGGATCACGAACTGGTTTGGCATCTGCCTCCAAATTTATTTTATGTTGACATAGAGTGGGACTAATGCATTTAAGATCATCAAGAGTATATCCAATAGCAGCACGATGCTTCTTCAGAGTTTTCAATAATCTTTCTTCTTCATGCTCTGAAAGGTTAGCACTAATAATAACAGGATATATCTTCTTTTCATCAAGATAAGCATATTTCAGATTATCAGGCAAAGGTTTAATCTCAAACACGGGATCACCCTTGGGTGGAGGAGGATCCCCTAAGATTTCAACAAGCAAATTGTGTTGCAGAATAGGTTCATGTTTAAAGAATACTTCATCTATTTCCCTTCTTTCATTCATGAACATATCATTTTCATGGTCTAGCAAATAGTGTTCTAAAGGATCACTAGGAGGTACGGCAATAGAAGCAAGACCAATAATCTCATCCTTACTAGGTAATTCTTCCTCATGATGTTGTCTACTAAATTTAGAGAAATTAAACTCATGAACCATATCATCCAAGCCAACGGTAACAACATTCTTTGTGCAATCTATGGTAGCATTGACAGTATTTAAGAAGGGTCTACCAAATATAATGGGACAAAAGATATCTTGCGGAGAAGTAAGAACAAGAAAATCAGCAGGATATTTAGTTTTCCCACACAAGACTTCAACATCTCTAACAATTCCAATTGGTGAAATGTATCTCTATTGGCAAGTTTAATTGTGACATCAATACCTTCTAACTCAGCAGGTGCAATTTCATTCTTAATTTCTTCGTATAAAGTATGTGGTATAACACTAGCACTTGCACCCATATCACATAAGCCATGATAACAATGATCTTCTATTTTAACAGAAATAATAGGCATGCCTACCATAGGTCTATGTTTATCTTTAGCACAAGGTTTAGCAATTCTAGTAGTTTCACCTTCGAACTGAATAACATGCCCATCAATATTATCAGACAAGAGATCTTTAACAATAGCAATATTAGGTTCTACTTTAACTTGCTCAGGAGGTGTATAAGTTCTAATATTGCTTTTACGAACAACATTTGAAGCTTTAGCATGATCCTTTATTCTAACAGGGAAAGGTGGTTTCTCAATATAAGAAGTAGGAACAATAGGATCATTATAAGTGAATGCCTTTTCTTCAACTTTAATAGGTGCAACTACTTTTACTTCTATGGGAGGATGATATTTAAACCACTTCTCCTTAGGGAGATCAACATAAGTAACACAAGATTCACAGAAAGAAGCTACTATCTCAGAGTCAAGTCCATATTTAGTGCTAAACTTACGGAAAATATCGGTGTCCATAAAAGATTTAACACAATCAAACTTAGGTGTCATACCTGACTCCTTACCTTCGTTGAGGTCCCAATCTTCAGAGTTGCTTTTAATTCTATCCAATAAATTCCATCTGAATTCAATAGTCTTCATCATAAAAGAGCCAACACAAGAAGTATCGAGCATGGTGCGATTGTTATAAGAAAGCCGAGCATATAAATTTTGAATAATCATTTCTCTTGAGAGCTCATGATTGGGGCATGAATATAACATTGATTTAAGCCTCCCCCAAGCTTGAGCGATGCTTTCTCCTTCGCGAGGCCAGAAATTATATTTATAATTGCGATCACGATGAACAAGATGCATAGGGTAATACTTTTGACAAAATTCCAGCTTCAATCTTTTATAGTCCCATGATCTCATATCATCACATAACCTATACCATATCAATGCGTCTCCCTTCAAATATAAAGGGAAGACCGTCTTCTTAGCAACATCATCGGGTATACATGCAAGCTTAAATAATCCACAAACTTCATCCACATATATTAAGTGCTCATCAGGATGCTTTGTTCCATCTCCTGTAAAATGGTTAGCTAGCAGTTTTTCCATCATACCCGAAGGAAATTCAAAAGGAGTTTCATTTTCAATAGGTTCAGTAGGTTGAGGAGCAACTTTTTTCTCTACTAGACGAGGTGAAGATACCCCAAACAAGCTCCTCAGAGAATTACTTTCCATAGTAACAAGTGACAGTAAATTTCAGCACACTATATAAATTTTTCCTTACCAAATTCCACCTACCAAAGGCGCTACACTCCCCAGCAACGGCGCCAGAAAAGAGTCTTGATGACCCACAAGTATAGGGGATCTATCGTAGTCCTTTTGATAAGTAAGAGTGTCGAACCCAACGAGGAGCAGAAGGAAATGATAAGCGGTTTTCAGCAAGGTATTCTCTGCAAGTACTGAAATAAGTGGTAACAGATAGTTTTGTGATAAGATAGGTTGTAACGAGGAACAAGTAACAAAAGTAAATAAAGTGCAGCAAGGTGGCCCAATCCTTTTGTAGCAAAGGACAAGTTGGAACAAACTCTTATAATAGGAAAAGCGCTCCTGAGGACACATGGGATTATCGTCAAGCCAGTTTTCATCACGTTCGATACTTTGATAATTTGATATGTGGGTGGAGTGGTGCTTGGGTGTTGTTATTACTTGAACAAGCATCCCACTTATGATTAACCTCTATTGCAAGCATCCGCAACTACAACAAAAGTACTAAGGTAAACCTAACCATAGCATGAAACATATGGATCCAAATCAGCCCCTTACGAAGCATCACATAAACTAGGGTTTAAGCTTCCATCACTCTAGCAACCCATCATCTACTTATTACTTCCCAATGCCTTCCTCTATGCCCAAATAATGGTGAAGTGTTATGTAGTCGACGTTCACATAACACCACTAGAGGCTAGACAACATACATCTTGTCAAAATATCAAACGAATACCAAATTCACATGACTACTAATAGCAAGACTTCTCCCTTGTCCTCAGGAACGACGTAATTACTCACAAAGCATATTCATGTTCATAATCAGAGGGGTAATAATATGCATATAGGATCTGAACATATGATCTTCCACCATCTCCCGGACTTTGAGACAAGAATTGGATACAAGAGATGAACTAGGGTTTGGAGATGAGATGGAGCTGGTGAAGATGTTGATGGAGATTGCCCTCTCCCGATGAGAGGAGCGTTGGTGATGACGATGGTGATGATTTCCCCCTCCCGAAGGGAAGTATCCCCGGCAGAACAGCTCTGCAGGAGCTCTAGATTGGATCCGCCAAGGTTCCGCCTCGTGGCAGTGGAGTCTCATCTCGAAAAGTTCCTTCCTATTTTTTTCTCATCGAAAGACTTCATATAGGAGAAGATGGACGTCGGAGAGCCACCAGGGGCCCACAAGGTAGGGGGCGCGCCCTAGGGGGGGCCACCCTCATGAGCAGGGTGTGGGCCTCCTGGCCTTCATCTTTGGTGAGGATTTTTCTTTATTTATTCTAAGATGTTCTGTGGAGTTTCAGGACTTTTGGAGTTGCGCAGAATAGGTCTCTAATATTTGCTCCTTTTCCAGCCCAGAATTCCAGCTGCCGACATTCTCCCTCCTTATGTAAACCTTGTAAAATAAGAGAGAATAGCCATAAGTATTGTGACATAAAGTGAAATAACAGTCCATAATGCAATAAATATGATGCGAAATGGACGTATCACTTGGGTGGTGACGGGGAGGCAAGGTCTTGTCGCGGTCTCGGGTATATTCCCGGCAAGGGTCTTGCCGGGGTCTTGTGGTCGCCCTCGGCAAGAGTCTTGCCGGGGCCATGCGAGTGTTTTTGGCAAGGAGCCTTGTCGGGGCCTCGGGGGCATCCTCAGCAAGGGGGCTTGCGATTGTCTTGTCTTGTGGTCATCGTCTAGTCTTGTGGGCTTTTTTGTCTCCATAAAGATTTGTATGTCACCATGGAGGTGCCTCCCGAGCTTTGGTTCCAATGTGGTTGAGGTTGTTGGAACCCTTGGGCTCAAGGGTGGCGTGCTCTGCTAGCCTTGGGCAAGTTGCCCCGGCAAGGCTCTTGTCGGGGCTGCGGAGGCCGTCCCAACAAGGGTCTTGCCGGGGGATTCCACCTCGCCCTCTTGCTCTTCGTGTCTCTGGTCTTGGCGTTTTTCTCGTTGTCTCGTGCTCCTGGCTAGAGCGTGACTATGGTATTCTTATGCTTCTGCTTCCTCTGCCCCGCTAGGTACGGCCGCAGGCGCGGCTCTGATTGCCCACGCACAAGTAAAGGGGAACAAAAGAGAGCCCCTACTTCTTTTGCACCGATAGATGCTCCCAGATCAAACGACAATCCTCATCCCTTTCGACAGGAAATGCAGTCCAGCTAGGAATTGATTTATATGCGAAAATGCACGGTAAATGCCAAAAAATGTCTTACATATAGCACACGAGATCTGAAATGCGCCAGCAAATCAAACCCGTGGTATAATTGTGATCACTTTACGTAGGAAAATTTTAGAAGCGAAACAATGAACTCACGTTTTCATTTCAAAATTAGTACGTCTTCGTTTCAAACGAAATTATTCTGTTTGTGCACACGAGCGCTTAGAGGCAACTGTTTGCATAGGCCTTTCCGCACGCGCAGCGACCGGGGATATTTTTCACCCTTTTAACCTAGGCCGCCAACACCCCCCACCGTCCGCCCGCCTTTCACTCAACTAGTCCACCCAATCTCCATTGCCAGCTCCCCCTCCCTCAGATCCATAGCAGAACCCTCTCCGGTGCCGCCGTGCTCACCCCGGCCATGTCTCGCTCTTCGGCGTCAAGCCTATCTCCACTGTTGTTCCCAACATGCGGCAGCCCGCGCCTCTCCGACTTTGTTTGCTCGCCAGCCACCCTCGAGCATATCGATGCAGTAACCCTCGCCTCTCCTGTGGTTCGACCGGGTTTGCATTAAGAAGCCTGTTAGTTACTGCTCTCCATCGCAGTGAGGCATATTTCCTCGCAATCCCTCTTCCAATTTCGTTCCATATGTTCCAAAATTGGCTATAAAATAACGGATAGCGTATATATGTTCATTATCTACCTTCCTTACTACATATAAGTTGTATTTGTTCCAATAAGTTACTGCCTATTTACAGATCACGGGCGCCCGAGTCACACAAACTTAACAAATTAGTCATACATTTTCTGAATTATTGCATGCCATGTTTAGAAAGCTTGATACCAAGTTGTTAGTTTTATGCTTATCCTCCTTTCCTGAGTTTCACATGTGTTCTCTGTAGATGCCGAGTAGCAGCGACAACACTCATGCTTTAGGCGATGTATCTTCATCTGATTCGGACAACCCTAGGTCTTCAGCAGGTTGTGAGGGATCAAGTAATCTTGAATGGGATAGAGCTGCAGCTATTACCCTTTCAGTCAGGACACGGCGGAACGCTCCAAGGAAGCCCACACACTAGACTAAAGGTGTATATGAAGTAAATGAGATTGATTTAAAGTCTTGGGCTCCGACTAAACCAGATAAAGCATGCACGAGGTTCAGGAGTGTGTGTGGATTTGTTGGCAGGGCAAGGCTCAACATTAATCTGCTAGGGTTTCGGAAGGCTGACATAGAAACACGGTGAAGGATAGTCCGGGAGATCATGGATCACTTCAATGTTCCAGAGCAGTGGAGAATGTAGGTGGAACACGCTGCACTGAAGAAGGCTAGGGATGCTTGGAGAAACTAGAAGCACGTGCTCTACAAGAAGTACTTGATTGAAGGCAAGACCCAATCCCTGCATACCCCCAAATTACAAAGGCAGACTGAGCAGAATTCAAAAGAGTCGGGGAAACTAAAGAGTTTGCTAAGAAGAGTTTCAAGAAATTGGAACTTTAGAAGAAGAACATACACCCCCACCGTATGGGTGTGGCAGGATACTACAGCATGAAACTGATATGGGAACATGAGGACAAAGAAGCAGTAGTGGCGCATAGGAATCCGACCTTTAGTGAAATCAGGGGCGAATGCGCCAGAGACTACTTGCGGGCACGTGCAAAGAGGCGTGATGAGGGAACTTATTACTTTTAAAACTCACATGATGCCGAACTGTATCAAGTGATGTTAGAGGCTTCCAAGATCCTTGGAAGGTTCTATAGGAACTCAGGGCCATGTGACATTCTGTCTATTGCTCTGGAAACAAAAGAGCCCCCTGGCCGTGCATGGGTATAGGTGTTAATGTCCCGCACAAGAGGGCTTTCATGCTCAGCAAGGAAGAGAGGCTCAACATGAAAAAAGCAAGGAGTGAAATGAAGTAGAATGCATTGTATGAAAGGTTGAGGAAGGAGATTTATCCGACTGTTTGAAAGGATATTGAGGAGTCAATGATGATGTAGAAGACTCTAACACTGACAGATAGCCAGCAGATGGGAGGGGAGACGAGCATGGAGGATGCTTGTTATTGCGCGACAACACTGCACAAGAGTAGCTGTGCATCAGGTGACCACAACGACACTGAGACTGCAGCTGCTTGTGATGATGCTATATCTGATCTATCTAGAATGAAAGACAGATTGAAGGGTGTGCTTACACATTATGAAGGTACATTAAAATGTGCAACAACCTGGGTTTGCCCACCCTTCTTGGAAGATGGCCTCTTGTTGGACAATGTGCCATTGAAGCCGGGTTGTGTGAAGTGCTACGTGAGTGAAGTAAAGCCTGGATACAATGAATTTTCCCTGAAGAATGTCCTAGGAGACTTCGATGAGCAAAGGACCTTGGGAGAAACAATGTTACATCAGATCCAGTGGCCACGAAAGGAAATAGAGTTCATCGATGAGATCCCTGAAGCCCCGCCAAGAGCAACCACTGTCGTCCCTCAACTGGTGACGCTCTCTCCTTGCCACAGCAGCTCTTGCGGGTTGATGCATCAACCTGTGATCAGCTGGCCTGACTTTTTGGCGTATAGGCCATGTCATCCTCCACCTCAAAGTGGCCAGTGGCAAGGCCTACAACTACTGAACACACACCACCGGTTCAGATGCCGGCCGCTGAAGCGGCAGGGGGGAGACCCAGCTGCAGCACATGCTTAGCAGACCAACCTGGTGGAACGAACTGTAAGCAGTCTGATGCTTTAGAACTACCTACTAAGCAGTCTATAGGTCCAGAACCGATAGCTCATTAGTCCGTCGGTCCGCAGTCCCGTGATCAGCATACAATGCATAAGCACTTCCTACTCAACAAACCAACACATTGGCACGGCCTCCTCGGCACACCGACAAGTTGGCACCACCTGCGCAGAAACCCGACATAGCTTCACCGCATGTTCAGCAGTCTGATGCCTCTGCTCCTACAGCCCAACAGTCCGTCACAGCAGCACCGCCAGCTCAGCGGTCCGACATATATAAACCGTCTGCTAAGCAGTCCGTCCAAGCTTCACTGTCTGCTTGGAAGTCTACCTTGCAGGCAACAAGATGTTCTGCCAGAAATGCTTCAAGTACCAAGAAGGAAGTGGCCAAAAGGCTACACCCCCGAGGAAGTGCGGTGGGAAAGTGAAGAGGAAAGAGAATGATTGCGTCTTACTTAAAGCGCTCATCGCCCAGAACCAAATTAACAACAGCTTGTTCGGATCAGGGTGTAATATTATTTCTGACGCCATGGATGATGAAGAAGTACGCTTATTGCTTGGTAAAAGTAAAGCGGACTTACTTCAAGCACGCTATTATGTCCATGGCCAGCCATTTATTGTTGGTGAATACTTTGATGAGTGCAGCTAAAGTTGCCGCGAGTTACATGAATATTGCATGGATCTAATGTCAGCAGGTCATCATGGTTTGCTAGTCCACTACAACAGAGATCATTTTCGACACGATGTTGGTTCCATCGGTGTGAGTTTCAAGGGCTTACGTCTCTTCTTCAACTTCAACGTGCTCGATGCCACTCTTGTTAGATGCCTGATTTTGTAAGTACTTAACAAACTCGGATCAACTTCTCCATACAAGGCTGTAAATGATAAACATCTAATTGCATTTTATTCCTCTCAGGGGATTGAACACACATAAAAGAAAAAGGGAGAGTGTGTATTTCATAGATCCCGAATAAGCAAATGGCACAACAATACATGGTAAGGACCTACGGAACTGGGTCATTAACACGGTCGTCCGTCTCTTCGAAAACACGTCCCATGCAGAATCATTTCTCTGGCCATATCATGAATGGCAAGTCAAGTAAAAAATCATGCATACACTTATTGTCTTTCAGATTTGGACATAATTCGTAAGTTCATGGCTTTCTTAATATGTAGCAATCACTGGATATTGGTATTCATTGTTCCAAACAAGAACACAGTTTACTAGATCGATTCTCTTAGAGAATCAACAAACGCTCAGGATCTGACGCATCTTCAGCAATTCATGGATAGCTATTGAATTCCATGATGTTGAAATTAATTTGCATTCATATATGGTTCAATAATTAATGTTGTAAAAATTCATCATCATTTGCAGTATGCCCGCATTGTGGAAAACTAAACCAGGGAACCTGTTCAAGAGGGAACTACCTCTGCAGCACGATATCCTTTCTCTGGTAACACACCGAAATCCGTTATTTTTGGAAATTTATCCAACAGTCTGCAAATACCTTTCCTTACGCTATTCAAATGTTGAAGTTTCTAAATAAACCTCTTTCTTTTTTGTCTAAAGAAAAAAATAATACATCTAACACCGGTTAGGTTGTTCCTAACAGGACAAATACATGACTATTTCTGTACAAAAAATTTCAGTGTCCTCGGCAAGAAGCAGAGACCAACCTTTGTGGATACTATGTTTGCAGACACATGATCTCCATCTGCAAATCTGCTGATAGTTGTGACGATCCTCGCGAATTAGTACTAGTAAGTCTATCTTAATTAATATCTTCTACTCCACTCATATGGCACATTCTGATCTTAGAAATACTGCAGCTCGTCTAAAAACCAAGGACCCCTGAACCGCTCCCGGCTAGTGAATTGCCGATGGTTCAGAGATTTATCAGCGACTTCTTCCTGGATCACTACATGAATCTCACTGGTGATAATGAAGATTTCAGCATGCCTTCTCCTGAAACATCGAGAAAGAGTTAGCAGCTACACATATACACATGGATCCATTGCTTTCCATCTAATGAGGTCTTCGTATTTCGTACACTATGATTAATTATGTAATGCATATATGTGTGGACATATCATTGGAATTTAGCTATCATATGTTCAATTGCAATTGTTGCGAAATCTGATGAATGTTCTTCCTGTGGACACTATTTGTTCAATTGAATATTGTGGTGAATTTTCTTTTTGCGTGCCGATTCAAAATGGGATATTTTTGTTTATTTGTTCAATTGAATATTGTGGCGAATTTGCTTTTTGCGTGCCAATTCAAAATGCGTTATTTTTATTTCTTTGTTCAATTGAATATTGTGGCGAATTTGCTTTTTGCATGCCAACTCAAAATGGGATATTTTTGTTTTAACCTGGCAATTGCTCCGCACACGGTTCAACTAAATGAGTATGTGCGATCCACATAGGAAAGCATACGTCAATCGTAGTGGAACCATCGGTGATACACAGGAGATCACAAACGATTTGCAACACTACTACGTGTGCGTAGGGTCTCCGGAACCGTTTGTGATATCGCGTTATCGCACACAAGAACTCGGAGTAAACCGTGCTCAATGTAAAATGCAATCCCAGTCGTAATTTTTTCAGGAAACGTGTGGGATCCCAAACGAAAAGCACATGTCACTCTTGCGGTAACCGTCGGTGATACCCAACAAATCACAAACGGTCTGCAACACTTGTATGTGTGCGAAGGGGCTCCTGAACCGTTTGTGATAGAACATTGTCGCAAACGGTAATTGTTGGGAAACGTGTGCGATGGAGTCTTGCATGGGAGACGGGTTACGCAGAAAACTCATGTGCGATGGGGCACAAATCACACACAGTTCATATGTTAGTCCGTGTGCCTTACATACTATTTCCCAAACGGTTCATTACGACAGACCGTATGGTTCACATCGTCATTGAAACATTTAGTCACCGATACCACACGTGCGAAAGAATTTAGTGTGTGCTGCATCGCACATAATTACATTTTGGAAGGCTTGTGGGTCACTGCTCCATATCCCCGATGGTTTCTGGGTCGTGTGGAAGGACACCCTATCGCCCACACTCACTTGGCGACGGTCCAAAATGCCATCGCGGAAAGGGGTTAAAAACCGTTTATCTAGCACCGACGCGCACTAGTGACAACTAACAGTTCATTGGACCACCCTGTCGTGTACTCCTACGTCGTAAGTGTGGAGCGATTGCTTTCATAAATGTTCTAGTCCCTTTCACGGACATGTGGGACATCAAGCAACCGGGTCCTCGTTCCATACCGAAATACAGTGTAGAGCAGCACGGGTGAAGCACCCAGTCATGGCGTCGGCGTAGTAATGAGCAATGAGGCATCAAATCACAAAGCTGCACCTTTCCCGCAGTTAAGTTGGAGGGGCGAAATAATGCTAGAAAAAGAAGTTGGGAGGGACGAAACAACCATCATTTCACTCGTTGCTGAATCCGCTTCTCCCTCATCTTATTCAAGTTAACCATGTGTTGCTTCTGTGGTTGTTCTGCCTCATGTGTGATGCAGATCGGCTTGGTAAAGAAGTGACACATGGGACCACATGTTAGCAAACCGCCAAGCCAACGTCCTCTAAAAATAAGAAACCTACCCCGCCATCCGTGCCGCAAAATGACCTCCTTTTTACTAATCTTCATACTATAATTTTTAGATCAATATAACTGAGATTTGTATAGATAGCACACAGGAGCAAAACCAAGTGGTACGGTTAAGGGTATCCACAATGTGTAGCCAAATGTGAAAATAGCTTTTGGCATCGATGGGAACCATTGTGGACGGTGCTGCCAAAGCCAAAAAGATGGAACCGGAGCTCCCTAATTGATTGATTGAAGGAATAGAAAAATGCAATGTCTCTCCTCTTTCTCCCGTGCTTGGACACATGTACAGTATAGAGCATAGAGTCTACTCCCCTGTCACTTCTATCACAAATCACAAAGCAGTGAGGCGTCAAATCACAAAGCACGGATGAAGCAACCATCATTTCACTCTTCGCAGACTCTGCCTCTCCACCGTCTTCTTGGAGAAACCAGCTCACCACACTAAGCTGGACGGGCGACGCTATTGTGTAGTACTAGTACATTTACGCGTCCTTTGGTTCAATGAACTTCCTGGATGCAAACAAGGCGGTTGTCTTGGCATGCAGGCGGAACTTGCCAACGACTTACCGTGGTCTCCCTCAATGGTGTTCTCTGTTGAACGCACTTCGCCAAACCACAACATTCGAGATATCGTCGACATCACCGCAATGGGGAAGGAAGTCAAATAGTTACTACCTCCATTTTTTGTACACAAGGCCAGTATATCAAAATTACAGTACAATTTGTAGAAGGCCACTAACACTAATCGGGGCAAAATTGATGGGGTGTTCCTCATACTAGCAACCAAGGACATTAATATACCCTTGCATGCATGCGGAAGTGAGAAGGTTGGTTTGCATGGCACTGCATTAATCAAGCGATGAGGCGTGAGATGGTTAGCTCTTTGGGCGTTGGAGAAAAATATGCATTAATTGACACGTCAAACGAGGATTTGTATCGATTAATCCCGTGAAGGAAAAGCCCGTCTTTCTTTTTAACACAAGTAGTACTCCTACGTACGTACTTGTATCCTGTTTGGGTCTAGGCCTTGCATTGCCATACTTCGCCACACATTTTTGCCAAGCTTGCCTAAAGTTTTCAAAATGAAAAGGAGGTACACTTGCACACGGCTGTCATGGTCCCACCACACCCTCACATAGTCGATCCTGCATGCCGCGGTCGCACTAGACTCTCACATGGTTGCTCCTGCACGCCACAAACCCAACCAAGGGAACGCACCCTCACTGACACGTGGCCATTTTATCGCTGACACATAATTTTCGTTCAAACAATATGTTTATCCAACCGCATGTTGGGGAGGATCCGTATGGCCCGTGCGATGGTCTATTGGGGAAGAAGAAGAGGTGAGGAAGAAGGGTTAGGAGACATAGGATATTCATCCAACCACCTGAAATGGTTGACTGACCCAAATGATGAAAGTCAGCCGACTTGTATAAATATATGTTTTACAAAGCAAAAGATCCCTAAAAAGAACAACATAAAGAAACACTATCATTGCTTGCGTAACGAGACAGACTCGTTGTCTTTTGCTACCGGCGCAAACCAGCCATAGTTGCCGACATGTGGTTGTCCTCGGCCTCCAGATACTCATTCACGCGGAGTGTGCGGGCGCTCTACACGGACGAGAGCACCACCCGGTTCAAGTCCAGGACGTCTGATTCCACCTGCAGGAGGGCCTCGTTGGCAGCGGCATCCGCGCACTCCGCGTCGAGTTGAGCCTTCGCCGCCCGGTTCAAGTCCAGGACATCCGGTTCCTCTTGCAGGAGGGCCTCGATGGCAGCGGCATCCGTGCGCTCCGTGTTGAGTTGAGCCTCCACCCCCCGGTTCAAGTCCAGGACATCCGGTTCCGCCTACAGGAGGGCCTCGATAGCAGCGGCATCCGCACGCTCCACGTCAAGTTGAGCCTCGACCGCCCTATTCAGATCCATGACATCCGGTTCCACCTGCCAGAGAGCCTTGATGGCAGCGGCATGCGTGCGCTCCACGTCGAGTTGAGCCTCCACCTCCCGGACCTCCTTTAGTAGCGCTAGGGTTGAACTGCTAGTCCGCCTGCACCATCGGGAACCCGGACGCCGGCACGAAGTCGACGTCCATCGTCTCATACGCATCGGGGGCCTTCTACACCGCGACCGCCGCCATGAACATTGGATCGGCTTCCTCATCCTCGGAGCTTGGCTCCAGAGAACTTGGGGATTGGCCCGCGGCAAAGTGAGCTTGGGAACAGAGGTTTTTGGTGCCGACCGCCGCCGCGATTTCTACGTGGCGCTCCGGTGTCAGCATCTTGTAGTTCGTGATCTTGCGGCGCACCATGGCTTTCCAGCGAACTAGGTGACGCTCGATGCAGGCTAGGGGATTGAAAGGTGGGGGGTGGGCTGGAGAGGAGGTGTGGCTTTGGGGCAGTGGCTGGCGTAGGCCGAGCAGTGAAGGTTTTGGTGTGAATAGTGGTTTCGGTGATGACGGGTCAATCGGTTTGGACTGTACATCGTTCTTGTCGTGTTCGCGTTGCACCCCAGCAAGCTGGACCCTCCATGTTGCTCACCGAATGGAACACACTTCGTATTTCATTTTCGCTCGCTTGTGGGACCACAGTTCAGAGCAAACCAACGTCCCCCCCTCCCCGCCCGCATCATTTATAATACTACTCCCTTCGTTTTATGCGGAGTAAATAAAAACAGAGGGAGTATACTACAGATGAGGATCCCCTGACGTGTCTGAACCCATTGAGTAACTGACATGAGGGGCCTAGGAAGCATGGGGCCAGCCAGTCAGTGACCGAAAGGCAAGGTAAGGCAGGGATACCTACGTCAGAGGATCCAGTTCCACTACTACTCCTACTATGAGCACTGCATACTCTACTACAGATGTTGTCAGTACTCCACTAGTACTATTGGACAGGGAGCTCAAAAAAGTTGCTATTGGACTGGCTATACGTGGCGAAATCCTAGTAGGAAGAGCATGCTCGAGAACAAGCACATTAACATGTTTGAAAACAAATTGGAAACCATCTCTGTTTGAATACAAATCTAGGAGTACGTACGAATCTAACAATATTGATTGGGCGTTGTTGAATGTTGATACTTTTTTCTGTAAGTTTGATCAAAGTAGAGATACTTTGACTACACATAAAACTTATATGTAAACTAGAAAAGATCGGAGGGAGTATATTGTACGTTCAAAAGCAAAACAAACATTGAATACCCTTTATATATGATTTGCTGATGCTATGATCACCGGTTCAAAATTTTGAATCCGCCTTAGGTATCACACACGCACCCACTCGTTCTCTCTTGGTTTCATCTTGGGGTTCGAAGATTGATTGAAAGGGGACTAGGGTGGGTACAGTACATTCGTTGCGCTATTGAATGTACAATATAGTCCCTCCGATCCCGCCCCTGCGGGTCATTTCTATCATAGAAACAGACCAAACCTTTATCTCCTTGCACTACACGCAATTGATCTCTCAACATCAATCGATCTCGTCAAGATGTGTCAGGGCATGAACCGAATGGGAGGTCAAAACTAAGACGGGAAGCGACACGTAGTGGAGGCAAAGTGAAATTTTAAATGAACCGTTTGTGTGTATGGATGTCGGACAAATTACAACATTGGAAATACTCTCTCCATTCCTAAATATTTGTCTTTTTAGAGATTTCAAATGGACTACCACATATGGATGTATATAGACATATTTTAGAGTGTAGATTCACTCATTTTTCTCCGAATGTAGCCACTTGTTGAAATCTCTAGAAAGACAAATATTTAGGAACGGAGGGAGTACAAGCATGGTCTAGGCCCACATGCGAATGATACTCTGCGGAATGTTCAAATGAGGCATGCGGGGGGATGGACTCGACCGGAGGGTAGCATGATCGATGGAGAAGAAGGTTGGAGAGGAATGAGAAATAAGCAACGCCACATGATTATACTTGAACGGCTCAAATAAACAATAAGTTGTCTCATTTTCCCTTCCGTCTTGGTCACGGAGTAAGATACTCCCTCTGTTTTTATCTACTCTGCATTAGGTTTGACTGAAGTCAAACTTCATAAAAATTTGACCAAATTTATAGAAAAAATATGAACATTTACAATAGCAAATCTATATGATGTGAAAGTACATTCAATAATAAATCTAATGGTATTGATTTGTTATTGTATATGTTATTATTTCTGTCTATAAACTTTGTCAAAGTTTACAAAGTTTGACTTTGAGCAAAGCTAAAATGCGGAGTAAATAAAAACAAAGGGAGTACGTAGGGACTAGTATAGTTACTACTGCTGGAACATGGTAAGTTGGACCCCTAAATGCGGGCACGGACCAAGCACACCTCAATTATTCCTTCAAACAGTCGGACACCTACATTGGCACACCATATGGCTACTTAATCAAGTGTTACGCTTCAGTAGTTGAAAAGGAAAAGGGTGCTACCATACCCAAAACCACCACACTTGGGGCTAGGTTAACAACTTGGTACTGTCCCACATTTGAACCAGGGCACAAAAACCACCTGTTTTGTGCCTAATGCACAACTCGGAGCACTGACGCTCGAATTTGGCTGGGAAAACAGGGAAACCGACATGTGGGACATACCTGTTGGGACGACATGGCGCAGACTAGTCCAATGGAGAAGCTGGCCCACGACCTCCTCGCCACCCGCAATCGTTCATGTGGGTCGTGGGGCCCAGCAACTTGGCGCAGCTCCCACATCGCCTCTGGACACGGCGACCACGGTGAGCGACATGCTCATCATCACTGGACACGGTCGGCTTCAGTGTGCCGAGGGTGGCGTTAGCGTTGTGGCACGACCAGCAGATCAACACCCGGCTCGTCGAGGATGCACGGGGTGCCAAAGTGCGCGTGCGTCGTGACGCGTCCGCGGAGTGTTGTAGCGCGGCCAACTGCATCCCCAGGACCAGAGACCATACCGGGTCATCTTTATTTTTCAATGACACGTGGGGATTGCATGTGAGCAAAGGGCATCTCCAACGTTGCCATGACAGCAGCTGACTACCCTGGCACACCAAAAACCCTCGTCCGTCATGCCATCATGAGGTGCGTTCCCAACTGGCGCCAGCTGCCCGCATTCATGACATCCATCCATATGCCGTCATTAAGAGGCACGGTGCCCGAGGAACCAACTCCGGCAACTTAATGGCGCACCTAGACGCTTGGCCTCATCGAAATGCGCTACTTAAAGTGGCAATGCCCAGCTAAACTCCACACCATAGCACATCGTCCTGCTACCTGGCACCACATCCGCCATGAGCGCGAGCGCGAACGCTCTGCGGGAGAGCTTTTCTTTGGGGATTAAGCTCGAGCTCGCCGCCCTCGCTCAAGTCGCCACTCACAACACAATAGCGGCGTAGCCGGACGCGTACGCGACCGCACAAGCAGTGGACATGCTAGCGGCCGACAATGGGAGCACTGTTAGCCACGCGTCTTACTTGCCCCCGTCCAACATTCGGTGGCGCATGTGGCAGGTGAAGCGACGGACCGTCCATGTCCATCATCATCGACCTCGCATCCACTGGCACCGCCGAGGTCGAGGACTCCTCCGAGGATGAGTAGGGCATAGGAGGCAACATGGCATGGTGTGCCAACTGGCTGGTCCATCTCCTGTGTTCTACTCTTCCTCACCAGAGACCGCACCTTCACTTCACGGGTCTTGAACCCCGCCCCCATACATGGAGATCGCAGATGGAGGATGTCGGTTGTTGTCGTAGAATAGGTTTAGGGTCGGGTTTCTTTTGTTTTTCTGTCCTATAAAAGTTTGAAATGTAATGAAAATCGGTCGTGTTTGCATTAATCTCATTCGGTGTTTATGAACTTTCACAATAATAGTAAGATATATTGTAGGAGTATGAAAATAAGTATATGGAATGATGATTCGTTTTTGTGTGTATAAACTTAGAAGGTTTGACCGGAGACAAAGCTAACATATGCGAAGTAAATAAACACATAGGGTCTACATACACAATTTATCTTAGGCAGTCCAATAGTATGTCCACTACACATTCATGCATTTCACATCTTTCTACATCTACGGGAACCTACGAAAGGGTTAACGTAAATGGCCTCTCTCTCCCCCTAATTTTCATGGTGGTGGGGCCCTCCCTCCCCCCAATCTACAATCAACAGCTCACACGTTTCACATTACGTCAATTACGTAACTGGATTTACGTACGTGTAGCATTACTCGTCGTAAAAAACCCAACTAAGCCAACCTCCTAGCATATCATGCAGGAAAAGACCCTACCGTGCCGTTTTAGTTGGGATTACCGGATTGCTAGTAGTTGTATCGAAGGACGCATGAAGCACCAAGTTTTTTTTGAGGGGGTGAAGCACCAAGTTTAAAAGGAAAAAGGGGTTACACTCACAACATACCTGTCGCGGTCGCATTGCACCCCACACACGGTCGGTCCTGCACACGGCTCACGCAAACGGAACGCGCTTCGGCTTGCCTCTTCACTGACATGTGGGACTGCACTTGGACAAACCGACCATGC
>NC_041384.1:210970893-211006821 GCF_002162155.2 Triticum dicoccoides | reverse complement strand
TTCCCCCAAAACCCAAATTCCACTTCCCTTGGCAAACTAGCCAATAATATTCCCCAAACCCTCCTCTCCTCGGCCCCCTCCACTCCATTCGCTCCACCAAAGGCGCCCTCCCCACCACGCCAATACGTTGGCGCCGCAATTCATCGAGGGATGGATGGCAATCCTCTCGCTCCCACAGTACACTCTCATAGACTACCGTCCTCTAGCTGCGCCGCCACCGCTGGCGACGTTCTCATGGATACGCACGGCACTCAGCGCCGCACCGCTGGCAACGTTTGTGTGGAGACGCACGGCGGCCAGCTTCTCCCACGGTACGCGTATTCTAGACTGAGGCCCCGTGCATGCCGGTGTAGCGCTGAATGTTAGCTGATAGACGCTGTTAATCTCATTGTTTGCCGAAGTAGTTTACAAGCAATATGCTCTGCTTAAGAAGCTTCCTTGCCCTGTTGTACACTCAATCTGCTTAGCTGAGATGGCATGTCGATATCGATTAGTTGCTAAAATATCCTGCCATATATTTATTGTGACGTTGATTGCCATGGTCTAGTAGCCAATCTATTAGGTGAAATAGCTCGGCCACATTGTCTGCCGAAACAGCCTGCGATAATTTAGCACTCAAATATGTTTTTTGAATTAGCTTTACATATATTTCGTTACTTAGATCTTCTTGTCCAAATATCTTGCAATAGCTTTAGACATCAGCCTAGGTATTTTTTCTAGACTTCATAAAAAAGCATAGATGTTATTCCTATAATATCTAGTAGAAGAACTAATTTGTATGTCTAATAGATGGACATGACTTGGATAACTTCTGCTTGAAGATTCTCCGCTGCATATGTCGAGGGAGTTGAAAACTTCATGAACTTTATCAGAGGTGAGTACGATGGTCCAGAATTAGATGTGCTCTGCCCGTGTAGCAGTTGTATGAATTCATTTACAAGACCCTAGTCAACTGTGCAAAATCTTCTACACTTGTATGGGATGCCAGTCACATATACTAGGTGGGTTCATCATGGTGAAGCTGCGAACGTCAATGTTACAGACTATGTGGAAGCAGTGGATCACCATCTTGATCAGCCTGATGCTCAGGTGGAAGAGGATGAGGAGGTGGTGGTGGCTGATATCTGCTAGAACTACGTCAGTATTTACCCAAAGAGGAAGGGATGATGCAGCACGACAACGGTAGGTATTTCCCTCAGTAATGAGACCAAGGTTATCAAACCAGTAGGAGAACCAAGCAACACTACGTAAACAACACCTGCACACAAATAACAAATACTCGCAACCCTACGTATTAAAAGGATTGTCAATCCCTTTCAGGTAGCAGCACCAGAAATTGGCAAACGGACGTGAGAGAGTTGTAAATATTGATAGATTGAACGCAAAATAAAATAAATTGAAGCAAGGTATTTTTGTATTTTTGGGTTTAATAGATCTGAAAATAAAAGGAAATAATATGAGAAAGAGACCCCGGGGCCGTAGGTTTCACTAGTGGCTTCTCTCGAGAAAAATAGCAAACAGTGGGTAAACAAATTACTATTGGGCAATTGATAGAACTTCAAATAATCATGACGATATCCAGGCAATGATAATTATATAGGCATCATGTCCAATATTAGTAGACCGACTCCTGCCTGCATCTACTACTATTACTCCACACATCGACTGCTATCCAGCATGCATCTATTGTATTAAGTTAATGGAGAAACGTAGCAATGCAATAAGAATGATGACATGATGTAGACAAGATTTATTTATGTAGAAATATACCCCATCGTTTTATCCTTAGTAGCAACGATACATACGTGTCGGTTCCCCTTCTGTCACTGGGATCAAGCAGCGTAAGATCGAACCCACTACACATCACCTCTTCCCATTGCAAGATAAATAGATCAAGTTGGCCAAACAAAACTGAAATATCGGAGAAGAAATATGAGGCTATAAGAAATCATGCATATAAGAGATCAAAGAAACTCAAATAACTTTCATGCATAAAAAGAGATAGATCTAATCATAAACTCAAAGTTCATTAAATCCCAACAAACACACCGCAAAAAGAGTTACATCATATGGATCTCCAAGAGACCATTGTATTGAGAATGAAATGAGAGAGAGGAAGCCATATAGCTACTCACTATGGACCCGAAGGTCTACAAAGAACTACTCACGCATCATCGGAGTGGCACCAATGGAAGTGGTGAACGCCTCCATGATCGTGTCTAGACTGGATCTGATGGTTCTGGACTCTACAGCGGCTGGAATTGATTTTCGTTGACTCCCCTAGGGTTTCTGGAATATTGGGTATTTATAGAGCAAAGAGGCGGTCCGAGGGGCACCCGAGGTGGGCACAACCCACCAGGGTGCGCATGGGCCTCCAGGCGTGCCCTGGTGGGTTGTGCTCCCCTCGAAGCACCCGCTAGGTGCTTCTCCGGCCCATTGCATGTCTTGTGATCCCAAAAAATCCACAAAAAGTTTTGTTGCGTTTGGACTCCGTTTGATATTGATTGCTTGCGATGTAAAAAACATGCAAAAAGGGCAACTAGCACTTGGCACTATGTCAATAGGTTAGTACCAAAAAATGATATAAAATGACTATAAAATGATTATAAAACATCTAAGAATGATAATATAACAACATGGAACAATAAAAAATTATAGATACGTTGGAGACGTATCAGCATCCCCAAGTTTAATTCCTGCTCGTCCTCGAGTAGGTAAATGATAAAAACAGATTTTTTGATGTGGAATGCTACCTAACATGTCATCTCATTTTATTTTCTTTATAGCATGGACATTTGGACTTCTATATGATTCAAAGCAATAGTCTAGTTTTGACATGACACTTAAATACTCAAGCATATCAACAAGCAACCATGTCTTTCAAAATATCAACGCTAAAATAAGTTATCCCTAACCCATCATGCTCAATCATTGATCCATTCATGAAACACACTCGCATATTAACTACACCCAATGCTCAAGTATGATCATAGTGCTCCCTAGTTGGTGCTTTATAAGTGAAGATGGAGACTCAAAATTAAAATTGCATAAAGTAAAAGAAAGGCCCTTCGTAGAGGAAAGTAGTGATTTGTAGAGGTGCCAGAGCTCAAAGTGAAAATTGAGAGATAAAAACATTTTGAGAGGCATACTTTTCCCACCAAGAAAAACGACTTAGAGTTCCCAACACTTTCAAAATGTGTTTCATACCAACACTTTCCAAGGAATTTATTATTTGAAAACATAAAGTAAATTCATTTTTCATTTCGGGACTGGTCATCCCTAAAATATTTGCCTTACTCTCGTGCAATGATAAGTGAATAAACACTCATCGTGAGAATAACACATCTAGCAAGGAAAATATTAGCCACCCCTCACCGCCGCGCGAGCGGTACGAGCACACAAAAAAGAAATTTAGTTTGAATATTAGAGATGGCACATACAAATTTGCTTAGAACGGCAAAAGAATACCGCATATAGGTAGATATAGTGCACTCATGTGGCAAAACTGGTTTAAAGGATTTTGGATGCACAAGTAGTGATCATAGTTAGTGCAAAATGAAGGCTAGCAAAAGATTGAGAAGCAACCAACCAAGAAACGAATAATCTCATAAGCGAGCATTAAGCATAATTAACATTGAATAATGCACCACAAGTAGGATGTAATTTCGTTGCATGACTATTGACTTTCGTGGTTGCATAGGGAATCACAAACCTTAACAGCAATATTCTTACTAAAGCATAATTACTCATCAACATGACTCACATATCATATCATCATATCTCAAAACTATCACAAGGAATCAAGTTTATTTGTCCAATGATCTTCATGAAAGTTTTTATTATATCCTTCTTCGATATCTATCACTTTGGGACTAATTTTCATGTGTTTCTTTTGATAAGCTCAAACAAATATAAGTGAAGATCATGAGAATAATATTTCTTTCTCTCAAATTATTTTAAGTGAAGCAAGAGATAATTTCTAAAAAAAATACCAAAGCACACCATGCTCAAAAAGATATAAGTGAAGCACTAGAGCAAATCCATAGCTCATAAAAATTTAAGTGAAGCATAGAGAGCAATTCTAACAAGTCATGACATAATTTTGGCTCTCTCAAATAGGTGTATACATCAAGGGATCAAGACTAAAAACACAAAGCAAAACAAGCGAAGACTCATATCATACGAGACGCTCCAAGCAAAACACATAGTATGTGACGAATAAAAATATAGCTTCAAGTAAAATACCGATGGTCATTAGAAGAAAGAGGGGATGCCACTCGGGGCATCCCCAAGGTTAGTTGCTTGCTTCTCTTTGGATAATAGCTTGGGCTGCCAAGGGCATCCCCAAGCTTAGGCTCTTCTTACTCCTTATTCCTTCATCCATCGTAAGATAACCCAAAACTTGAAAACTGCAATCACACAAAACTCAACAAAACCTTCGTGAGATCCGTTAGTATGAAACAAATCACTACTATAAGTGTTGTTGCAAACCAATTCATATTTTATTCTTGCATTATATCTACTGTATTGCAACTTTTCTATGGAAAAAACTCATCAAACAAAACCATAGGATCATCAAAACAAGCACACAACGCAAAGAAAATAGAATCCGTCAAAAACAGAACGGTCTGTAGCAATCTACATATTTTCAATACTTATGTAACTCCAAAAACTCTGAAAAATTAGGACGACCTGAGAAATTTGGATATTAATCTTCTGCAAAAATAGTTGGTATTTTATCGCTCTCTGGTTAGAAATGAGAATTGTTTTCGTGAGGGCGAAAGTTTCTGTTTTTCAGCAAGATCAAACAACTATCACCCAAGAAGGTCCTAAAGGCTCTACTTGGCACAAGCACTAATTAAAACACACAAAACGCAATCATAACAGTAGCATAATTGTGCTAACACTCAATAATACAAAGCAAAAAGCAAAAATAAATTTTATTCATTGGGTTGGCTCCCAACAAGCGCTAATGTTTCATGCCCCTAGCTAGGCATAAAGAAAAGATCTAAGTTTGGTCATCTGTAGTTTTGGCAACTTTTGTAAGGGTTTTCTCAAATCCGGGAGGCTCTTTGCACTTCCCTAAATTCTCAGGAAAAGAGACCATATTTAGATCTAAAATATCCAATCGCTTATTGCAGAGAGTAATCAGGGTATTCATGCGATTGATACTACTATTGAGATGTTTGAGGGGTTCGTTATATTTTTGCAATTCAACCATATGTTTATGCAAATCACCAAGTGTGTCCAACATTTTAACTCCCTCGGGGGTGAAATAGAACCCCTTCTTTTGAGGTGGAACCCCCAAAATTCCTTCCAAAATTTCATAGGCAGCATTAGCATCAAGCTCAATAAAATTCCCTTTAGCAGCAAAGTCTAGGAGTTGTCTATGATGCAAAGCCAATCCTATGTAAAAATTATGAAGCAAGATCTTAGCGTCCCCCTTTAAATTGCAAATATGATAGGATTCCATAAGCCTATACCAAGCATCTTTCGAAAAATTTCCTTGTCGTTGCTGGAAGTATAAAACTACAAAATCTGGTGACAAATGATGAGTAGACACGGTAGCCATTAAGACTAGAAAGCAAGAACACGGATAGATCCGACAAGAAAATGGAGGACGAAAAAGAGGGTGGATAAAAATGGAAATTTTTTCTGAAGTGGGGGAGAGGAAAACGAGAGGCAAATGACATATAATTGAAATTGTGAGGAGATGAGATTTGTGATTAGGAACCTGGTAGATGTAGATGATCCTCCCCGGCAACGGCGCCAGAAATTCCTTTTGATGTCTGCTAGAACTACGTCGGTATTTCCCCAAAGAGGAAGGGATGATGCAGCATAACAACTGTAGAATTTCCCTCAGTGATGAGACCAAGGTTATCGAACTAGTAGGAGAACCAAGAAACACTATGTAAACAACACTTGCACACAAATAACAAATACTCACAAACGGACGTATTAAAGGGGTTGTCAATCCCTTTCAGGTCACTACAAAAAAAATACACTTCCGTGATGATACGTGTTTGTCACAGTAGGTCGCGTTTTTTTAATGCATGTACATCCATGACAAATTTATGACAGAATCAAGATAGTCATACCTGTGCTGTCGTAGAAGTGTTCCATGACATTAACAAAATTATCATCACGGAAGTGTCCACTTCCATGACGATAAATCGCGCGTCACAGAAGTGCTTTTGTCAAGGGTGACCGACACGTGGCATCCACCGTAACGGAACACCGTTAAGCTATCGGGTCGGGTTTTGGATCCGATAACCCGTTAACAGCCGCGACCAATGGGGATTTTCCACGTGTAAAATCATCATTGGCTGGAGGAGACATGTGTCAGGTCCGCGTTGGCACAGGTGTCACTCATCCAATGGGAGAGACGCGCCTATGATATGTTGACACATGGACCGGCCCATCAAGTTTAAATGGGCTGGCCCAACTAAAGGCCCACAAGATTTTGCGGACCATAATGGGCCGGCCCAGCTAAAGGCCCATGAGATTTTGCAGACCATAATGGGCTGGCCCAGCTAAAGGCCCACAAGATTTTGCGGGCCACAAAGGGGAGGCCCAGGTAAAGGCCCACAAGATTTTTGTGTGCCATAATGGGCCAGCCCAGGTAAAGGCCCACAAGATTCTTGCGGATCATAATGGGCCGGCCCAGCTAAAGGCCCACGAGACTTCGCCGACATTAATGGGCCGGCCCAGCTGTAGGCCCACAAAATTTTGAGGACCCTAGTAGGCCGGCCCATTAACTGGCTGCCATGTTTTGGGCCAAATGCCAGCCCATATATGATCCGGTCCATTAATGGCCTGCCATGCTCTGGGCCTAATAGTGGCCCATATGATATCCGGCCTGTTAAAAGCCTACCACATTCTGGGCCAAATTACAGACCAGATTAGGTCCAGCCCTTTAAGAGGCTTTGGGCTCAATTATGGCCCATATCAGATTCGGCCCGTCAACAGGACACTATGCTTTTGGGCCCACTTGCTAAAGGCCCACTTAGTAATTCGGCCTGATATTAGTTTTGGCCTGTTAAGGGCCCGTTTTACATTTCAGCCCTATATTAATTTCGGCCTGTTAAAAGCCCGTCATATAGTTGGGCCTAACTACGGCCCGGTTTGCATCCGGCCTACTCGCAGCCGATATCTGATTGGGCCAAAGAAGGACTGAGACAATTTTGGCCTGTTAAAAGCCCGTGATTTGATTCGCACAATCATGGGCTGCGGTTCATTTCGGGCCGCCGCCGCCCCGTGAGCTGTTCGGCACGTTTCAGGCCCAACCTACATCGTGATTGCATGACGGCCCGATTATGTACCGTAATTTTACGGTTTGGCCGGTTTACTGTTCAGACAGGATATATATATACAGTAAAATAACTGCAGCATGGTGAATAAGAAAAAACGTAGACTATACAATAAAGAAATTACGGCATATTACATCCACTGGGCATCAAATTTCGCCACTATGATAATAAAGCACAAGCAGACAGCAGATTACATACACTGGTCATCAAAGATCGCCACCAGTGCAAATAAACACGCCGACAAAATAATATACAAAACTGACAGCACTTCAATAGAGTTCAAGAAAGGTTAGCCCTGCTGGGGAGCTGCAGCGCAAGCAGCTGAGCAAGATGATGAGACTGCGCTTGTTCAACACTTATATCTTCCTCACTCTGAAAGATAAACAAGCAGACAGATGACAGGTTTTGCACATAAAAGTATCAGTGCTGACAATTCATCACATTTCTTACTGACGAATAAAGTGACACAGTTTAAAATTTCATTAACACAATATGGTATTGTTCAGGTCAACACATGGCAGGAAATGACATTGTTAAGGAGTTGGCAGCTTCATGACACCACTGGATTACAGATCAAGAACTCATAAGTATCAATGGTTAGTGTGCCGTCAATTTATACCATTTCAGATTGGCAAATAAAGAGACGGCTTAAATAATAGTAGAATGATATGACATTGTTCATAGTTAAGACATTGCAGAATATGGCATTGTGCTGTAGTGGGTAGGTTCACCACACCACTGGATTACGGATGAAGAACAGAAGCATACATGCAGTGCAAAAGAAGATCACTTGCTCTGTATAGTTTAATTTACATGGTATGAAGAAGGAACTTGGTTGTGCAACTGAAAACTTAAATTGAGAAATGACAAACTTTTGTTTATGAACTACATAATAAACTTTAAACAAGCAATTTGATGCAAACACCAAAAATAAACAGCTGTTGCAGTCATGCCTAACCAAATATATACAACAAAGTTTGAAGGCTTGAGATGGACAAACTTACATTATTGGTGAAGGCATGCTCTCTAAAGGCCTTGTCCATGCTGATGGGGGGGCAATTCAACAAGTTTACCACAAAATGTTCTTCAAAAGCATTGCCTTTATTCTAATTTTATTAAGAGTAAATATAGATGTGATAATATACGAAAAAATGGAGAATATTTAAGATAAGATGAAGAGTGATGCTACATAACCAAGTAGCTATAAATGTAAGTGCAGCGATATAGGCAAAAGGTACAACCAAGAGCAATGCACAACTAAACTTCTTCAGTACCAACCTTATGGTAAGAGTAAATATAGATCTGATGTGTAGAAAATGGAGGGCAAAGGAAAATAAGCTGCAGAGTGATGGTACATGAACAACTACCTGCCATTATAAGTACACTAATAAAGGACAGCATGTACTTACAAGAACAATGCAGAGCTAAAAAAACATTGGCATTGGATATATTCTACACTAATGGAACCATTCATACAGATCAGATAATTTGGAGCGAACAATTGATAAGCAAGCTATCATGCATACTGCTGTCACATAATGAACCAGGTATGTATGCAAGTATAGTGATACAGGACAACAGGTGCTAACAAGAGCAAAGCAGTGGGCAGCATATTTGCGATATCCTTTCGTTCTTGTCAAACTGGAATTCTTCTTCGAGCAGATTTCCTGCAAAAAAGATCCGTAAGAAACATGCGGAAAAGTAGAAGTTCAAATTGTCATGTGATTTCATAGACAGTACCTCATCCTGGGAACGAGACCAGTGCATAACAAGGTTTTTCCATTCAATGTCTTCTAAATTTAGCACAGGAGACTTCACCGAAAATTTGTTTATAGACTTGCCATCAAAGTGTGATTTCCTCAGGTAACACCGATACTGCTGCAATGCTTCCTTGAAAAGCACAAGCAAGCTTTGCTCATCATGACTATCCAGATTGACCCTCGCCTAGTTACAACAATGTAATGTAAATCAATGATGTGTTCAATCGGCAGAAAACAGGAAAATAATAATGATGAATAATAGCACTTACACGTAAGTTGGACAGGAAGATGTGAAAATGGTGTTTGTCTTCACAATAATCTTCCCATGATGGGAATATATGCACGTAGTCCCTAACAACATTGAAAGCATTGTCTTTTAAAATGGGAATAAATGGAATGGGGTTCCAATCTGCAGGAATTGGCCGTCTCTGCAGTTGGGATAGGTCTTCGGCCGGTGGACTTGCTGTACTTTTTGCTGGAGTGGGATTTTTTTGTGGTATAGCTGGTGCTATGGCAAATGAAATCGGTATACCTTTTGCTGGAGTGCAGGTCCTGTGTGGTGGGGCTGGTGGTGTGGCCTGTGAAGTATGGGTACAGTCTGCTGGAGTCGGTCCTACGTTTTGTGTCACTGGTTTTTCAACCAATATAAGTGGAGTGTTGTCTGATTTCTCCAGCACCACCACGTTTTTCAAGGACATTGCTGGTGCTCCATCAGGTTCGGCAATCACCCTCTTCCTTTTTGATGTCTAATACACAAGAACAACATTTGAGTGGAAAAACATGGTATGATGACAGATGGAATATGTATTGATAATGGATGGACATGGCACCTTGACATATATGATGAGTAAACTAAGCAGATGGCGGTGCAACAAAGTAGAAGAAATGCAACACAACATATGCAAGGTACCCGCAATCAATAAAACATTGCCAAATTAGAACAGGCATCTTGATGGGTGAACAGGACAGGCCATGTGCCTTTGACTCCTCGAGGTTAGAATAGTCATTAGGATCATATTCTGAACAAGAATCAACAGGTGGGGAGCGTATGAGTTTCATTGCATCCAGAATGACACTCAATGCCTTGGTGCCAATTTTGTAAGTCATTGCATTATTTAGCTTCAAGAATGGACTGCTGCTAGTGCGACACGAAGCAGCTACACAAATCATAGTGTAGATATAACAGGAAAACCTTAAGCATCAGAGTAAAATCAGCAAAGTGGAACTTGCTGGAATATATGTGCTAGTATTGTCGGTACGGCTAGAAAGGCTTCGGATACCAGCTCTCTTCAAGTGAAGGTGCGGTACTATTAATATCGGTGTAACTCTTAAAGGCGACACAGCTCCCCGCATTTCCTTGCTATTCTTATAGGATTCAAGTGGGCAGGACACTACAAATCCTATTCCTATGTTTACAAGATCCTACAAATCAAAGAGGCTCAAAGTGTCCATCACAACCGACCGTATAGACCTCTACGCTGCAAATGTCCCTGCTCATCTTCAGGACAAGGAACATACTGTACTACTATCATACTCCCTCCGTTCCAAAATATAAGTCTTGGTAGAGATTTCCACTATGGATCACATACAAATGTATCCAGATATATTTTAGAGTGTAGATTCACTCATTTTGCTCCATATGTAGTCCATGGTGGAATCTATACAAAGACTTGTATTTAGGAACAGAGAGAGTACATATTAAAGAAGAACGGAAGAGGAACATGGTAAAGAAGAGCAAGCAGATTTTGGATAATAAAATGTTGGTTGCGCAGTGCTCACACATGATTAACCAGAGCGCATTAAAAATGCAACTCCCAGCTATCTCTCGACCATTTTAGGCGGTTGGATGAAGATCCTACGTCTCCTAACCTTTCTTCTTCCTTGTCTCTGATTCTTCCTATAGAGAACACCGCACGGGCCGCCGATCGGACCACCGCCCCCCACCGCCTGTGTTCCTCCGCCACCCCCACCCCGGCCCCAACCCCCACCCGCGTCGAGTTTTCTTCTTTCGACGAGGCCCCACAACCACCCGAGCCCCTTCGATCGCACCGGCTAACTCCGGCGAGCTCCGAAAAATTAACTAACCCAATTTTGAAATTTCGTCTACTGTGATTTAACTAGTGTGGAATATAAAAGGGGAAAACCATAAGCATTGGGAGTGTAGTGTTGAGCGTGCCATGGCGGATCTGACGGTGCAAACCGGACAAAGGCAACTTCGCAACCAAGACAAGAAATCAGAGTAAAGCAGTGGCGATCTATTTTCTTGCTGCGATAAATAAGTTGAGCAGATACAAAAGAGTACTGCCTCTGGTGCGGCGCCGTGTACACATCTGCTGAGAATTTGACGGTGTTGCGGTAGCGATGGCTGTCGGCAGTGTGGAAGCAGATCTAGGAGGGTAGACGATGGCGGCGGGGCGTGGTGGACAAGACGGTCATAGGAGCGGCGCCGGTAAGGTGGACGACGGTGGGGATGAAGCGAGAGGATGGGATGCAAGGGTCCTGGTCCGAAGCCATGGATGAGAGAGGTCGATCTCTTGTAATGGACGGCGGCGGCGGGGTATCATCTCCGGCATGGTGGAGGAGGATGGCTGTGGATGGGGTGGCGGACGGAGGAGGGTGGGGTGGAGAGGGTGTTTTGGCGCCCACGGAGTACGAATGGGGAAAAGGGAGGTAGAGAGGAAGGGGGGAACCATGTATTCAGGGCGCGCTTGTCTCAAATGCGAGGAAATTTACAAACTTAGCCCCCGTTTCAAATTTCTACTACATCACATCAACATTAGTCGGTTGGGGAAAGGACGGTAATCTCGCATACACCAAATATTTGCCGACGAGAGTTTGTTTTTGGCGCCCACCATGTATGAATATGAATCGGGGAGGGGGTCGATTTCGGCCAAGGACACACTGTGTTTTGGCGCCCACCATGTATGAATCTGGGTGAGAGGCAGTTAGGTCACGTTTGGGTGAAATTAAAAACCTACCCCTATCGAAACCTATAGAAATCCAGCAGATAGGCTTTGCGTGGCAGGGATAGGCAGTAGTGATTTAAATCTCGCAGATTTTGGTTTCGGGCGGTTACTGCAACTTTCCCCGCTTTGTTCAAATTTTGCAGAGTGCACATTTACCGTGCCAACTCAATTCGAATCCCATTTGTATTCTAGTTTTTTCGGGCGGGATCCATTTTCAATTGGAATTACATTCTATATACATCATTTTTTATATATACTTTCAAAAGCACAACACCATTTATACATAAATATGGTTTACAAATGGCATGATCTCAGATTCATAAGGTTGTATCCATCAATTTGGATTTTCAAATATTTGAAACCACTTTATGTTGAAATCCAATGTATGCATTCATCGCTAACTGTCTCCAATTAATGTGTGTTTCCAGGTTTTTTTTACTTCTCAAACATGTATAATGTGTTTCACACACGCAACATATAGTGTAATCCTGTTTAGACATTAATTGCATATAAACCATGCATTGTTTGTAATTGAAGAATCTATGGATCACCAATATTGATAAACTATATAACATTACACGTGTGCCCAAATTCAAATGAATATGCATGTTTGATACACCAATTTGCATTATGATATTATCGATGTCGTGATCTCCAGTTTAAATATTTGAATCCCCTTTAATCCAGATATTCGTCTCATATAGCTAACACTCATGCTTATATAGGACTATCTCTCTGGACCTATACGCGTTCATCGTCTCTCAGGTATCTCTCGTGCTACCTGTACGTCAACAGTGATCTTTTATCTTCGTAACACACTGACGGTACTCTCTCCCTCGACCTTCATCACTCTATCTCTCTCTAAGTATATCTCGCTCCCTGCTACGTGTCTCTAACTATGATTCTCCATGTGGAATCTCTTTCTCTCACAGAAACACAAAACTTTGTCTCCCGGGGTCTCATTTCTCTCTACTATTCCCATGTGTGCCACTCGCACACCCCTCATACAGAGATATCTTTCGCTCCTTAGATATGGGAACCTACGAATCTTCCTCTTCAATATCTCTTTCTCACACACAAACACAAACTCTGTCTCCCAGTGTCTCATATTTCTCCATTATTCTCTTGTATGTCGCTCACACACACCCTCTCTCCCTAGAGATATTTTGCGTTCCCTCGTAAGTCTCTCTAGCTATCACTCTCATTGTGAAATATCTTTCTCTCTCGCAGACACAAAACTCCGTCTCTCTAGATCTCATTTCTCTCTGATATATGTTTGTATGTGACTCACATGCACGCTCTCTCTATCTCCCTCACACCCACACACATAACCCAACCTTCTGATCTACTCGACTCCTATCTCTAACGCACTAGCATCTTTATCTTTCTATTTATCTGTTTCTCCATCAAGCTTCTTTCTCGCCCTCATTCTTGATTCCTATCACGCACACTACATATGTTTTTCTCTACATGCAGTCAAGTGCCCTCTCACACACATATATAACTTCACCCTTTGAACCACCCGACGGTCATCTCCAACACACAAACTAGTGGATGTCCCTATAGCTAGCATCTCCATCTCTGTATCTATCTGTAGTTTCTCCGTCAACATTTATTTCTCGCACAGAGTCTTGCTTCCTATCACCCACACTATATCTCTCTCTCCATACATATGCATTTATATGTTGGTCTCTTTTGCACAATCGTTGCGCCTCACTCCCTCTGCTCGCCATAGATGCATGCTCCAGCCCACGCCACTATCTCTTAAGGACAAAAACACAAGCTCAATTGCCGGTCCTTCTTCCCTGCATTCTCACATGCATGCATATTGTCATACCGACCCGTCTCTCCCATGTCGTTGATCTTATGACTTATGTCTTATGTATTCTTTCTTTTATCTCGATCATGCGCGCGCGCACACACACACATCCCACGTAAACATGTATACCTCTCACACATGCATTTTCAAGGTCTCTATGTCTCCATACGTAATTAATTATCCTCAATCCCAACGCCACATCGAATTGTTCTCCTCTTTTGTGCAAATAACTTCTGCCTGGATGGGTAAAACTGTAAGTGCATCTAGTGCCACCCCTATTTGGTTTTGGAGTATTGACGACAAACCTAGTTGAGGGACTAATGTGTTTGTGAGAATTGCAGGATAACATAGGTAGAAGTCCCTCATTGATTCGGTTTTACTACCAGAGATGACCCCTAAAAATGTATGAAGACATTGAAGTCAAAGGTGGTATATGAAGATATTCACATTGAAGACTATGATAAGAGAAGACACTATATGAAGCCTATGGAGCTCGAAGACTTAGATCTTTCGTAGTTCTTTTTCTTTTGTGTTGAGTCATAGGAACCACCGTACTGTTAAGTGGGGTCCAAGAGAACCAGTCAGAATGACTGAAGTGATGCCTAAACCAAAAACCTATGTCTTCGAGTGAAGACTATGTGAGCGAATCTTGTCCAGAGTCGGACAAGTCAGCTTTGCTTGTAGCCCAAGTAAAGTTGCCGTGTGAGTTTGAAATCTGACCGTTGGAACACGTGTCAGTTCCTTAGTGACCCAGGGTCATTTAGGACAAATCAGGTCGGGTTGCCAAGTGGCTATAAATAGCCCACCCCCTACAACCATAAACGGTTGGCTTCTCAGATTGAAAGTACGGCTTTTGTCGTTTGAGAGCAACCCACCTCGAAGCCTTTGAGAGAGAATTCCTTGCGAGGATAAAGCCCTAACCACCAGAGCCAGAGAGAATTGGGCATCACTTAAGTCTTCTTGTCTGTGTGATCTGAAGACTTATTACACTTGAGGATTGTGCATCCTCCAGCCGGTTAGGCGTCGCGTTCTGAGCATCCAAGAGACATTGTGGATTGCCGGTGAACAAAGTCTGTGAAGGTTTGGGAGTCTACCTTGAAGACTTACCAGAGTGATTGGGCGAGGTCTATGTGACCTTAGCTCAAGGAGAATACGGTGACGACTGGGTGTCCTGAGCTGCGTGTTCAGGACTGGGTGTCGGGGACTGTGTGTCCTAAGGTTTAAATACCTAGCCGCTCCAACCAGACGTACAGTTGTCACAGCAACTGGAACTGGTTCAACAAATCATTGTCTTCAACGAGTCACTGGTTTCATCTTCACTTCACTTTACTTACTGTTACTCCTTGTGAAGTCATTGTATGTTTGCACTATCATTTGTCTTCACTGAGTGACTGCGTGTTCTGTTTGGCTTCACAATATCTTCCTACCTGATCCTTACTACCTAGCTACTATTAGTCTTTGTGCTTTCACTTCATTGAATACTTGACTATGGTTTTCCTAGTGTAGTCTACCTTCCACTGCATGGTAATAGGTTTAATTTTATCGTTTGTCTTCAAAACTTCTATGTTCTGAAGACTTTCATAGAAATCGCCTATTCACCCCCCCTCTAGTCGATATAACACACTTTCAATTGGTATCAGAGCAAGGTGCTCCCTTGTTCTGTGTGATTCAGTTTAACCACCTGGAGTTTTAGCTATGTCGACTGCAGGGATAATTAAAGTCTCCGTTGCGTGCCCCGTCTTCGATGGAACTGAATATCCCTACTAGAAGAATAAGATGCGCATGCATCTTGAAGCCATTGACGTCGACCTATGGTATGTCATCGAGAAAGGCATTCCCAAGGCTGGAGAAGGTGTCACTGCTGCTGATGTCAAGAAATTCGTTCAACTGGACTCTACTGCCAAGAATATCATCTGTGGTCATCTGACCAAAGGACAGTATGGCCGTGTGAGTGCTTTGAAGACATCCAAGCTGGTCTAGGACTGGCTCTCCAAGGTCAATGAAGGCATCTCAGCCCAGAGAGTTCAGAGAATCAGTGTCCTTCGCAACCTCTTCAACCGCTTCAAGCGAAATGACAATGAGAATGTCCAACACACATTTGACCGACTCACTGACATCACAAATGAGCTTCAAGCCCTCGGCGCCACTGAGATTACCAAACACGAAGTCGTCAAGACGCTGCTGAGATCACTTGATAGTTCGTTTGACATCCTGGCCCTGATGATTCAAGAACGTCCTGATTTCAAGACACTCGATCCATCTGACATACTTGAGAGGCTCAACACACATGAGTTTCAGCTTTCGGAGAAAAGAGATATCTACGGTCCAAACTATGGGCGAACTCGTGCCTTGAAGGCAAAAGCTGTCTCCTCATCTGAAGAAGAATCTGACAGCAGTTCTGATGATCCTGAAGACATTGGAAGGGAACTTGCTATGCTTGTCAAGAAGTTCCAAAATTCACCAAGAAGAAAGGCTTCAGAATGTCTTCCCGATCAAGTTCAAGGAATGATGAAGCTCCTGCTCATGACGACAAGAAGAAAACATGTCACAAGTGCAAGAAACTTGGCCACTTCATCTCTGAGTGTCCACAGTGGGACAATGAGAACAAAAAGAAGAAGAAGAGCAAGGAATATGATTCTGACGACAAGAAGAAGAAGAAGAAATACTCAAAGTCTTCTTCCAAGTCTTCCTCAAATTCTTCTTCCAAGTCTTCCTCAAAGTCTTCATCACACAAGAAGAGCTCATCTGGCAAGGCACATGCGTTTCTTGGCAAGGAAATGGATTCAGAGGAGGAGTCTGCTTCTGAGGAGGCGGAGGTGGAGTTTGAGGAGGAATCTGACTCAGGCGTCGCAAGTCTGGCTACAGCATACGTTGCCAAGTCCATCTTCAACACTGAAGACAATGACTTCATCACCGACACCGATGCAAATGACAAGGACTACTCCGCTTCTACCTACTGCTTCGTGGCACGCGGTGCCAAGGTAAACACACGCACTACTCACTATCAAAAATCTAGTGACGATGACTCTGATTGTGGTTCAAAACCTAGCTACAAAACACTTGCTAAAATTGCAACTGAACAACAGAAAGCTATGGAACATATTCAAAAACTGTTAGACAGAAGCGATGATCTGTTAGGTGCTGAAATGACTCGATCTGAATCCTTAATTGAAGACATAAAAAATCTTCACGTTAAGCATCAGGAACTTGAAAGTCGTCATGAAACTCTCTCAACAACTCATGAAAAGCTTCCTATCATTATCTTCAAAGGAAGCAAGATCTTGAGAAATTGAGAGCGGTTCATGAAGATCTTCAAACGGAAAACGAGTCACTTCGCGCCAAACAGATCAGTCCCACTCAGGAAGGATTTGAACCACCATGTCTTAAATGCATTGAGCGTGATAATGCTACTTCTGTTGCTGAATGTTCTACTGCTACTGCTATTGCAATATCTTCAACTGTTGATGTGGTAACTAACCCCTCTGCTGAGGATACCACCGCTATTGCTGATGAGAATGCTAGGTTGAAGACATTGCTTGAAACAGGGATGTACAAAAGTCTTAAAGGGCATCAGACGCTATGTGATGTCCTGAAAAAGCAGATTCTGAACGGAAACCCTAGGAAAGAGGGTGTAGGGTTCGTAAGGAAAATGAATGCAGATGGCTCTTACTGGAAACCTGAGCAGTACCCCAAAACCTTGTGGGTTGCTGCAAAGGAACCTTCAGCAAATCCATCCAATCTATCTGGCTTCACTTGTGCTAACCCCATTATCATTGATGAATCCTTTGATGCAAACTATATACTGTTTAAGAATCAGAATGGTGAAGTGTTTGCCAGGTACATTGGTACTAACTGCAGGAATGGACCGCCTATGAAGAAGATCTGGGTTCCGAAAAGGTGTCTGGAGAGTCTTCCTGTGAATGTCATCATGACACCTCACGTGAAGAAGACAAACCTCAGACCAAAGGCTTCATACGGTCCAAAGGCTTCATACAGACAGAGGACTCACTTGAGTCGCACTAACGCAAATGTTTTGCAGGGAAACCATACTCAGGCATATGAATATGAGAGCGGTTCATCAAACCGCCATGTTCATAAGACCAAGAACTATTCTGCTTATTCTTATGAGTACTATTGTCCGCCTGCAAGACTGTTTGCTAAGGCTTCAAAGCCAAAATTCTCAGATGCTGCACTTAGACTTATTGCTTCTAAGCCGCCCTTGATGTGGGTGGCTAAGAAAGCATAACTCTCTTTTGCAGGGAAAGGTCTCCAACAGAAAACCAAAATCGTCTGATGCTATTGCTGGGGACCATAAACATCTTGTAGGGCGCAAGATCAAATGCCCAAATGGTCTTACTATGTACTTCATACCTGAATCGCTTGCTACTCTCCCTATTAGTCCTAACCTGGATCTAAGCTTTCATAATCCACTGGTTCGTCAAATGTTTTTGCTTCACAATGCTCTTGGTGAAGCCTATCCCCCTAACTGCACTGTAGGGTACGACACCAGCGTCTTCAGAATGGATTATTGACAGTGGGTGTACAAATCACATGACTGGCAAAAGAAGTCTTCTTATGGACTCAACCTTACGTCCATCCGACAAGAGCCACAGCACATTTGCTGACACTGGTAAAAGTAAGGTATTGGGTCTAGGTAGAGTTGCAATCTCAAGGGATCAACACATGGATAAAGTCATGCTTGTTGAATCCCTTGGCTTCAACTTAATGTCTGTCTCAATGCTTTGCGATTTGAACATGATCGTAATGTTTGGAAAATATCATTGCCTTGTACTAATGGAATCTAACAAGTCCCTAGTGTTTGAAGGGTATCGAAAAGATGATTTGTACATGGTAGATTTCTCAGCAGGGCCACAGCTTGCAGTATATCTTCTAGAAAAGGCTTCAGAATGCTGGCTCTGGCATCGGAGGCTTGGACATGCTGGCACGAGGAACCTCCACACCTTGCGAAGAAGAAGCATGTCATAGGCATAGAGGGCGTCAAGTTCAAGAAAGACCACTTATGCGGTGCCTGTGAAGCAGGGAAGATGACGAGGGCCAAACATCCCTCAAAGACAATCATGACCACTACTCGACCCTTCGAACTGCTTCACATGGATCTTTTCGGTCCCACTCATTACTCAATTCTAACTACTACTGCTTGCCTCTATGGCTTCGTTATTGTTGATGATTATTCTAGATATACTTGGGTGCACATAATCCTTTACAAGAGTGAAGTGCAGGATGTCTTCAGACGCTTCGCCAATCGAGCTATGAACAATTTTGGCGCCAAGATAAAGCACATCAGAAGTGACAATGGCACTGAATTCAAGAACACTGGCCTTGATACATATCTTGATACCTTGGGCATCACACATGAATTCTCAGCCCCGTACACGCCATAGCAGAATGGCGTCATCGAACGCAAGAACAGAACACTAATTGAGATGGCCAGAACGATGCTAGATGAATACAAGACCCCAAGAAAATTCTGGCCCGAAGCCATTGATACTGCATGCCATACAATCAATCGTGTTTATCTTCACAAGCTACTGAACAAGACATCTTATGAGCTCCTTACTGGCAAGAAGCCAAATGTCAGTTACTTCAGAGTATTTGGCGCAAGGTGCTGGATCAAGGACCCACATCACACCTCAAAATTTGCACCAAAAGCACATGAGGGTTTTATGCTTGGATATGGAAAGGATTCGCACTCCTACAGAGTCTTCAATCTCTTTCATTACAAAGTGGTTGAAACAGTGGATGTGCGGTTCGATGAGACCAACGGTTCACAAAGAGAGCAGTTGCCAAATGTGCTAGATGAAATTCCATCCAGTGAATCAATCAAGCTAATGGGAACTGGAGAAATTATACCTTCTGAAGCTCATCCTGAAGAAGAACTTATCATTTCAGCACCTGATCAACATGAAGACAATGCTCAGCCTGAAGACATTCCTTCCAACAACGACAATGAACAACAAGAGCAAAGTCTTCGCCCTGTACATCCTCGTGTTGCCAATGAAGTGCAGATTGAAATAATAATTGATAGCATCAATGCACCTGGTCCACTCACTCGTTCAAGCGCAACTCAGCTAGCAAATTTCTGTGGGCACTTCGCATTCGTCTCAATAACAGAACCCAAGAAAGTTGAAGAAGCCTTCATGGAACCTGAATGGATTCAAGCTATGCAAGAAGAGCTTCAACAGTTTGAGCTGAATAATGTATGGGAACTGGTTAAGCGTCCTGATCCACGGAAGCACAATATAATAGGCACCAAATGGATATACCGCAACAAGCAAGATGAGCATGGTCAAGTTGTCAGAAACAAAGCTCGTCTCGTTGCTCAAGGATATACTCAAGTGGAAGGCATTGACTTCGATGAAACATTTGCTCCTATGGCTAGACTTGAAGCCATACGCATACTGCTGGCCTATGCAAATCATCATAACATACTTCTATATCAAATGGATGTGAAGAGTGCCTTTCTCAATGGCAAGATTGAAGAAGAAGTGTATGTTGCACAACCGCCTGGCTTTGAAGATCCAAAACATCCTGACATGGTATAGAAGCTCAACAAGGCACTGTATGGCCTCAAACAAGCCCCTCGAGCCTGGTATGACACACTTAAATACTTCCTGAAGAGCAAAGGCTTCATACCTGGTTCCCTAGATCCCACTCTTTTCACGAAGACATATGATGGTGAACTGTTTGTGTGCCAAATATATGTGGATGACATTATCTTCGGCTGCACCAATCAGAAGTACAGTGAAGAGTTTGGATATATGATGCAAGAGCAATATCAGATGTCCATGATGGGGGAGCTGAAGTTCTTCCTTGGTCTTCAAATACTACAACAACGCAATGGCATCTTCATATCTCAAGAGAAGTATCTCAAAGATTGCCTGAAGAAGTTCGGTATGCAAGACTGCAAAGGCTTCACAACACCAATGCCAGCCAAACATCATCTGGGTCCTGACGACAATGGTAAAGAGTTCGATCAAAAGAATTCTTACAGCATCACATAAATTCTCCCGAAGCCAGTTCATGTTGGTCCAGCAAACGAAAACCTTTGAAGCCTGTGAACATCTTGAAGCCTTTCAAGTTAAAGTTTATGGCTTCAGAGAAAGCCGCAAGGAAGGGTGGCAGAAAGCGTCGTGGTGAGACCTCCAGAGATCTGCCAGATGAACTCTCAGAAATGTACAAGACAGATCCTGAAGAGGATTACAGTCAGCGCAAGACCCGAATCCAATGGATTCGAAGATATTGGGCAGAAAAATGGTTCAAATACAGATTTGTGACCCAGGAGTATGCTGAGAAAAATGCCATCAAGAGATCGTGGGGAGACATCCTATTCAAGAATCTTCTAAACAGGTCCAGAGATGAAGCCATTGCTCAAGGCTTCTATCCATGCATGATCCGTGGACCACAGCCTGCTGATGCATACTCGTCGTCGCTGCTATGGTGTCGTGACGACAATCTGTTCAAGCGCAACTTCCAGTTTGCTCAGAACTCAGCGAAGCAGAACAAGAAGACTTTTGGGTTAGACTTCAACCCTGGTCCCTCATCTCCAAGGGCAGATGGCACATGACATGCAGAACCCAATGTCATCGGTCCTTTCGCCAACCTTGAAGGCCTCATCACCTACATCTTGGTTCAAGGGACTACAGTGAATGAGCCTGCAACTGACACTGAGTCTGATGACGCGCCTGCAGTGCCGAAGCCAAAGCAGTTGAAGAAGCCAAAAGCTTCAAAGCCGGCCCCTTCACCAAAAATCTCAAGGGCGAAGCCATTGGCAACTGCACCTCCTGAAGACAGTGTGCAGTCTGAAGAATTATCACGCGTCTCCAAGCCCCATAAGGCCAAGATGCCTCTGTCTCACACTGGCCAAGAGCTAACAGCTGCTGCCATTCTGCGTAATGACGACATTGATCTGTCAAGTGATGAAGATCTTGCAGATGACGCTCTTGAGCAACTCATCAAGAGTAAAGAAGAAGCAGAAATCTTCAATGATCTTCCTCTCTTTGATGTCACCATCATCCACAACTTCATTGACGAGTGGTTTGACACGCCAAACATCAGCTTTGAAGATCTGCAGCTGCCCATTGGCCTCAGTGTTGCCCTTCAAGGCGCCATTGCTTCAGAACTTGCTATTGCCCAGCGCGTTGTTGAACTAAAGCAGAAGATTGACTTTGAAAAGGCTCAGTTCAAGAAGCATATGGCCAAGCTCAGCATGCAAGAAGTGAAGAACTTCAAGACAATGATGCACGAGCTCAAGGAAGCCTTTGTGAAGAAGCGTGCAGAAGCTCAGGGTTCGCGTGAGCGCATGAAGACTCCGGCTGACAGATGTGTGCAAGCCTATAATGAGGCTGAGAAGCGCAAGGCACTTGGGCGTCCTGGCATCGACCCCAGGATGGCCGCAAAGAAGAAGAAGAAGAAGCCTGCTATGGCTGAAGCTGATGCACCAAGGCAAGCAGCAGTTCCGATTGTCTTCCCAACTAGACTGACTGGCTCGAAGCCAAAAAGCCGGTCAACAGCTTCAGAGCTCAAGAAGACAAGGACTGCTGAGGCTGAAGCCAGGAAGAGGAAACACTCTAAAGCCTCTCCTACTGCCCCCTCCAAGAAGAAGAGGAAGACCAAGAAAGCTCGAGCTGCTTCCACAGAGCCCTTGATAGTTGAACCCATTTCTATGGTCTATGCTGAAGCTGAACGACAACTGGCAATTCATGAGCCTGCTTCCACAGAGGCTCATGAAGCTGAAGACATTCCAGCAGCTGATCCCATCGCTGCTGAAGACATTGGTCAACATGACAATGTAGAAGATGGTGCAGTCCTTCCTCAGCATGAAAACAGTGAACTCATCAGCATTGGTCGTCCACTGACGCCAATTGCACAGGATGCTTCATGGGTGGATCGCCCACAAGAGGAAGAAGACTATGAGGCCCAGCCCACTCCAACTCCACAGGCGTCGTCTGCGTTCCGCAGGCTTCACAAAGGTCCTAGGCCTCAAGTCTCTGCTGAAGACATTCCGACTGCATCAACCGCAGAAGAAGGAGTCCCACAAGATCCCACTCCCCTGTCCCACCAAGAAGCAGTTCTCTAGGAGAATGTGCTTGTGACCGACCCTCCAGCTAGTCAAGTGGAGGATGAAATTCGTGAGGCTGCCACAACCACCAATGAAGCTAATGTGGAGCCCTCCCCAGCAAAAGCTTCAGAAGACAGCGAAGCCACTGATCCCGCCACTTCTGTTCCTGAGTCTGCTGCCGGTCCCCAATTCAACTATCATGTTGAGCACAGGCCTCAGGTCCAGAAGCCAATCCCAAGACTGCCAAGGTTTCCAGGTCCTACATCAGCACCTGGCTCCTTCAACATCAATGGCTTCAGGGCAGACAACACGTTCTTCAATAGCTCCAGGAACCCCTACTCAAGGGAAAGGATATCATCTGATTGGTTCTGGAGCTATCCTCAGCGAAGCTATTACTCTTGCATTCTGTACAACCAAGGTCGCATCTTCCCACACAAGCGCCTTGACGTTGAAGCTATAGCTGGTCTGCCCTATCTGGAAGAAGCTTTAGATTGCTTCAAGGAAGTTGGACTGCTGCCGTTCATTACTGACGAAGAGCATTGGAATGAAGAGCTGCTGCTTCAATTCTATGCCACACTTCACATCAGTGGGTATAGCAGAGATCCGAAGACTTGGGTCCTGGAGTGGATGACTGGCAACGTTCATCACGAAGCCAATGCATTTGACATCATTGAGCTCACTGGCTTTCCCACTCCTGGCGATCTCTTCGAGCAAGGCTGTCAGCTGCATGCTGAAGCTACTGAGAGCATCTTTCAGCGGCCAGAACCTGATATGAGTCAGATGCTCAGCATGATGAAGCCATTGCCCCAAGATGCTGCTTATCCCACAGAGTTCTTCGTTGAAGAACTTGAGTACCTGCCAAGAACCATCTATCACATCATCAGGCGAACTCTCTGGCCTATTAAAGGGCACTCTCCAAATGCCAAGCTTCAGGGTGCAATGAATACTTTGGTCTTCTATATACTTCATGGCAAATGCTTCAATGCACATGACTTCTTCATACGCCAACTTGCTGCATCAGGCATTGATCTGTTTGGTTTGAAGTTCTACGCCCCTTGGGTCATGCGGCTGATCAAGCTACACTCCGCCATCTCGTATCAGCCCTCAGCCCGCAACCATCGGATCTTCTTGCCTGACGTGGACATGTCTACTGAAGCCATATATTCTGAGCCTGCCAAGCAACCTCTAAGTCTTAAGAATGCAGAACATCTGAGTTTTACTCAGAACGTTGAATGCGTTGAAGTAGTTTCTCGGGTGTATCCTTTGGCTGGCACTACACGTGCACCACACCCTGCTTCCACTGAAGCCACTGACAGTGCCACTGCTCCAAGACCCAATAAGCGCACTCGTGTTCTCAACGACCGAGAGCTTCTTGTAGCTCTACATCAGAAACAGGATAGGCATCATGACTGGCTGAAGCGTCAGATGAAAAGCCTTTTGGTGGATGTTAATCGCACTCGAAATCTTGCCACCAAGAATGCTTTCGTTTCCCATGAAACCTGTCGCCGCACATGGAAAGGGCTCACGATGATGTGTTCTAAAGCTGATCTTCAAGAGGATGGCTTCACTAAGAGATTCAAGTTTGACTCCACACCTCCTCGAAGGGTTGTGCTGCTAGGAACTCCATCCCTTGAAGACTCTGAGTTCTCTTCCTCTGCTGCCACAGTGACTGCCAGAATTATTGAGGAAGAAGACGATGCTACTTCATCGCCACCTCCTTCAGCACCTCCAAGCTCTTCTGCACCGCCAAACAACACCAACAACCCTTCTACTTCACCTACTCCTCATGAGAACGAGTAGAGGCTCTATGTCTTCAAACCTTTTTGGTCATTACTGACAAAAGGGGGAGAAGCATATGAGATTGATAGTCTTCAAGCGGGTCCATATGGGCGGGTGCTTTATATTTTGCTTCGTGCTTACAACTCTCGTTTTTTTGCTACATTTGGTTCCTATGAGTTGTAACACTTAAACTAGATGGTCGTCTGCTACTTATTTGCCACCTTGTTTTGCAAAGATAAATTCCACATGTGCGACGATAAATTCTGCACTTAGCTCATTCTGCAGACGTCCATTTTCCATTATGCATGTTATTATCTTCATATACTTTCACATGCCTAGTGGATTGTCATCATAAGTTGAAGTGGATCTCCACAAGTACAACCTGCCATGTGCATTTGCATTCCAAAAGCAAATTAACTTATATGCACATCTTCAGGGGGAGCCCTTGCAACTTATGAAGACAATTCCTTATCCTTTACAATTTCACAGATTATATTCCCCGTTGAAAACTTCAACTAGTTTGTCATCAATCACCAAAAAGGGGGAGATTGTAAGTGCATCTAGTGCCACCCCTAGTTGGTTTTGGAGTATTGATGACAAACCTAGTTGAGGGACTAATGTGTTTGTGAGAATTGCAGGATAACACAGGTAGAAGTCCCTCATTGATTCGGTTTTACTACCATAGATGACCCCTAAAAATGTATGAAGACATTAAAGTCAAAGGTGGTATATGAAGATATTCACATTGAAGACTATGACAAGAGAAGACACTATATGAAGCCTATGGAGCTCGAAGACTTAGATCTTTCGTAGTTCTTTTTCTTTTGTGTTGAGTCATAGGAACCACCGTACTGTTAAGTGGGGTCCAAGAGAACCAGTCAGAATGACTGAAGTGATGCCTAAACCAAAAACCTATGTCTTCGAGTGAAGACTATGTAAGCGAATCTTGTCCAGAGTCGGACAAGTCAGCTTTGCTTGTAGCCCAAGTAAAGTTGCCGTGTGAGTTTGAAATCTGACCGTTGGAACACGTGTCAGTTCCTTAGTGACCCAGGGTCATTTCGGACAAATCAGGTCGGGTTGCCAAGTGGCTATAAATAGCCCACCCCCTACAACCATAAATGGTTGGCTGCTCGGATTGAAAGTACCGCTTTTGTCGTTTGATAGCAACCCACCTCGAAGCCTTTGAGAGAGAATTCCTTGCGAGGATAAAGCCCTAACCATCAGAGCCAGAGAGAATTGGGCATCACTTAAGTCTTCTTGTCTGTGTGATCTAAAGACTTATTACACTTGAGCACTGTGCATCCTCTAGCCGGTTAGGCGTCGCGTTCTGAGCATCCAAGAGACATTGTGGATTGCCGGTGAACGAAGTTTGTGAAGGTTTGGGAGTCTACCTTGAAGACTTACCAGAGTGATTGGGCGAGGTCTATGTGACCTTAACTCAAGGAGAATACGGTGAGGACTGGGTGTCCTGAGTTGCGTGTTCAGGACTGGGTGTCGGGGACTGTGTGTCCTAAGGTTTAAATACCTAGCCGCTCCAACCAGACGTACAGTTGTCACAGCAACTGGAACTGGTTCAACAAATCATTGTCTTCAATGAGTCACTGGTTTCATCTTCACTTCACTTTACTTACTGTTACTCCTTGTGAAGTCATTGTATGTTTGCACTATCATTTCTCTTCACTGAGTGACTGCGTGTTCTGTTTGGCTTCACAATATCTTCCTACCTGATCCTTACTACCTAGCTACTATTAGTCTTTGTGCTTTCACTTCATTGAATACTTGACTATGGTTTTCCTAGTGTAGTCTACCTTCCGCTGCATGGTAATAGGTTTAATTTTATCGTTTGTCTTCAAAACTTCTATGTTCTGAAGACTTTCATAAAAATCGCCTATTCACCCCCCCTCTAGTCGATATAACGCACTTCCAAAAACACACACCCACACTTAACAATCTCCTTCTAGCTACCCACCCCGCCTCTCACTCTTGCCCTATATCCCCGAAACCAATAAGACCATCCCTTTGTTTAATTCCCGCCTACATGCACCATCGATATATAGTAGTCTTCCTCGGTGTCTCTCGAACAAACACGTTCTCTCGGTGTCGACTCCTCTCACACACACACACCTTCTCTTCCCTCTCTACGGGCATTTTCTCTCTCGCACCCCATTGTTGGTGGCTTCTGCCATACACATCACCTCTCTATGATGGAGCCATGCACACTTAAATTACATCCGCCATAGAGGACCCCGCGACACACACATACACACACCCACACCCACACACACTAAGACTCCATCTCTCTCTCTCTCACACACACACACAGAAACGCACACACACCCACACACACTAAGACTCCATCTCTCTCTCTCTCTCTCACACACACACAAACTAAGACTCCATCTCTCTCTCTCTCTCCTCACACGCACACACACACACACCCCACACACACTAAGACTCCATCTCACACACACATGCTCTAGGCGGAGCATTTGTTCCTACCACCCTTCATCCAACCTTACCCGTATGATAAACAATCACCTTTATTTACTTGCATAACATGGAAAAATTCCAGTTTAGGTTAGTAGTCAGCAAACTTATCATCTGTACCCTTATAAAAAAACGAGTTGGCGGTGATGGTGTGCCTGCCATCTTGTAATATAGACCGCATGATCTATATCTGAGGATAGAAAGCAAACTATGATAATTTTACAAAAGATACCCGCACCTCTCTCCACATCATTATCTCCCGCAACCTCATTGCTCAGCAATTAAAAAATGAATAAGTATCTGGAACAATCTAGCACGCATGGTGGCCGCTGCTGCCTGCCGGCGCCGTCCATCCCCATGGCTCTGCCCATTCCAACCACCAGTCACCACCACACTCCACTCCTCCTGACCTTATCTCTCATCTTTCATTTTTTCGATGACATTCTCGAGATACCAGTTTTCCGATAAAATTCTCGAGATATCATTAGTTTTTACACATGGGATTACTCCTGCATGGGTCAATAACAACAGGTGTTTTGTAAAAAAATGCATATTGATGATCCATGCAATGCACGAGAATCTTGCTTGTCATTATATAACGCAAATCACGAGTAGGAAGTGACATTTTTTGACACAACCACATTAACATGGCCATGTAAATCACTAGGTAAAGTAAATACCATTATACTTATATCCCGATGCAAAAGGTTGAGTACATGTCCGAAGAGTATAGTTGCACACACGCACTCTGTCTCTCAGAATCTCTCTCTCACACACACACCAGTTACGTGACGCCCACTTAAGCAGACACGTATGTTACAATTTGTGCACCCGTGGGTACACGTGATGCTGCGCATTTATTTAAACCGGAAGGCGAACCCAAACAGTAGCTGCATTCATTCCCCTCCCGCCGCCTCTTCTCTGGTCACCGTCGCCTGGTAGCCATGGGCCGGCCGAAGCTAACAACATACGCCATACTCCCGCCGGAGCGGCGCTTTAATATGGAAATTTTAGTGGTCATGCATGCATCTTTTTGTGCTAGCACTCCTATATAAGGGTTGACCGGTCGCTTCCCGCGGACGTGCGCTGGCGGTGGAAGAGGAAGGAGAAGGGAAGCGGGCTGTGGAGTAACGTTTTTTACCACAATTTCTTAGGAAACTGAGTGCAATAATTGAGTAGTTTTTCAATCTACAAGTACTACACCTGAAACGGTTCAAAACCTGTACTCCCTGCCAGCGCACGCTTCTCGCGTGAAACGGTCAGCGTCGCCCTGGAGCGTCAGTGCCGCATTAATGCCTGGCTAGAGTGGAGGCGACCTCTCACTGGCACCGGCTTTGAAGTGGCGCGACGACCGAGAGAGCGCCGCTTCCCGGTGCACGCGACTGCTCCGCGTCGTGACTGGTCATAGGCCCTGTTTGGATCCATGGGTTAGAGTTAGTTTGAGATAGTTGGAGCTCAAATAGTCCTAAAGTATCCAAGCATGAGGGTTTAAATTGGAGCAAGTTGCACTGAACCCACCAAAAAAACTATCCCACCCAAGAGGTGCTAACTGGAGATAGTTCTCATTGGGACCACTAAAAAATCACTTTTCTCTCTCTCCATGAAGTGCATTTATTGTCAATCTAACCCTGTCACCCAAACACCTCTTTGGCTACAGTTAGTTCAGGGTTAGTCATGAGTTAGTGTAACCTCTAGCTAAGTTAGAGTATCAAACATGAGCAGTATAGGACATGCAAGTTGCTCAAAGCATACAGGCAAATTCGTACGTGAAAGGATTTTTTTTCTTTTTGAAAACGGAACGTGAACGGAATTTTTTTAGAAGGCTCTTGGCATGTCGCTAACATGTGATAGTTAACCGACCTCAATAGACGGCAGAAACGCCAGCCCGCCGCACTTTGATGGAGACGAGGAGGGAGAAGCGATACAGGTTGCTGGATTACTAGAGATAGGTGTCGCACGGAAGCCAAGAAATATGGTGATAGCGTGGGTTAGCCATGTACTAGTATGATGTAACTACACTGGGCTGCCGTGTTTCATACTCTTCCAGTCCACTGTGGAGATGATTGGTTAATTTTATATCGCTGAATAATATTAAATATTATGAGTGCAGATGCTCCACCACAAGGTTCCTTGCTCCTTCTCGGTCGTCCGGAATCTATGTTCTTCCACTCTATTTTTTACGTGAGCTTTGTTCATCCTTTTTCCAACACGCGAGACATCTAGCATCAAGGTGCACGTGTTATGCAAGGATCGTTCCATCTATATGAAGAACATGTGGGACTGGAACTATGAGACGGACATGTACCCAGGAGTGGACGTACGAACCTGAGTAATGTAGCGCAGTAAGTGAAGTAGAAAGGCACAAATGGTATGAACATGCGTGGCATATAGGGTGTGTTTGGTTGCGTTCTCGTCTCAGCATAGTTGTTCCCTCTTCATGCATGCTCAACTCAACACCCCTCTTCATGCATGCTCTCTTCATGCATGCTTCTAGTGTATTTGTGCTAAACTAGTGTGGACTCATGCACCCTCCATACACACTACCAAACACCCAAAAGTAGGTCGAGAAGAGAACTCTTGGGCGGCATTTGTCTCTTACTACGTACTACCACTAAATGTTGTACGTGCAATGCACGGTGATGTTATGGAGTACGTGCCTAAGTACTCTACTACTACTATATTAGTTGGAGGCACATATTAACTTTTATATTTGTTTACGTGTATGCCCCGAGACCTTCCACTAGACGTGTCTTTCTCTCCAGGTCGCACTTTGTATCGTTCATACCACTAAGTACTACTACGTGTGGTCTCCGACCCAAAAGTGGAAGAAGTGGAGACGCTCTACCATGATGTTTTTTACGCTGGGCTCTACCACGCTGTTCATGTCCCACTCCTTTCGCTGACGTGTGGGATATCCAACACGTGCCGTGTTTGGCACCCTTCGTCGTAAGAGTTGAAACGCTAGCATTCATCAGAAATAAAAAATAATTATAAATCGGCAGTGATACTATTTTTTTGAGAACCAATCAGCAGTGATACTATACCACGCGGTTTCCTTGCTCCTCGATATCGGAAAGAATACTTCCGTTCGCCAACATGTGGGATGTCGACCATCCTGGTCCACTTGCCATGCACGCAGAACTCCAAGGAAGAGACACCCAGGTCGTCGCGCCGCAGTAACAATGACTAATGAGCCGTCAAATCACAGGCCCACTTCCCACTTTGAAGTTGCTCGGATGAAGGAACCATCATGATTCATTGAATTTCGCTTCTTGAAGAAAACTATTGTACCAACAGTACTGCTAGCTACAGTGGTTACTCCAACAGAGGCCTCCTTTCATTCATAGGATAGGAATATGAAAATCATAGGAAGTGAGATCACATGCATCTCAATTCCTATAGAGAAAGAGATGCCATTTGATGCTTAGGATAGGAATTTTTCCATTTAGTCTAGGATAATGTACTGGTAATTTGCTCTAAAAACTACAATAGTAACAAGTAGTATTGGTACATGCTCGTACTCAGACACATACACACACACACTAACTACTAGTACTACTACTTCTCACATGCTGGCCAGACGCCGTCGTTCTCCTTCCCGGCTTTGTCGGCGACACACCATCGTGCTTGGATCTCCGCCGACCTCTCCGCAGCAGCGCGTGCATCCTTTTCTTTCTTGCGGCGGCGGGCCTCTCTTTTCTTGAGTGCTTTCTGACTTTTCCGCTCCCTCTGTGAGGCTTTCGCTGCCTCTTGCTCTACCGCCCATTCGGCCTTGGCATCTTCAAATTCCTCCCACATAGCTGTGAGGTCGTGAGCAGTGATAAACTCGGCACAGCGGGATGCCATCGCTTCCCTACCATTTTGTGTGCGGCCGTGGGCGGCGAGGAACTTGGCGCGGCGGGATGCCATTGCTTCCTTACCGGTTAGTGTGCGGCACGGTGGCATGAACGATGCTGGGTGAGAGCTCTGGGGTGGAGTGGCCGGGCAACCGTATAGTGCATTGGTTTGTCAAGAGCTCGAGGACAGAAGACGAAGCAAATTTGGATCCCCCTTCAATCCTGGTCATTTATTACCGAGTAAAATGCATTGGCGGTCATCGAACTTGTCTTGATAGCTCACTTTGATCATTGTATACAAGATATGGTGATTATACGGTCACTGGCTCAGCATATAGCTCCGTATTTGTCGTGTTGACCAGTCAAACAGTCCGCATGCGCCTCATCAGCTCGTGTTCTTTATCTATCTACGCGGCCTACCTGTCAATGGAGAAAGAAATACTGTAAAAACCAAAATTATGCGTATGTGGGGAATCAAACCACGGACTCGTCGCTGCAACGCACCCTTGTCAGCCAAATGAAAATGAAATACTTCGCGTCAGACACTCACGCTCACGCTGTCAAAGCATGCTAATGCATGCACGTCGCCCTCTAAATCAAAGTCCTGCTCATGGCGCAACACAAACGGCAAGCCCATGACCTGTGCGCCCCGACAGTGCCTGACATTACTGTTTAGACCTTTGATGGAGGCCTACGCGAACGCCGAGCATGTATTCACCTGGCTCAACACCAACAGTCATACTCAGACCGCCTTAATCATGTATATCGTCCATCACAATGACAATCTATAAAACAGCCTAAGCTAGAGAGGGTAATATGGTAGTATGGTACGGAGTATGTAATATCGTGAGCGACCGATCTTAGTGCCACTACACACTGAAACCCCTTCCATCGCTAGCGCGCGCTTCCCGCCTGAAACGGTCACCGTCTCTCAAAAATGTCAATGCCGCATTCACCGGACTTAACTGCAGGTGCAATTGGTGTGTCACTGACATGCGGGCCAGATGCCCGTTGGGTCCACATGTCAGTAACCCGAACGCATCTGCAGTTAAGTCACTGAAGCAGCATCCACATTCACGCCCGACGAACCTACTCCGACACCAGTTGTCCATCCGTCTGCCACGGCTCATTGCCATTCGCCCACTATATTAACTTGAGCCCCAGCTCCCAGCCATAGCCAAAGACCCACACTTATTCTCCTCCGGCCCCTTCCTTCTGTCGGCACCACTTCAACCATGGTCCCTTCCAGCCATAGCCACATACTGTCGCAGGAGCAGACGAGGGACATCGGCGGCTCCGCTCCAGGCGCGCTCCAAAGCTCTCTTCGACGTACTATCGCAGGAGCAAATGAAGGAGATCGCCGGCACCCCCCGGCTGCCCTCCGCCGCCACGACCACAAAGCCGGCGCGCATGCGCGGGCGCAGCCGGTAGCGAGGAAGAGTAGTACATGGTAGGTCGCCGCCGCTCTGGTCCCGGGAAGGCCACCGCTACTCCACTCAGTCGACGCCAAGCTTGGTGGGGTAAACATCAGTGGTCGATTAGCCGCTTGACGGCGACGTGGAGGCGCAAATTTTCAGAACCTTGTGCTCCGGAGGAGGAGGTTATCAAGGCGGATGAGGAGGAGGCAAAGGCAATGGCCTGCTTTCTCGGGTTCATGGCCAGACATGGTGGTCGGGCGCCGGCGATCGTTTAGATTAGGTTTACAGTAGGTTTTAGTATGGTTTGTGCGAAATATGTAATGAATTTCGTCCAGTTTGTAGGAAAAGTTTTCGAAATGTAATGAATTTCATCCGGTTAACTTGAAATTTGCTTTGTTTGCACGAATTATGTCCGGTTAGTTCATATAGTTGTCGAAAGGTATGCGGGCAGCATCGGATGGCTTCCATCAGTGTCCTCGGACAGATGCCAGTGTAAATTTGTGGGCCAGCACTGGAGATGCCCTAACTATCATGCTATAATCGCTAACAATCCTCCATTATTTGGCAGGGAATAGTTATACCTCGATCAAAATCAGATCCGCGGTGTTTCGCACTCCTCCCGCGTAAGAGTGTAAACTCTTGCTTACATAAAAATGGAGCAAGTGGACGGCACTGTAGCACGTCATATCACTCGAACTAGCCCGCCTAACGAGCGGGAAAGCACAACCCTCGTCATTTTGTTCTGGATTTCTATCGATCGATCGCGAAAATGTTGCGCTTCGCAAGTTCTAAAGGAACATGCAGCACACTTACGACTCGTACGCGTCGCAACCCCGACAGTCCGGCTCGCACACTGCTAACCAGAGGGGACACACGTTGTCTTGCAATTTCACTAACATGTAGGACCATAATTGAATAAATCGTCGATAGCCGAAATCTAATCACTCGGCGGGCGTCGGCTGAGAAGAGAGAAATGGGGGAGGGAGAAGAGATCGCCTGCTCGCCCCGCATGGACTCCAAGAAATATATGGTGATAATGTGAGGTGGGCCATGCTGGAGTCCGGACCGCTTCCGGAGCCCGCTCTCACCGCCCTGGCCCCACAAGACGCCAGCAGCCCGCCGCATGCATGAATAGCAAGTAGTACTCCTTTTGTGGAGGAGAGAAAGGCATTGGCAATGTCAAGGAGTGGGCTCTGCAAGAGCCTGTCTCTACACGTGCTCCTAGGTATAAAAAATAATTCTAAAAAAAGGCATAAAAACAATTGTGTCTTAAAAAAGAAAGGTAAAAAACATTTGAGAGGAAATAGATAGAGAGAAAGTGAGAAGAAGTTGTAACCCGGGCATTACATGAGGAGGGAGGGAGTGGTGCACATGCCAAGTTCACTGGGCTGCCGTGCTTCACACTCCTCCGTCGTAACAGTGGAGACAATAGCTTTCATAAAAAAATAAACAATGAATACTCATTGCTCGTCCTCTATATCAGAAAGAATACTTTCATTCGCCGACATGTGGGACGTCGACCATCCTGGTCCATCTGCCATGCACAAAATTATCCTGGTCTACCCCGGTCGTACCACAGGCCCAACCTTTCCCACTTTAAGTTGTTCGGACGAAGGAACCATCATGACTTCGTTGAATTCCGCTTCTTCAAGAAAACTTACTATACCCACAATACTACTACCACACGCGAAGACTGGATGGCACTGTACCACGTCATATCACTAAAACCCACTAGGCCAAACTAGCCTGCCTAGGTCATCTATTTTGGAACGGAGGGAGTACATCTCTGCACTGCTATGATTTTGTGTTGCACGTTCTCTATACTTTTGCTACGATTTTCCTACCATATGAACCAAATGAGGCCTGAATGTATGTCGACTATTGTCTGATCGATCGCTAAGCCTACAATTTTAGGAGCTAGGGCTATTGGACGATCGACGAAGGATAAGTATAAGCGTACCACGAGATCATCAGCCCCAACATTTCTCTTCGGTGAGTGTTTTGCAAGTACTATAGCTCGCACAGTAGCTAGCCTACTAACACCAAGAATCATCAAACAAGCCCTGCTGATATGATAAACAGTTCAAACTTACATCTAAGCATGCCATGTATTACATCAAAATCTGGTGAGGATACATCTGTTTCCATAACTCGGAGAGGGTTCGCATGATTCACTCTCAAACAAAAGTAGAAAGATCCACCCACACAAGACAGTGCACTAGCCCTAAGATGGTTTGATAACACGCATCGTTCTAGTAATTAAACACATGGCAATGCAAACTACCATGAAGGATTAGCGCGACCAACTATTTCTTGTCATCGATCTCTCGGGCAATGACCACAGCACAGAGAGCAACATGGGGATCGATTTCTGGGGCGATGTCCACAGGACTGACCGCGACATCGGAATCGATCTCTGGGGCGATGTCCACAGGATGGACATCGGTATTGGAATCGATCTCCGGGGCGATGCCAATAGGACGGGCCATGACATCGGAATCATCAAGGACGTCCACCGGCACCTGCACAACCCTAACATATTAGCAAGCACATTGCAAATAATCAAAAACCACAACTATGGTAATAAGCCATTATTATTTACCTTGTGCAGCTCACCGGGGGATCTCATCCCTCCGGGGGCCATCTCCTCATCCTCGATGGGGGCCATCACCTTGCCAGGGGAATACAGCTTCTCAACGGCGACTATCTCCTCAAACTTGGTCTTGAGCCTCACATAGGTGGCAATCAGAGTTCCTGGTGTAACATCCCAAATTTTCAATTTGGAATGTTATACATTAGATCATCATGCATGTCCTATTTTCTTGCATTTTGCCCGATCCTAGAAATTTCACGCAACTCAAGGACCCTCGGAGAGAGTTGGAGATTTTGTTATTTTCATATTTGAGTTTTCTCAAATTTTGAAAAGAGGATCATTTGATTTATTTTATTTCATCTTCAATTATTTTTCCAATATCAAAAATAATGAGAGAGGGAATAATATGACTTTCCCAAATTTAGGAAAAATGAAGATTTAATGAATAAATCAAATTTTGGTTGTGCCGGAGTTTTGTGTGCTTTTTATTTGGATAGGGAAAAATGTGTGTTATCAAAAATTGCATTCTAGGTCCGGAGTAAAGTTCATTTTGTTCGACTCATTTTAGGAGTCGGGGAAAATTTACTTTAGAATTTTTCGGAGTTCGTTTAGATAGTTTTCTTTTGTTTTTCTGCGCGTGTAACCGATTTAAAAAAAGGACCAAGGCCAGCCGGGCCAAAGGCCCAGCCAGCCGGCCGCCTCCCCAGCCAGCGCGCGCGCCAGGCGCAGCGCCAGGCCGCCGCCTCCCTCGCTCTAGGCCGAGTCCCAGAGGGACTCTAGGCCGGTTAGCCCCCCCCTTTCCTTGTTTCGTTTTCCCTCTTTTGCTTGCCCCCTACCCCAAGTAATCCCCCCCACCTATATAAATACACCCCAACCCCCCC
>NC_041384.1:210962533-210970478 GCF_002162155.2 Triticum dicoccoides | reverse complement strand
CTTTGTTTCGGTTTTCTTTCCGAAAACCGTAGATCGGTTTTCGTTCTTCTTTCGGACCGTTCGTCTCAACGAACGTGATCACCGATTGTTCCCTGGTTAACGACGCCCGTTCGTTTAATCGTTCTTCTTTTCTTTTTGTCGGATTTATTCCGCGATCATGATCTCAGATCCGATCTTCGTTCTAATTCTTTCTTCTTGCTCGTTTATCGGAATCAGGTGATTCAAGCGCCTGGAGTTTCGTTTCGAAACCGCCGTTCCGTCTAATCAACTTAAACAAGTTTTTGCCCCGGTAAAATTTGACCTAGTTTCAACTTGCTAGAACCAAGTTGTTTTCTTCCGCCGTTTGTTTTCCGTTTCTTTGTTCGGTTCGTTCTTTCTTTGCAACCGGAGTTCTTAAGTTGAACTTCCTGGTTCGTTCTCCTGTTCGAGTTTTACCTGTGCATTAGATGAGTACTTATTGTATGCTTGTTGTTTGTCTGCGATAGATCACCTGGATTGCGCCGCTTGTTACTTCGAAACCCTAGGTCTCGCGGATCATCAGCAAGGCAAGTAACACTTTGATCATACCTTTTCTACAACCCATGTTTTATTGCATTAGATCAATCCTCTCACATCGCATGATTAGGATCTAATTAAACTGTGGGATGGGAAGTAGATGAGGTAGTACCTATCACCTGTATTATTATGAAACCCTTGGGAGTTAATTCTACGTTTGCTTATTATGCCATGCTATGCTAGTAGACGTGGATTGGGTGAGTGATATCCATGACAGATGTGAGTTGATAATTTTAATGGTTTATCTAAGGTGGCAACTTAAACACACATCTGGGTGGATTGAGGCACCTGATGTCTATCAAGACTTGTCTGTTTTATTTTGGACCGCCACCCAGGCTCAAAGGGATCATAAGATCATTCATGCTAGAAACTTCCGTGTGCAGCCACATGCTACTATGGGCTCTGGCATAGTTGACTAAGTTGTGCGAACTCTTACGGGGTGGACTAGCAGATGTAGGGGTTGTAGGTGGTATGGTCTACCCCACATGTAAGGTGCTAGCGCTTCTGAAAGACTATGTCTCGGTCATCCGTTTCTCAAACACCATGTAGTGTGAGAAAACAAACGAAGGTGATCGAGTCATGTGGGGAAAAGTGTGCAAACCTCTGCAGAGTGTACAAACTAATCATGATTAGTCGTGTCCCCGGTTATGGACAACTTGAGTATCTAGTACTTGAATATCATGTGAATCTCAACATGTTACTTCTAATTAATGTTGTTGGGTTTTTAACTGTTCACTTAATTGGGATCGGAATGCTGTCAACCATTCTCGATGTTTAACAACTACCATGATAGTTAAATAAATTTATTCCTTTGCAATAGGGAAAAACTGGCTTTACGCAAAACTGTAACCATAGAGCTTTCCACCAGCCATATATGCATATAGTATAGCTGTTTCTTTCCATTACTCTCTATGTGTTACATTGCCAGCATATTCCATGTGCTGACCCGTTTTCGGGCTGCAACTTCTCATGTTGCAGACTTTTCAGACGACGAGTAAGGTGCTTTTAGGTCGTGGTTCTATACTCAGTGATGCCGTTGGAGTTGATGGACCCATTTATCTTCCGAGTCTTCCGCTGTTATCGTTATTAGATGGCCTTAAGCCATATTTATTGTAAAAGTTCTCTTTGAGACAATGATGTAATAAGTGTGTGATTGCCACTCTGCTATAAATCCTTCGATGCACTATGTGGTGTCAGCATTACTGATCCAGGGATGACACCTGAGCACAGAGCACTTGATCCATTCGGGTCGGGTTGCTACAGAGATGGTATCAGAGCACACGCTGACTGTAGGACACGACCACTAAGTTAAAGCCATAGATCACCATTCTCTTCTCATTTTCTAACTCCTCATCTTTTCTACTCTTTTAGGATGACGAACACGAAGGTTAAGTACGCCCAACCGGATGAAGGCACACCATTTGGATTTCACCTGAAGGAAGTCACCAAGTACCTGAACATTGGATTACCAAGCTTCACGGGAACCTTCAACGCCACTCTGTCTGAAGAGGAGCGCTGGAAGATTCAAGCTCATGTTCCGGGAAGGACATTCGCACCAATCACGAAGCCCGTAGATAGTGTTTTCAATGCACCAACCTGGACTCTGGGAAGGAGCATGGCAGCTCATATCACCATAGGACGCATTGGAGAAGTATACCAAGAAGACCTCAAGGACACTATCTACCAGATTTGCGGACGCCGAGATGAACAATGGGAGTTAGTCAGCACCAAGAAGGATAGATCCATTGCATCTTTCATCCGGGAGTTAAACCAGCACATTCGACGCCACGAGAACCAGATGTGCAATGATATGATAGAGTTGAAGAATGCAAAGGCAAGGATCATCGAGCTAGAAGGAGAACTGAAGTATACACGCAAGGACTACATGGACGAGATCGTAGCTCTAGCAAGGCACAATGGCGATCTTAAGCAGGAGATTGAAGAACTCAAGAGGAAGTTAGCATCCACGGAGGAAGACGAGTACGTCACATGTCCGGACAACTACATCATCATCGACGACACCGGTTCGGATCCAAGTGAACCCGACTTTGAAGACGAAGCTGGAGCAGATATCATGGAGTCTTCCACCGGTTCAAATTTCTAGATGACCACCAGATAGTAGTAGCATTTCCCCCATGTAAACATTATAGTTCGAGCACTTTTGCGATAGTTTTAGACCGATTGTAAGCCCTTGTTTGACTGAATGAAGTGATTTTGTGTGCATTTGCTCATGTGCATTGGGGTAGTGTTTTCCCTTTAGACCTCACTCTATTCTTAATTTTTGTCTTTTCTAAACCCTCAGATGCCTCCGAGACATGAGAATGGATTCCCACCGGAACTCACTCAGTTGATCCAGCAGCAGAATCAATTGATGCAGATGTTAGTCCAGAACCAACAGAACAACAACAACAACCCACCACCACCACCTGTTGACCACTTAGCCCGTTTCCTTAGGCTGAATCCGCCGGTGTTTTCCAGTAGCACCGAGCCGATAGTAGCAGACGATTGGCTCCGCAAGATAGAAAGGGAGTTGACCACTGCAGGATGCACGGATGGTGAGAAAGTGAAGTTTGCCGCTCACCAGCTTGACGGACCCGCGGCAGCATGGTGGGAGAATTTCACAGCCACTTACCCAGTTGACACTGTCACATGGGATCAGTTTCAGCAAGCTTTCCGCACTGCCCATGTTTCAGCAGGAGCTATGGCCCTAAAGAAGCGTGAGTTTCGCAACTTACGCCAAGGAGGAAGGACAGTTGGCCAGTACGTTGACGATTTCAGCAAGTTAGCACGTTATGCCCCAGATGACGTTGCTACGGATGCAGCTAAGTAGGAGAAGTTTCTGGAAGAACTGAATGATGAACTAAGCATGAAGTTGATGGTAGCTAGTTTCAACAACTACCAGGAGTTGGTAGATCGTGCCATCATGATTGAAGGGAAGCAACAGCAGATTGAGAACCGTAAGAGGAAGTATGGACAGGGGAAGTATAACTCTGGAGCCCAGCAGAAGCCCCGTTTTACCCCAAAACCAGGATTTCAGTTTCAGCATACCCATGGAGGAGGTAGCTCGCACAACCATAATGGCCACAAGAATGGTAATGGAGGAAGCAACGGCCAGAACCGTACCATCCCATCGACCCCAACCAAGAGAGACCTGAGTCAAGTCACCTGTTTCAAGTGTTCCAAGACCAGACATTATGCCAATGAATGCCTCGAAGGCCAGAATGGAAATGGCAATGGAAGCTCTGGGAAGAAGCCGAACCCTTCCAATAGGGGACAGGTGAACCACATTAATGTGGAGGAGGTTGAAGATCAGCCTGATGCAGTAATCGGTAAGTTTCTGGTTAAGTCATTTACCGCACTCGTTCTCTTTGATACTGGTGCATCGCATTCCTACATATCAAGGGGATTTGTGGATAAATATAACCTGCCAACCCAAGCCCTTAGGACACCCATGTTAGTAAGCTCACCAGGAGCGGAGTTTATGGCTAGACGATGATGTGATCGGTTACCATTAAGGATTGGTAACTATGTGTTTCCCTCAGACCTAATAGTATTGGAATCTCAAGGATTGGATGTGATATTAGGCATGGATTGGTTGTCGATGTATGGAGGAAACATCGATTGCGCCAGTAAGACAATTTTGCTTACCACACCAGAAGGAAGAAGGATCAAGTATGTATCCCGGCATGTGCCAAACAGGACACAAGTAAACCGCCTAACAGGAGTTGTGCAAGAGGAAGTACTAGTGGTGAAGGATTTTCCTGATGTATTTCCTGAGGAATTGCCAGGCATGCCACCGGATAGAGACATTGAGTTTTTGATTGAGTTATTGCCAGGTACAGGCCCAATATCGAAGCGACTGTACCGGATGCCAGCAAAGGATTTGGTGGAAATTAAGAATCAGATTAAGGAGTTATTGGATAAAGGTTACATTCGCCCAAGTTCTTCGCCTTGGGGATCACCCGTACTTCTAGTGGAAAAGAAGGATGGATCATTAAGGATGGTTGTAGATTATCGGGGATTGAATGAAGTAACCATCAAGAACAAGTACCCACTGATAATGATCAACGATCTGTTTGATCGGTTGCAAGGAGCTAAAGTGTTTTCCAAGATCGATTTGCGATCAGGGTACCATCAATTGAAGATTCGAGAGCAGGACATACCTAAGACAGCATTCACCACAAGATATGGACTGTATGAGTATACCGTTATGTCATTTGGATTGACTAACGCACCTGCCTATTTTATGAACCTGATGAACAAAGTGTTTATGGAGTTTTTGGATAAGTTCATCGTAGTGTTCATTGATGACATCCTGGTTTATTCAAAGAATGAAGAGGAGCATAAGGAACATTTGCGTTTGGTTTTGGAGAAACTAAGGGAACATCAGTTATATGCCAAATTCAGCAAATGCGAGTTTTGGTTAAAGGAAGTTGGATTCCTCGGACACGTTATATCTGGAGAGGGTATAGCAGTTGACCCCACAAAGGTTGAGACCGTAACCGAATGGGAAGCACCAACAACAGTTGGAGAGATCCGGAGTTTTCCTGGACTCGCAGGATACTACCGGAGGTTTATTGAGATTTCTCAAAGATTGCGAAGCCTATGACGGAGTTGTTGAAGAAGGATACTAAGTTCAAATGGACTAAGGAGTGTGAGGCTAGTTTCCAGGAGTTGAAGAAACGTTTGGTCACCTCACCAGTATTGATTTTGCCAGATCAGACCAAGGATTACGAGGTGTATTGCGACGCTTCATGTCGAGGACTTGGAGCAGTGCTTATGCAGGAAGGGAGAGTTGTTTCGTATGCTTCACGGCAACTGAAGCCTCATGAGTTGAATTATGCCATGCATGATTTGGACTTAGCAGCCGTAGTGCATGCATTGAAAACGTGGAGACATTTCCTCATTGGAAATCATTGTGAGGTGTACACGGATCACAAGAGTTTGAAGTACATTTTCACGCAGAAGGAGTTGAACCTCAGACAAAGGAGATGGTTGGAGCTCATCAAGGATTATGACATGAGATTGCATTACCATCATGGAAAAGCTAATGTAGTAGCTCACGCATTGAGCCGTAAGAGCCATGTCAACACCCTAGTGACGGGGAAAATACCCAAGGAGTTAGCAGAAAACCTTCGTGAGCTATGTTTGGAAATAGTTCCGAGAGGCTATGTAGCAGCATTGGAGATTCAGTCAACATTGATGGATAAAATCAGAGAAGCTCAGAAATCTGACAAGGAGATTGCTGCTATAAAAGAGAAATTGAGCGAAGGAAAAGCAAAGGGATTTCGTGAGGATGAGCACGATCCTATGGTTTGAGGACCGTGTTTATGTGCCAAATGACCCGGAGATCAGGAAGTTGATTTTGCAAGAGGCACATGATTCACCGTATTCGATTCACCCAGGGAATACCAAGATGTATTTAGATTTGAAGGAAACATTCTGGTGGGCCGGAATGAAGAAGGATATTGCAGCATATGTAGCAATTTGTGACGTATGTCAGAGAGTAAAGGCAGAGCATCAGAAGCCAGCAGGATTGTTACAACCATTGCCGATACCTGAATGGAAGTGGGATAAGATAGGCATGGATTTTATCACAGGACTACCCAGGACGAAAGCAGGCTATGACTCGATATGGGTAGTAGTTGATCGTTTGACAAAGGTAGCACATTTTATTCCAGTTAAGACCACTTACACCAGTGCTAAGTTGGCAAAGATATACATGACTAGGATCATTTGTTTGCATGGAGTTTCGAGGAGTATCGTATCAGATAGAGGAACCCAATTTACTTCAAAGTTTTGGAATCAGTTGCATGAAACTTTAGGAACCAGACTGGAGTTCAGCACAGCTTTTCACCCACAGACGGATGGACAGACCGAGAGAGTCAATCAGATTTTGGAAGATATGCCGAGAGCTTGTGCACTAGATTATGGATCTAGTTGGGACGATAACTTGCCGTATGCGGAGTTTTCTTATAACAACAGTTACCAAACTAGTTTGAAGATGGCACCTTTCGAAGCCTTATACGGAAGGAGGTGCAGGACACCGTTGTCATGGGACGAAGTTGGAGACCGTCAATTCTTTGGACCAGATTTGATTAAGGAGTCTGAACGGAAAGTTAAGTTGATTCGCGAGAGGCTCAAGGTAGCCCAGTCCAGGTAGAAGAGCTACGCAGATTCTAAACGCAAGGAGACAGTCTACTAAACCGGAGATAGAGTTTATCTCCGAGTATCCCCACTTCGAGGAGTTAAGAGCTTTGGAGTGAAGGGAAAGTTAGCACCGCGTTTTGTTGGACCGTATAAGATCTTGCAACGTATGGGAGAAGTCACTTATAAGTTGGAATTACCAGAGGGACTGTTAGGAGTTCATGATGTATTCCATGTTTCTCAGCTGAAGAAATGTCACACCGAGATGGCGGAGGTACCTCTAAGAGATACCGTGCCACTCGAAGCGATTCAGTTGAAGGACGACTTAACGTATGAGGAGAAGCCAGTCAAGATTCTCGATTATGCCAGCAGAGTTACCCGCAGCAAGGTTATCAAGTTTTGCAAAGTTCAGTGGAACCACCACTCAGAGGATGAAGCCACCTGGGAAAGAGAAGAAGTTTTGCTCAAGGACCACCCTCACCTATTTTCTAGCCAACCCGAATCTTGAGGGCGAGATTCATCTTAAGGGGGGTAGGTTTGTAACATCCCAAATTTTCAATTTGGAATGTTATACATTAGATCATCATGCATGTCATATTTTCTTGCATTTTGCCCGATCCTAGAAATTTCACGCAACTCAAGGACCCTCGGAGAGAGTTGGAGATTTCGTTATTTTCATATTTGAGTTTTCTCAAATTTTGAAAAGAGGATCATTTGATTTATTTTATTTCATCTTCAATTATTTTTCCAATATCAAAAATAATGAGAGAGGGAATAATATGACTTTCCCAAATTTAGGAAAAATGAAGATTTAATGAATAAATCAAATTTTGCTTTTGCCGGAGTTTTGTTTGCTTTTTATTTGGATAGGGAAAAATGCGTGTTTTCAAAAATTGCATTCTAGGTCCGGAGTAAAGTTCATTTTGTTCGACTCATTTTAAGAGTCAGGGAAAATTTACTTTAGAATTTTTCGGAGTTCGTTTAGATAGTTTTCTTTTGTTTTTTTGCGCGCGTAACCGATTTAAAAAAAAAAGACCAAGGCCAGCCGGGCCAAAGGCCCAGCCAGCCGGCCGCCTCCCCAGCCCGCGCGCGCGCCAGGCGCAGCGCCAGGCCGCCGCCTCCCTCGCTCTAGGCCGAGTCCCAAAGGGACTCTAGGCCGGTTAGCCCCCCTTTCCTTGTTTTGTTTTCCCTCTTTTGCTTGCCCCCTACCCCAAGTAATCCCCCCCACCTATATAAATACACC
>NC_041384.1:210956341-210962301 GCF_002162155.2 Triticum dicoccoides | reverse complement strand
CCTTAGCCGCGCCCCACCCCGCGCCCCTCACCCGCCGCCGCCGCCCTATAGCCGCCACCGCCGCCGCCCTATAGCCGCCGTCGCCGCCGTTCGCCGGAGCCTCGCCGAGGTTGTCCCGCGCCGCGTCTCTTTTTCTCCCCTCGGTTCAGTTTTTCTTCTAAACCGTTCCGGTTCTTTCTTAACCGTTCCGGTTTTCTCTCGTTCTTTCTTTCGGTTTTCTTTTCCGAAAACCCTAGATCGGGTTTCGTTCTTCTTTCGGACCGTTCGTCTCAATGAACGTGATCACCGATTGTTCCCCGGTTAACGACGCCCGTTCGTTTATCGTTCTTCTTTTCTTTTCGTCGGATTTATTCCGGGATCATGATCTCAGATCCGATCTTCGTTCTAGTCTTTCTTCTCGCTCGTTTATCGGAATCAGGTGATTCAAGCGCCTGGAGTTTCGTTTCGAAACCGCCGTTCCGTCTAATCAACTTAAACAAGTTTTTGCCCCGGTAAAATTTGACCTAGTTTCAACTTGCTAGAACCGAGTTGTTTTCTTCCGCCGTTTGTTTTCCGTTTCTTTGTTCGGTTCGTTCTTTCTTTGCAGCCGGAGTTCTTAAGTTGAACTTCCTGGGTCGTTCTCCTGTTCGAGTTTTACCTGTGCATTAGATGAGTACTTATTGTATGCTTGTTGTTTGTCTGCGATAGATCACCCGGATTGCGCCGCTTGTTACTTCGAAACCCTAGGTCTCGCGGATCATCAGCAAGGCAAGTAACACTTTGATCATACCTTTTCTACAACCCATGTTTTATTGCATTAGATCAATCCTCTCACATCGCATGATTAGGATCTAATTAAACTATGGGATGGGAAGTAGATGAGGTAGTACCTATCACCTGTATTATTATAAAACCCTTGGGAGTTACTTCTACGTTTGCTTATTATGCCATGCTATGCTAGTAGACGTGGATTGGGTGAGTGATATCCATGACAGATGTGAGTTGATAATTTTAATGCTTTATCTAAGGTGGAAACTTAAACACACATCTGGGTGGACTGAGGCACCTGATGTCTATCAGGACTTGTCTGTTTTATTTTGGACCGCCACCCAGGCTCAAAGGGATCATAAGATCATCCATGCTAGAAACTTCCGTGTGCAGCCACATGCTACTATGGGCTCTGGCATAGTTGACTAAGTTGTGCGAACTCTTACGGGGTGGACTAGCAGATGTAGGGGTTGTAGGTGGTACGGTCTACCCCACATGTAAGGTGCTAGCGCTTCTGAAAGACTATGTCTCGGTCATCCGTTTCTCAAACACCATGTAGTGCAAGAAAACAAACGGAGGCGATCGAGTCATGTGGGGAAAAGTGCGCAAACCTCTGCAGAGTGTACAAACTAATCATGATTAGCCGTGTCCCCGGTTATGGACAACTTGAGTATCTAGTACTTGAATATCATGTGAATCTCAACATGTTACTTCTAATTAATGTTGTTGGGTTTTTAACTGTTCACTTAATTGGGATCGGAATGCTGTCAACCATTCTCGATGTTTAACAACTACCATGATAGTTAAATAAATTTATTCCTTTGCAGTAGGGAAAAACTGGCTTTACGCAAAACTGTAACCATAGAGCTTTCCACCAGCCATATATGCATATAGTATAGCTATTTCTTTCCATTACTCTCTATGTGTTACATTGCCAGCATATTCCATGTGCTGACCCATTTTCGGGCTGCAACTTCTCATGTTGCAGACTTTTCAGACGACGAGTAAGGTGCTTTTAGGTCGTGGTTCTATACCTAGTGATGCCGTTGGAGTTGATGGACCCATTTATCTTCCGAGTCTTCCGCTGTTATCGTTATTAGATGGCCTTAAGCCATATTTACTGTAAAAGTTCTCTTTGAGACAACGATGTAATAAGTGTGTGATTGCCACTCTACTATAAATCCTTCGATGTACTGTGTGGTGTCAGCATTACTGATCCAGGGATGACACCTGAGCACAGAGCACTTGATCCATTCGGGTCGGGTTGCTACACCTGGGGTAGGCACGGTGGGGCCCTTGCTGTTCTTCCAACTTTCTTTGAGGAGTTCGTCCGCCAACGTCCTCAACTCTTTGGCCAGTGCTTGTTTCTTGGAGTTCATCGTCTCCATGGGTTGGCCCGCCAACATGGTCAACTCATTGGTAGGTGCTCGCTTCCTGGAGGTCGTTGTCTCCAGTGGGTTGTCCGCCGGCAACTCTTTGCCTAGTGCTCCAGGATCCATCAATGAACCGACAAACAAAAAGCAATCGAAAGGAAACCACAATCGCAATGAAAACGGGAAAAGAATAGGATGTGAGAATTAGTCGGTGCTTCGCAAAAAGAAGATTCTTGGAATGAAAATATAGTAGCATAACTGATTCGCCCACCTTTCCTTCGTCGATACAGAAGAAAAATGGCAGAAGTGAGTAGCATGGAGTGAGGTTTTCTTCAATAAAGGGAAGAAAGGGCTTGAACGAGCGTTCCAGTTAAATGATGGTTGCTTCGTCCAGTCCAACTTGGAGGCCACCTTACCATTGCTGGTAAAGGTGTGGGTTTTGTGATATGACGGGTCATGACAGCCACACCGGGGTGACATGAGTCTCGACTGTAGCACCTCGCTGTGATTTGGTGGATGGCACGCGGGCCCGGATGCTTTGAAATGTCCCGCATGTAGATAGAGCGGCTAGTCATATAGGAGTGCTCAATATTGTGCACCGCGACCAAGGCGGAGAGGAAAACGAGAGAACTACATAATTAATGGATGAGTTTAATTAGTCAATGTGAACGATTCTAGCTCCAGTGACCGTACGATGTCCATCCAACGGCCGTAGTGCTTCTTCAACCTCTGGTCTTCTTGCTCCAGCCGCCCAAAGCAGCGCCGGTCGTGCCGCATGCTCCTACCTCCCATGGCCGGTTGTGCTGCCGCGGAGGCCTCACCTCCCCCTACTATTCCCACCGCTGGCCAGGCCCTGCGGCGACGGCAGCCTCACACCGTAGACGAACCAGTGAACCCTCGTACTCCTCTCCGCGCGGGCTTCCGCTGCTGCGTCTTCCCCGGCTCTGCGTCGTCCCCTTCCTAGGCCTCACCATCGTCCACCGACGTGGTGCTCTCCGCGCGGCGTGGTCAACGTGGTCATGGAATGACTTCCATCGGAAGAGTACTGTACGTGGAGAGGCTGATAGCTGGGTCCACGGCCACAACCCAGTTTTTTTGTGATTTGCCAAGTAAGTCGCTTTGTCAGGCCTATTGGGCTGCAAATCTTTCAAGACGAGGAGAGCTTTCATTCGGTTGGCCGAGAAAATGGCAACTCAGTAATGAGAAATGGGTTGTACATTTTTAAAACACATAAAACCGGCAATTAGTTTCAAATATCTTTTTTTCATTTCGAGATTTTAAATTACATTAGTTTTTATGCGTGGAGAATTTGTTGGATTTTATATTGATATACATTTATTTTTAAAATCAGTTTGAATGTGAGTCGAAATTTCGAGATTAGAAACAGTTCGGACCAGACCGAAATATGAAAAATTTCGTATAATTTTTTAACCATGGCCACAATATGGGCTGTAATGCTAACAAAAAGAATATGGGCTCCAAAAAAACCTTAATAATTAGCAAATGTGCTGTAAATTATTAGAAATAATCGCAGATGGGCTGTATGCAATTTTCCACAGATTTGAGGCTTTCCAAAAAAAGGTTGACTCACAAGCAGTGACTCTTGGATGGCCATCCAACGGCCGTCGTGCTTCTTGAATCTCTGCTCTTCCTGCTCTAGCCGGTCAAACAAGCGCCGACGGGACTGCCTGCTCCCTCCTCCCCACATCCGGCTCTGCTGCCGCGCAGGCCTCACCGCCCCACCGTACTCCGATCGCTGGCCTAGCCATCCCTCTACTCACCCACACCCGTTGTTATTCTCCGGCGACGGTAGACGAACCAGTAAACCCTCGTACAGTCATACTCCCCTCTGCGTGGGAAACAACTGCCGAGTCTTCCCTGCCTCCGTGTCGTTCCCTTCCTAGGCCTCGCCGTCGTCCACCGCCCTGGTGCTCTCGGCGTGGCCTGGTCAACGTGGTCAACGACCGACATGCATCTGAAGTGGACTGTACGTGGAGAGGCCGACCGCTGGGTCCACGGTCGCACGCAAGGAAATGCCTCTTTATTACACGCAAAATAATGATTCCTCCACCTGACATCAGGGACCCACCGAAAGGGCCTCTGTATTTCGTGAAAAAATGTTATCGCCGCTGACAGCTCGGACCCACCAGCTATATCTTCGCACGCAAGGAAGTGCCTCCTTATTACGCACAAAAAATATGAATACTCCCCCTGTTAGCTGGGACCCAGTATAGTGGCTGGCTGACTTGTGGGCCTACTAAGTTGACGGGGATGGAGGGCTTTGTCAACTTAGTCAATATGCACGATTCTAGCTCCAGTGACCGTACGATGTCCGTCCAACAGCTGTAATGCTTCTTCAACCTCTAGTCTTCTTGCTCCAGCCGCCCAAACCAGCGCCGGTCGTGCCTCGTGCTCCTGCCTCCCGTGGCCGGCTGCGATGCGGCGGAGGCCTCACCGCCCTACTACTCCCATTGCTGGCTAGGCCATCCCTCTACTCACCCACACCCCCTGTTATTCTACGGCGACGACAGCCTCACACCGCAGCGAACCCTCGTACTCCTCTACGCGTGGGCATCCACTACCGCGTCTTCCCCGGATCTGCGTCGTCCCCTTCCTAGGCCTCGTCGTCGTCCATCGCCCTGGTGCTCTCGGCGCGGCGTGATCAACGTGGTCAAGGAACGGCTTCCATCGGACGTGGACTGTACGTGGAGAGGTTGACAGCTGGGTCCACGGCCGCAGCAAGGAAGTGCCTCCATATTGTGTGCAAAATAATTATTCCTCCACCTGATAGCGGGGAGCCACCGGACGGGCCACCGTAATTCACGAAAAAACGTTTGCCCCTGACTGCTGGGACCCACCAGCTACATCTTCGCACGCAAGGAAGTGCGTCCGGGAAAAAAACAATTCGCCCCCCTGACTGCTAGGACCCACCAGCTATATCTTCGCAGGCAAGGAAGTGCCTGACAGTCGGGACCCACCTGGTCGAAGTGTACGTAGCGTTATCATTCTAGTCGCGAATGTGTACATACATATATACTGTTGGATATAGAGGCGCGCACGTGTCGTAGTAGAGGCGCGTACGTGTCGTAGTAGAGGCGCGCACGTAGCATGTACACATACATACATTGGCCAGGGTGCAAGAAAGAAAATACGGCCACGTATGTGTACATACGGGCGGGGTTTCAAATGCCTACTCGCGCATACGTACGGCCAGGGCTCGTGTACATGGCTGGGTCGGAACAGAGAAACAACATCGTCGTCATGTTCATGGGGAGGTAATGGAATGCGTCGTGTTCACGGGAAGGCAACGAAATGCGTCGTGTTCATCGGGAGGCAACGGAACGCGCGGGAGCAAACCGGCTGGGTCAGAACGGAATGCGTGGTCGTGTTCATCGGGAGGGCTTGGACGGAACAGGCGATGGGATCGAGGCCTGGCGTACCGCACCACAGAGGAAACGGACCTCCTATGTTTGGAACGGGGTCCTGTTGATCGGGAGGGGTGTGGCGTACCACAAAACGGAGGAAATGGACCTCCTACAGTCAAAACGGGGGGTCATGTTTGATCGGGAGGTGTGTGGCGTACCGCAAAACGGACGAAACAGACCTCCTACGGTCGAAACGGGGGTCATGTTGATCGGGAGGGGTGTGGTGTACCACAAAACGGACGAAACGGACCTCCTACGGTCGAAACGGGGGTCCTGTTCATCGGGAGGGGTGTGGCGTACCGCAAAACGGGACTCCACGGGATATTGTTCATCTCCACCATCGACCTCCTCCAGCCTCCACGGGCTACCGTCGACCTCCTCCAGCCTCCACGAGCTCCTGTTCATCCAGCCTCCA
>NC_041384.1:210917109-210956096 GCF_002162155.2 Triticum dicoccoides | reverse complement strand
CCCCCCCCCCGCAACGCTCACTGTTCATCCCAGAGGCCACATCGATCGGCTTCAGTTAGCAGCAGTAGCGAAGGAATCACTCGATCGAGTTCAGTTAACAGCCATCGATCGATCGCTCGGGTTCAGTAACGTGTAGCCTGCAGTGCAATTGCTCGGGTTTAGTTAGAGCCAAACGCCTCGCTCGGGTTCAGTTAGAGCCAACGCCTCGCACATGTGCGCGTACGTGTACGAGAGAAACGCGCATCGCTCGGTCCCCGACCTCCCACTGTAACTGGGAACTCCCCGAAATTTTCCTCGCCCTTGCTTCTACCACGGTTTTTTCCGTCATGGACGGCCCAAAGAATGTCATGGAGCTGCGTCTCCGGCCCGCCCAGGATGAAAAGCCCATTTTCTGTCATGATTTTTTGTCATAGAAGTAGGAGCCCACCACATCTATGATGATACCGGGTTTTGTCACAATTATCATCATACAAGTGTCATATGTATGACAGAAATTTTTTTCGTTCGGCCCAAAATGTCACGGATGTGTCTTTTTTTGTAGTGGGTAGCGGCACCAGAAATTGGCAAACGTACGTGAGAGGGTTGTAAATATTGATAGATCGAACACCATAAAATAAATTGCAGCAAGGTATTTTGTATTTTTGGGTTTAATAGATCTGAAAATAAAAGGCAAATAAAATAGATCGCAAAGGCAAATAATATGAGAAAGAGACTCACGGGGCGTAGGTTTCACTAGTGGTTTCTCTCGAGAAAAATAGCAAATGGTGGGTAAACGAATTACTGTTGGGCAATTGATAGAACTTCAAATGATCATGACGATATCCAGACAATGATCATTATATAGGCATCACGTCCAAGATTAGTAGACCGACTCCTGCCTGCATCTACTATTATTACTCCACACATCGACTGCTATCCAGCATGCATCTATTGTATTAAGTTCATGGAGAAACATAACAATGCAATAAGAATGATGACATGATGTAGGCAAGATCTATTTATGTAGAAATAGACCCCATCATTTTATCCTTAGTAGCAACGATACATACGTGTCGGTTCCCCTTCTGTCACTGGGATCAAGCACCGTAAGATCGAACCCACCACAAAGCATCTCTTCCCATTGCAAGATAAATATATCAAGTTGGCCAAACAAAAACCAAATATCGGAGAAGAAATAGAAGACTATAAGAAATCATGCATACAAGAGATCAAAGAAACTCAAATAACTTTCATGGATAAAAAGAGAAATATCTGATCATAAACTCAAAGTTCATCTGATCCCAACAAACACACCGCAAAAAGAGTTACATCATGTGGATCTCCAAGAGACCATTGTATTGAGAATCAAACGAGAGAGAGGAGCCATCTAGCTACTAACTACGGACACGAAGGTCTACAAAGAACTACTCACGCATCATCGGAGAGGCACCAATGGAAGCGGTGAACCCCTTCGTGATGGTGTCTAGATTGGATCTTGTGGTTCCGGACTCTGCGGCGCCTAGAATTGATTTTCGTCGACTTCCCTAGGGTTTCTGGAATATTGGAGTATTTATAGAGCAAAGCGGCGGTCCATGGGGCACCCGAGGTGGGCACAACCCACCATGGGGCGCCTGGGCCTCCAGGCGCGCCCTGGTGGGTTGTTCTCCCTTCATAGCACCCCCTAGGTGCTTCTCCAACCGATTGGATATCTTCTGGTCCAAAAAAATTCATAAAAAGTTTCGCTGCATTTGGAATCCATTTGATATTGATTACCTGGCACTTGGCACTATGTCAATAGGTTAGTACCAAAAAATGACTATAAAATGATTATAAAACATCCAAGAATGATAATATAATAGCATGGAACAATCAAAAATATAGATACGTTGGAGACGTATCAGTGGCGGATCCAGTGAATTTGGCCAACATTGAAACAATGCTATGAAATGCTCGTGCATTTCATGAACTTTCAGCTGCAGAAGAAAAAAGGTGGGCCCGCATGTCGGAACAATGCAACGTGGTTGTCGCCCCAGGAAATAAGCTGTCAGTATTCTCAAGTATGGTCATCTTTCTTCAAGTGAAGACATCTGAGTGGATGACCAACAAATCATTCGACGCGATGTTGGCTACTTTTCGCAAATCTTTCCTAGATGCGTCTGAGCTGCCACACACCTACAGTAAAATGAAGAATTTCCTTTGTGCAGTTGGAATTGGATATGATATGATCCATGTTTGTAAGAATAATTGTGTTCTATTCTGGAAGGATTATGCCAACTTAAGTGAATGCCCAAAATGCAAATCATCAAGATGGAAAGATGGCGATGCTGTGAAGAGGATTCGTCATAATGTTCTGAGACATTTTCCAATTATACCAAGATTGCAGAGGTTGTTTCATGATACTGAAACACGAGAGGATGTACTGTGGCATTCTAGGAACCAGGAGTATAGAGATCCGAATGTAATGAGCCATCCATCTCATGGTAGTGTCTGGAAAAGCTTCAATTAGAAACACAAATTTTTTGATGCTGACCCGAGAAACATTAGACTTGGCTTAGCTTCAGATGGATTTAACCCATTTGGCCACCACAGCGCCACATATAGCATGTGGGCAGTGCTTGTTATCCCTTACAACATGCCTCGAAATGTCTGCACCAAAGAATCAAACTACATGATGGCCTTGCTCATCCCAGGTCCAAAAAGTTCTGGAAATGATTTTGATTTATTCATGGAGGCTCTTGTGGAGGAACTTCAACAACTATGGAGGGGTGTTCTCACTCGAGACCTCTGTTATAATTTTGTGCATCCATGATTATCTGGCTTTGGGCACTATGTCAGGGCGAACGACACATGGTTACAATGCATGTGTTCGTTGTGACAAGAATCCGCTGTTATACGCAATACTTAGCAAGATCTGTTACATTGGACACTGCCGTTTCCTTGCCAAGGACAACCCGCGTCCTACAAAATACCAAAGATATTTGTTCAATGCAAAGCATGAAAACCGTGATGCGCCAAAGAGGCTCACCGCCGATGAGTTGCAAGTGGAATTAGAGAAGGTGTTGCAAATTACACCAGGAAACCATCCTGATAATGGTAGTGGGAAAAGGAAGTGTGGAAGGGCAGAAGAGAGATTATTGTTTACTCGCAGGTCCACTTTGTGGGAGTTGGAGTATTCGAAAGATTTGCATCTGCGACATAACCTTGATGTGATGCACATCGAGAAAAATATATGTGACAACATTATTAGCACACTTCTTAATATTGAAGGCAAGACGAAAGATACCTTAAAATCTAGGATTGATTTGACACACCTAGGTATCAAACAGGATTTGCAGGTGCAAGATGAAGGTAAACCACGGGATATCATACCAGCTGTGTACGTCTTGGACAAGGTAAAAAGAAAAGAATTCTATGAGGTGCTGTCACGCGTGAGATTCCCACATGGATTTGCTTCCCACCCTGAAAGGAGAGTCAGTGCAGATGGAAACAAGGTACAAGGGTTGAAAACTCATGACAGCCATGTCGTACTTCAAAGGGTTTTACCTGTTATCCTTAGGGATTGGGCCGCCCTGACTTATACAGAGCAGTTGCAGAGTTGGGACAATTCTTCAGGGAACTCTGCAATAGAAATATCAGGATAGATGCTTTGGAGCATCTTAGAGACAAGATACCAACTATCCTACACGACCTTGAGAAGATATATCCTCCAGCCTTCTTTGATGTGATGGTGCATTTGGCTATTCATCTACCTGATGAGGCACTTGTCGGTGTCAAAACCGACAGATCTCGGGTAGGGGGTCCCGAACTGTGCGTCTAAGGATCAATGGTAACAGGAGACAGGGGACACGATGTTTACCTAGGATCGGGCCCTCTTGATGGAGGTAATACCCTACTTCCTGCTTGATTGACTTTGATGGGTATAGGGGTTACAAGAGTTGATCTTCCTCGAGATCCTATGTTGTGGTCTAAACCCTAATGTCATAATAATCAATAGACTAGCCTGGCCTCGGCTTATATAATGTACCACAGGCCTAGGATAACAATAGTCCTAGTCGAATACGCCAGTGGAGAGGAGTCCTTGTCTTGATCACCAAGTCTTGTTGAATCTTCCTCATACATACATCGACTATCCGAACTGGCCCATGACCATACGGCCATGGGGGTTGAAAGTGCAACTATCCCTAGGTGGTTTTGGTAATTCCTAAAAACATATAGCTCATTGAGCTAATGCTATATCAAGATTAATATTTCAGGAAAGCTCAATGATTGGCATGGCATGGATGAGAAAAGTGGTCCCCTCAAAATGCTAAGGACAAAAGGATTGGCTCAAGCTCAAAGCTCAAGACTCTACATTTTCTATTTTAGTGATCCGAGATCACACTTAGTCTATAGGAAAAGCCAATACTATCAAGGAGGGATGAGGTGTTGCTTAATGAGGCTCTTGCTCAAAATGCATAGTGATATGCTCCAAAGCACTCAACTACTTTCTCACATCCACATATGACCTAAACCAAAAGTCAAACTCGGCCCCACCGATTCTTTCTATCCGGCGCCACCGAGTTCAGATGTCATAGCCACTGCCACAAACCCTAGGCAAATCGGTCTCACCGATAGGGATCTCGGTCTCACCGAGATGGGATTGTAATCTCTCTGTTTCCCTTCGTAACATTTCAGTCCCACCAAGATGAGCGATCGGTCCCACCAAGATTGCATTGTAAACTCTTTGTTTCCCTTTCGTAACATTTCGGTCTCACCGAAATGAGCTAATCGGTCCCACCGAGTTTACCTGACCAACTCTTTGGATAGCTTATTACCAAAATCGGTCTCATCGAGTTTGTGTAATCAGTCTCACCAAGAATACGTTATGACCTAACCCTAACCATATTGGTCCTACCGAGTTGCATGTCGGTCCCACTGAAAATCCTAACGGTCACTAGATTTGCTGAATCGGTCCGACCGAGTTTATTAATTCGGTCCCACCGAGATTGGCAAGTTGTCTGTAACGATTAGATTTTGTGTGGAGGCTATATATACCCCTACACCTCCTCTTCATTCGTGGAGAGAGCCATCAGAACGAACCTACACTTCCAACTTACCTTTTCTGAGAGAGAACCACGTACACTTGTGTTGAGGCCAAGATATTCCATTCTTACCATATGAATCTTGATCTCTAGCCTTCCCAAGTTGCTTTCCAGTCAAATCTTCTTCCCACCAAATCCATATCCTGTGAGAGAGAGTTGAGTGTTGGGGAGACTATCATTTGAAGCACAAGAGCAAGGAGTTCATCATAAACATACCATCTGTTACTTCTTGGAGAGTGGTGTCTCCTAGATTGGCTAGGTGTCACTTGGGAGCCTCCGACAAGATTGTGGAGTTGAACCAAGGAGTGTGTAAGGGCAAGGAGATCGCCTACTTCGTGAAGATCTACCCTTGTGAGGCAACTCCTTCGTGGGAGACGACCACGGTGGGATAGACAAGGTTGCTTCTTCATGGACCCTTCGCGGGTGGAGCCCTCCGTGGCCTCGCGCAGCCGTTACCCTTCGTGGGTTGAAGTCTCCATCAACGTAGATGTACGATAGCACCACCCATCGGAGCCGTGACAAAAACATCCATGTCTCCTATTGCGTTTCAATCCTCCAAACCCCTCCCTTTACATTCTTGCAAGTTGCATGCTTTACTTTCCGCTGCTCATATACTCTTTGCATGTTTGCTTGAATTGTGTTAAGATTGCTTGACTTGTCCAAAGTTGCTAAAATCTGCCAAGAACTAAAATTGGGAAAAGGATAAGTTTTATATGGTCAAGTAGTCTAATCACCCCCCTCTAGACATACCTTCGATCCTACAAGTGGTATCAGAGCTTTGGTCTCCATTTGCTTTGATTTCCATAGCTTTTGGTAGTCATAGCCTTGGTTTCACAACCTAGGAGAGTATGGCGTCTAGCGAGGGAAATTACCACCGCAGAGGTCCTTACTTTGATGGTACTAATTTTGCTAGTTGGAAGCATAAGATGAAAATGCATATTCTTGGCCATAACCTCGCTGTATGGGCTATTGTGTGTATTGGCTTGCAAGGTGTATTCTTTGACGGGAGAGAACCGAAACGTGAAGCTACCGCAGAAGAGTTGAAGATGCTGCAATACAATGCTCAAGCCTGTTCTATCCTCTTCAAAGGATTGTGCCCCGAAGAATTCAACAAAATCAGCCGTCTTGAGAATGCAAAGGAAATTTGGGATACTTTGATTGATATGCATGAATGTACCGACTTCGTCAAGGAATCCAAGTTGGATATGTTTCAAAGTCAGCTTGACAAGTTCAAAATGAAGGATGGTGAAGCTGTCGCTGAAATGTACTCTAGGCTTGCTCTTATCACAAATGAGATCGCCGGCTTAGGAAGTGAAGAGATGACCGACAAATTCATCATCAAGAAGATCCTAAGAGCTTTGGATGAAAAATATGATACCGTATGCACATTGATCCAAATGATGCCCAATTACAAAGATCTCAAGCCAACGGAAGTCATTGGAAGAATTTTTGCTCATGAGATGTCACTCAAGGATAAGGAGGAGCTCCATAACAAGTCAAGTGGTGCTTACAAAGCCTCATGTGAAGCTCCCACATCATCAAGTGAGAAACAAACCTTCAATGAAGAATTGAGCCTAATGGTGAAGAACTTCAACAAGTTCTACAAGAGTAGAAGCAAAGAGAGAAGTTTCAAGTCAAGGTCATACAATGACAAAAGATCTTCTAGCCGAGAGCGAAATTGCTACAATTGTGGAAGAACCGGACACTATTCCAATGAGTGTACGACACCCTACAAGAGAAGAGAATATTCTCCAAAAAGAAGAAGTAGAAGAGAAGAATCATCATCAAGAGAGAGAAGGAGTAGAGATGATCGTTATGAACAAAGAACATCCCGGAGAAGGAAGGATTCAGAAAGGAAGGACAAGTCATGAAGGAGCTACACAAAACGAAGACATGAAGCTCATGTTGGTGAATGGGTATCCAGCTCCGACTCCGACAATCACTCCGAGAGAAGCTATCACTCCGACTCCGAATATATTCAAGACGAAGGTGTTGCCAGTCTAGCACTTGTGTCAACCAACTCCTACGACATATTTGATTCACCAAATGAAGGACTTGGAAGATGCTTCATGGCAAAAGGCCCAAAGGTATCACACCCCGAGTATGTTGATTTCAATAGTGATGAAGATGACTTGTTAGGTGATGATGATTTACTTGTTGACAACTCTAGTGATGAATACTATGATGAAACGTCAATTAATCGTGCTAATCATGATAAAACGAATGACAATGATAAGGAGAAGATTGAGTTTCTAACTAAAGAACTAAACACTCTTAAGTTAGCTCATGAAACTATCTTAGGAGATCATCGAGAACTTTTATGGACTCATGAGAAATTACGTTTGAAAATCTCAATGTCGGTGTCAAAACCGGTGGATCTTGGGTAGGGGGTCCCGAACTATGCGTCTAAGGTGGATGGTAACAGGAGGCGGGGCACACGATGTTTACCCAGGTTCGAGCCCTCTCGATGGAGGTAATACCCTACTTCCTGCTTGATTGATCTTGATGATATGAGTATTACAAGAGTTGATCTACCACGAGATCATAGAGGCTAACCCTAGATGCTAGCCTATGGTATGATTGTCTGTTGTCCTACGGACTAAACCCTCCGGTTTATATAGACACCAGAGGGGGCTAGGGTTACACAAGGTCGGTTACAAGGGAGGAGATATACATATCCGTATTGCCTAGCTTGCCTTCCACGCCATGTAGAGTCTCATCCGGATATGGGACGAAGTCTTCAATCTTGTATCTTCATAGTCCAACAGTCCAGCCAAAGGATATAGTCCGGCTGTCCGGAGACCCCCTAATCCAGGACTCCCTCAATAGCCCCCGAACCAGGCTTCAATGACGTTGAGTGCGGCGCACAGTATTGTCTTCGACATTGCAAGGTGGGTTCTTCTCCAAATCTTGAATATCTGTTAAGTAGTGTCCGGTTCCCATAAATGTGGGACTTCTTGGCTTCTGCGCCCAATAAGGGCTATCTTCCACGTGTCGAGCGAATGCGAGGAGCCAGTGCGTTTTCACATTCGACCCCCTAGCCAAGTTAATAAATCGTCTATTAAAGGGATGGGGATTCTTAGATCCAATCCACACCATCTTACCATATCGAGAATCCATTGGAACGCGCTCGGAAAAAACTATTCCATCATGGCCAGCCACCGCAGCTCCTCCTCTCGCTCCTGTGGCCCGAAGCCCGGCGATTCGTAGAAGTGTTCCGTCCCGCACGACCGATTAGTAGAGTTGCAGACCCAGGGATTTCTCCCTCCGGCGTGTATGGTCCCTGTCCGAGCTGGGCTCGCCACTTATAATGGCAGGGACCAAGCAGAGAGCTTCCCCTATCCCTCCAAGGGGGAGCGGGTAAGCCTTGTCCCTTACTTACTAAGGGGACTCAGATTTCCAATTCATGCGTTCCTCCGCGGACTCCTGGATTTTTACGGCCTCCAGTTGCATAATTTCACCCCTGCTTCCATATTACACATCGCCGGCTATATTTCCATTTGCGAGTTGTTTTTGGGCTGCGAGGCTCATTTCGACCTGTGGAAAAGGCTATTCTGCCTTGTGCGCCGCACACAGAAGGGGTCACTTTATCAAGTGGGCGGAGCCGAAATATGGCGCATCGCCGAGACCGGATACCCGTCCGGTACTCCAAAGAAGATTTTCGAAGACTGGCCTTCGAAGTGGTTTTACATGGAGGAAGTCACTCTTCCAGACCCTGTTCGGATGGGTCTTCCTGAGTTCGACAATGCTCCTCTGAAGAAACGTCAAAGTTGGCGCCGACGGAGCCCCCAGGAGGAAGATAACAGTGAAGTCTTTTATCTGATGAACCGGATAAAAGCGCCGGCACAATCAGGGTTGACAATAATCGAGGTTATGTCAATATGCATAATGTGAGGGGGTGCAACCACTTCAATATCGAGGGCACCCCCTGTGGTGTTTTAACGGGGAAGACGATGCTACCTGTTGCGGGCCCAAGGGACCGGACTCACCTGCTCCTTTAGCAAAAGATCTATCCGAGTTGTTCAAGGGAGATGAAGAGGAGTTCATCCACATTAAACCACGGGACAGATTCTCCATGTACAACCCTCCAAGCTGGGTGAGTTGTACCCTTTTCACTCTCAACCTTCCCGCACTCTTCATCGTAGGTACTCACCTTGCCATTTCACGGCAGGAAATGTGAAAAGCGATAATGGAGGTCAACAACCCAGCTCCACAACCCGAGGACCCTGGTCGGGCCCTCGATCCCGGACTTGAAGAGGATCCGGACATATTCGTGGAGCTGATTGACAGACAATTCTATCAATTGAGCCGTGATGACGCCATGGTGGCAATAACGGCCGACTATCCAGGACTACTCCCTGCATCGCACGTAAGAAAAACAAAAGTCCCAACTCCCAAAAAAGGATCCCCTTTTATGCACTTCACCTACCATACACGTGTGGTGTCTTACAGGGAAGGCCTTTGGGATGCCGTGCCGAACCTGCAGCAACTCGCTAACAAGAGGCACCGAAGCCGGGTAGGCAAAAAAGGAAGGCGGTCAGGACAGAGACGCCAGCACTGAGGTATAACACAAAACCTCATTCCGTGGTTGTCATCTTTCTTAAAATATAACGACATCCGTGTTTCCTAGAAAAAACACCCACCGGACTATATCCAGAGAGGCTGCCGATCACGCCTCGACCAATCGGGCTCCAGGGCCAGACATAGAGGCAAAAGCTAATGCTAGGCAGACGCCGGATGTTCCTCCTACAAAGGATGCGGACAGACTATCCGCTACGAATTCCGAAGTGGAGAGCGCCATGAATCACAGGCGTCGCTGGGCCGTATTCCGTGACGCTTGTTTCTCACTAGAGGCATTTAATGCCTTCAATTCCAGAGACGCGTACATCCGTGCTGCTCAAAATGGTCTAGCCAGAGCCACGGATCAGTATGTAAGGGATATACGGGTAAGTAAATCTGACGATTATATGTATTAGTAGCCCCTGAGACTTGATACAGTTGTCACAACTGATTTAAGGATCATTTATTTGAGTAGGTTCTTACGAGAAGAATTCCCAATTGTCTCAAGAGCTGGAAGAGTGCAGGGGCCCAGCTAGGGGCCGCTGTTGCCCCGTTGAGGGAGTCCGAGAAGGGTCCCTCTGGTAACACATGTTTCCCTTGCAAAGAAGACAAGTACCAAGTAGTATGCGCCATGTATGCAAATCTAACAATAGATGTTTTAGGTTACCCCGGAGTGAGTCCGGAGGCCATAGTGGTGAATGTGGCACGTGCTGATCGACAGCTAAATGCTGGTGAGCGCGTGCTTACGCGAGTCAGGCAGGAGAAAAACAAACTCCAAGACGCCAATACCCGGCTGGGCGAGGAACTGAAAGATGTTCGGGCCCAGCTAGCGGACTCCGTAAAGGAGAATAAGCGGCTTCGACGCGGCATTTTTAGTAAGTGCTTGAACGAACTTTTAAAGGAGTTCGGCGACGAAACCGACTAACAGAGTTGTGTCTGCAGGTATGCTGATGGGTCGTCTCGCAGAAGAGATGCCCGGTTCTTTGGGTGATCTTCTACCAGAGCTCTCACAACTGCATGAGCAATTTCAGCAGGTGATGCAGGGTATTGCCCAAGCCTTGTGGTCGTCCGCATCCCTACTAGGAGGCACGGGAGAGCTTGTAGAGAAGCTCAAGGGAGCACATCGGTGCTTCCGATTATGGAAGATATCAGCTTGCCGACAAGGTGCGAGGGAAGCCTGGGCTATGGTGAAGACGCGATACACCAAAGCGGACCCAAACCACATGGCCGAGGTCGGACCTGTGGGGCCTGATGGGAAGGAGATCCCTGTCAGTTTACTGTATGATCAAGTAGAATTAGCCGCAAAGTATTCACAACAGAATTGTAGGCTAGACAACCTGTTGGATGGTATAGAAGAAGAATTGAATCAGTCTTAGTTACTGTGTACTTCAAGTGACATATGTAATGTCCCTGGCCGGATTGTAAATCATTTGTCATGGCGGGCCTTTTCGCTTCGACCTCTGGACCCGATAGTCCGGAGTGTATCCGAATACCTGCTCGATTATATAAAAATCGGGGTGTGCATGGAAACCAGGTGTAGGGGTCATAAGTGCTTGAAAAGACAAGTACCCAACTAGCTATGTTATATTACATGGGTAGTAAGAAACATCTTCCAGGGAGAATAGTTCCGTTAAGGGTTCCTTTCCCTGGGTACGCATGCCCTAATGTGCATGTCCGAACTACGAAAAGGAACGTAGGCTGTAACCATCTGGGGGCATTTTTTCAAATTAAATAAAAGTCATCTTTTGTTCATGGACCGAATATTCCCTTAAGAACGCTAGCTTTCGGCTTCACCCATTCTGAGGTACACATCCGGCTTACCCGGCAGTAACAATCGCAGAGGTGCTCCCCTTATGCCCTAGCCGAATTAACGGGAACATAGGGCATAAATACAAGAGCTAGGCAACCCAGCTTGGCCAAAACTTAAGTGATATCGATCCATATAATGGCGAAAAAGGTACATGTGGAAGAATGACACATGTGCGGGACATAAAGCCCAGAAAAATAATTTTATTAAGCTTCTGCGTAAGAAGCCCCCAAGTATAATGAGCACAGCAAGCGCGGCGCGGTTGTGCAATCAAGACACAAGTTTAGCCTTTTAGGGCCGCGATGAGAAAAAACAGAGAGGAAGAGAGAAAAGGCAGATATGCTAAAAATTGACGGGGGTGAGGAGACGAACATATAGTCCGGCACTAGGCGTAGAATCTTTCGAGTCTGGCTGCGTTCCATGGGTTTTGGTCGATTCGATTATCCGAAGCATCCCGCAGACCGTACGCTCCACCGGTCAAAACCTGGTCAATAATGAAGGGACCTTCCCATTTGGGCTTGAGCTTGTTCTTTTTCTTCTCCGGCAGGCGTAGAACTAGTTCGCCAACGTTGTAGGTTTTGGCCCGTACTTCTCTGCTGTGATACCTTCGAGCCTGTTGCTGATAAAATGAGGCACGGGCCTTTGCCACGTCGCGCTCCTCCTCCAGGGCGTCCAAACTATCCTGCTGATCGAGCTCGGCCTCTTTTTCTTCGTACATGTGCACTCGAGGTGGGTCATGAATTATATCGCAAGGCAGAACCGCCTCTGCGCCGTACACCATAAAGAATGGTGTGTATCCGGTAGTGCGATTCAGCGTGGTCCGCAGCCCCCATAGTACAGAGTCGAGCTCCTCTACCCAGTGCGTGTTTGATTCTGTTAAGGACCGCACTAGTCTGGGTTTAATGCCGCTCATGATAATACCATTTGCTCGCTCAACTTGACCATTAGTTTGCGGGTGGTAGACAGAAGCATAGTCGAGCTTGATGCCCATATTGCTGCACCATAGTTTCACCTCGTCGGCTGTAAAATTCGTGCCATTGTCAGTGATGATACTGTGGGGGACGCCATAACGATGTACAACCCCAGATATGAAGTCTATCACCGGTCTAGATTCAGCCGTTTTGACAGGTTTGGCTTCTATCCATTTGGTGAATTTATCCACCATGACCAGTAAGTATTTTTTCTTATGGGTTCCCCCTTTAAGGGGTCCGACCATGTCAAGCCCCCAGACCGCGAAGGGCCAAGTGATGGGGATTGTTTGGAGGGCGGTGGGCGGCATATGGCTTTGGTTTGCAAAAAGCTGGCAACCGACGCAATGTTGGACCAGATGTTGCGCATCTGCCCGGGCCGTCGGCCAATAAAAACCTGTACGGAAGGCCTTGCTTACAAGGGCCCGCGCTGCGGCGTGGTGGCCACCGAGTCCAGCATCGATTTCTGCCAAAAGCTTCCGCCCTTCCTCTTCCGAGATGCACCTTTGAAGGACTCCGGTAGTGCTTTTCTTATAAAGCTCTCCCTCGTGGACCTTGTAGGATTTAGATCGCCGCACTGTGCAGCGAGCCTCATTTTGGTCTTCGGGTAGTTCCTGCCTGGTTAGGTAGGCCAGGAATGGCTCTGTCCAGGGGGCGATGACGGCCATTATTATATGGGCTGAAGGTGTTATTTCAATGGCAGAGCCTCCGATAGTGTCAGAGTGTTCGGTATCCGGTGTTGTGACCGGGTCCGTGCTCTTATTGCCGGTGTCCCCTTCCCATACCACGGATGGCTTAAACAGTTTTTCTAGGAAATGTTAGGTGGGACAGGGTCGCGCTTAGCGCCGAGACGGGCGAGGATATCCGCCGCCTGATTATTTTCCCGGGCCACATGGTGGAATTCAAGCACCTCAAACCGAGTTAACATTTTGAGAACGGCATTGCAATATGCCGCCATTTTCGGATCCTTGGCATCGAAGTCTCCATTTATTTGGGATATTGCGAGGTTTGAATCCCCACGCACCCCCAGGCGTTGAATGCCCATGGAAACTACCATCTGGAGACCATGCAATAGGGCCTCGTATTCGGCTGCGTTATTGGAGTCTGTGTATAGTATTTGGAGTACGTATTGAACTGTACTCCGGTGGGGGACGTCAGGACGACGCCAGCCCCCAGACCAGCCAACATTTTAGAGCCATCGAAGTGCTTGATCCAATTGGAGTACGCGCCATTCTCTTTAGGGAGTTCGTCTTCTGTCCATTCGGCGATGAAATCAGTCAGCACTTGCGACTTGATGGCTCGCCATGGTTTGTATGTTATGTCGAACGGGAGGAGCTCGATGGCCCATTTGGCAATTCGGCCCATGCAATCGCGGTTGTTTATTATGTTGTTGAGTGGTACTTCAGAGGCCACCGTGATTGAACACTCTTAAAAGTAGTGTTGTAATTTCTAGGATGCCATGAATACCGCGTATGCTGGCTTTTGGTAATGTGGGTACCGTGATTTGCATGGAGTGAGGACAGTAGATACATAGTATACCAGCTTTTGAAGCGGGAATTTATGTTCATCTGTCTCTCGTTCGACGACAAGCACTGCACTTACAACTTGGTGCATTGCCGCTATATATAATAGCATTGGTTCACTGACATTTGGCGCGGCCAAGATTGGGTTGCTGGCGAGGATGGATTTTATGTCTTCCAATCCGGCTGTGGCTGCATCTGTCCACTCGAACTGTTCAGTGCACCGAAGAAGGCGATAGAGGGGGAGTGCCTTTTCTCCTAATTGGGAGATAAAGCGGCTTAAGGCCGCCACACATCCAGTTAACTTCTGTGTTTGCTTGAGGTTAGTTGGGATAGCCAACTGCGATAGGGCTCGGATTTTAGCCAGATCTGCTTCAATTCCTCTACTGGAGACGATGAAGCCCAGGAGCTTTCCGGCGGGTACGCCGAAAACGCGTTTTTCCTGATTGAGCTTAATGTCGTGTGTTCAGAGATTGGCGAACGTGAGCCTCAAGTCGTCTATTAAGGAGTCGATGTGTCTGGTTTTAATGACCACATCATCTACGTATGCCTGCACTATCTTGTCGATCTTCTTTTCCAGACATGTCTGAATCATGTGCTAATATGTTGCGCCGGCGTTTTTGAGCCCGAAGGGCATTGTGTTAAAACAGGAGGGGCCGTATGGAGTGACGAATGTCGTTGCGGCTTGATCAGACTCCGCCATCTTAATCTGGTGGTAACCGGAGTATGCGTCGAGGAAGTACAGTGATTCGTGTCCTGCAGTAGTGTCGATGATTTGATTGATGCAAGGGAGGGGGAAGGGATCCTTTGGGCAAGCCTTATTAAGGTCTTTGAAGTCGACGCATAGGCGCCGGGATTTGTCCTTATTTGGTACCATCACCAGGTTTGCTAGCTAGTCCGGATGTTTTATTTATCTAATGAATCAGGCCTCTAGTAGCTTGGCTAGCTCCTCTCCCATGGCTTGTCACTTAGGTTCAGAGAAACGCTGAAGAGTCTGCTTGACCGACTTGAATCCTTTTAGAACATTAAGGCTATGCTCGGCCAATCTGCGTGGCATTCCTGGCATGTCTGAAGGATGCCAGGCGAATATGTCCCAATTCTCACGCAGAAACTCCTGTAGTGCGGCGTTTACAACGGGGTTTAACTGTACCCCGATGGATGCTGTTTTTGTCTGATTCGTTGGATGGACTTGGAATTTGACTATTTCGTTCGCTGGTTTAAAGGAGGTGGAGTTGCATCTTTTGTCTAGTATCACGTCGTCCCTGTCCACTGTGGAGTGCAGCGCGGTTAACTCCTCTGCCACAAGGGCTTCGGATAATGCCTCGAGGGCCAGTGCGGCTGTTTTGGTCTTGGCGCGGAGTGCTATGTCCGGATCACTAGCTAGAGTGATGATTTCATTGGGTCCGGGCATTTTGAGTTTCATGTACCCGTAATGGGGTATGGCTCGGAAAATCATGAATGCCTCCTGCCCTAGAAGGTCGTGGTATCCGCTACTGAATGGGGCCACTTGGAATGTGATTTCTTCGGACCTATAATTCTCTAGAGTGCCGAATACCACATCTAGTGTGATTTTCCCAGCGCAATGTGCCTCCCGACTAGGGATAATTCCTAGGAATGTCGTGCTGCTTTGCTCTATACGGTTGCTATCTATTCCCATTTTTTGAAGGGTCTCCTCATAAATGAGGTTTAATCCGCTGCCGCCGTCCATGAGCACTTTAGTGAGCCAAAAGCCGTCCACAATTGGACTGAGGACCAAAGCAGCTGGTGGTCGGGTTGTTTGGAATTGAGGTTCGTCACTGGCATTGAAGGTTATAGCTGTGTCGCTCCATGGATTTGTTGCTGCTACGTGGCAGACTTCAGCAAGGCTGCGGAGTACTCGCTTATGCCTATTATTTGAGGCAAAGGTCTCGAAGACTGTCAGCACTATATTGTGATCCCCGGGGAGGTGTTCTGGGGTGTTTTGGATGAGGAGATCCTCACCGCTTTTGGCCACCTGCCGGAGTACCCAACATGCTCTAAGGCTATGTGTTGGTATGGCATCCGCTGTACTATGAATTTTGCAGGGCCCGTTAAGCCATCCCTCCAATATGGTTACACGCCCTGTAGTGGGCTTTTGTTTCTTTATAATTGAGTCGGGCGACTTATGAGAGTGCACTCTTTTAGTTTGGACTAGGTGTTTTGACAGGGCCAGAATATCCCAGAATTGTGTTTGGGTTTTCCAGGCGCTTTCCATCACACAGAATTTCCGTACTATGGCCGCCAAGTCGGCGAAGTGTGTAATCTCGCGGCAACTTATGGCGTTGAGGATCCCCTTGTCTGTGCAATTGTTACAAAAGAACGAAATTGCGTCTTCCTCACGACAGTCCTTGACCTTGTTCATTGCAAGGAGGAATCTGGCCCAATAGTGATGTACTGTTTCTTGGGGTGCTTTCCTAATGTGGGAAAGATCGTTTGTATCTGGGTGGGTGGGTGGATTTAAGTCCAGACCTTGACCCAATCTGAGATCCCGGGGAGGGGGAGTTTCCGATCTTGGAAGTTTGGACTCCGGGATGTTGCTCCGCGGGTTCGGTATGCGACCTGATTCCAGGTTTAGGGTTAGGGAGATGTCCTCCCGTGAGCGAGTATCCGGCTCGGAGAGCTCGGGAATCCGGACATAGTTCGTCCTCAAGATAGAGGGAGAAACGCCGCATTTTTCCTCCACCACCGCTATTTGATGGGTGACCGGCAGAGAGTTAATCTCCCTTTGGTCGGGTTTAAGCCCGATCCGATCGTAGTCCGTAGCGACTCCCAGAGCGGCGATGCGATCCAAGAGCTCGGTCAAAGAGGAGAGCTCCATTGGATCCATCTGCTCGGCGAATTTTGAGCCAATGTGGAGGCTGTTTTTGATGACCCGAGAAGTCATCGTTGGCGCAGCGGCCGAGCGGGCGGTCATGACGAAGCTGCCTAGTTGGAGAGTTTGGCCTATAGCCAGGGCTCCCCCAGAAATGATGTTGTTTTTCACAATGAGACGAGCCATCCCCCTTTACGATGACGACATAGTGGAACTCTCAATGAAAGCACCAATGTCGGTGTCAAAACCGGCAGATCTCGGGTAGGGGGTCCCGAACTGTGCATCTAAGGCGGATGGTAACAAGATGCGGGGGAGACGATGTTTACCCAGGTTTGGGCCCTCTCGATGGAGGTAATACCCTACTTCCTACTTGATTGATCTTTATGATATGAGTATTACAAGAGTTGATCTACCACGAGATCGTAGAGGCTAACTCTAGAAGCTAGCCTATGGTATGATTGTCTGTTGTCCTACAGACTAAACCCTCCAGTTTATATAGACACCGGAGGGGGCTAGGGTTACACAAGGTCAGTTACAAGGGAGGAGATATACATATCCGTATTGCCTAGCTTGCCTTCCATGCCAAGTAGAGTCCCATCCAGACATGGGACGAAGTCTTCAATCTTGTATCTTCATAGTCCAACAGTCCGGCCAAAGGATATAGTCCGACTGTTCGGAGACCCCCTAATCCAGGACTCCCTAACTCAACCTTGAGCAAGAGCATGAGTTCTTAAAGGCAATCAATGATGATCTTCGCAATAAAAGTTCTTCTTACATTGCCAAGCGTTTACTCTTATCCACTTACATGCCTCAAGTCAAGTCTAGCAACAAGAACAAGAAAGATTGTTCCTGTAGTAGTAACAATATTCATGCTAAATCCAATGTTGTTGCTTCTAGTAGTTCTCTTGATTCCACTAATGATTCTCTTAGACAATTTACACTTGAGCAAGAAAATAGCTTATTGAAGGGAATTATAGAGAAAGGTGTTTACAAGAGCCTTGCCGGGAGTAAGCAATTCGAGGAAATTGTACGCAAGCAAGAAGGCACCGGAAGAACCAAGGTGTTGGTTTTGAACAAAAGTTCAATGCCAAGGGAATTGAGTGGGAAGAAGATCAATACCCCAAGACGAAGTTTGTTCCTCAACAAAAGAAGTATGATCCTACTTCCTTCAAAGGGACACAAGCTCAAGATGATCTTCCACCACAATACCACAAGCAAAAAGGCAAGGATAAGCTTCAAGAGGAGATTAATGCATTTGAAGAAGCTCCTAAGGCCTTGGTCAGGTGAGTTCCCAAGACTACATCAAGTTCTACTTCATCAAGTACGACTAAAACTCCAAGGATTCCCATCAAGATGATATGGATCCCGAGGAAGAAGAACTAGAGAGTTCCTGAGGGTGACTCCGCCAACATACTTCACTCTTATCATTTTGGCAAGAGCAAGTGCAATCAACTTCCACATCTTGCACTAGTTCAAGGAGTCACAAACCCTCTTATTGGTAAGACAAGGGACAAGGTAACCTAATGCTTTCATAGACATCATCTTGTGTGTGCATCACTCTATGTCTATGGATATCCTTGTTTGTTCCTTGTGGGACTAACCCGTGTAGGTATTGAAAGTGCAACTCACTCCAAAGGATTGCTCCAAATGATCTACATCAACATTGAGCATCCACATCTTCAACACCTACATGAAGTCATCATCGACAAAACCCAAGGTTAGTTCATCCCTCTTAGAGGGGATCTCGCATCTAGGGGGAGCTTTACTCTAAGAACTGAGCTAAAGCAACTCTAATGGTGTGAACACAACAACGCTTTATGTAAAAGTGGTAACCCCACTTGTGCTTAAACGATGAGTATGACCTATGATCAAATGCTCTCATTTGACTCCTAAGTCAATATACTCATATATAGATGACCTAGTCATCGCCAATTGCTTGATAGATGCTAGAATTGGTTGTGCATGCTTTGCCACATATTTCATTTGCCATTTTATTGTGTGAGCATGTTGGTTGCATAATTTACCCATTCGAGGACATCCACTTGTTGTTTTGATTGTTTGGTTCCTTTTTCTTTTGCCAAGTGGATGGACAAGAATGCCTAAGAACCTGCTCTAGCTATCTATGTTTTTCTTGTTTCAAACTCTATTCATGCTACATCACAATGTTTGATCAAGTCAGATTTGAACCACTCTGTGTGAGGAGCACTCGGAGTCCCCGATTCGTCATAGACTTAAACTTCCAAAACTTCTTTGTGCGTTTCGGTCTGACGTTTCATCCATTTCAGTTATACCGAGATCACTAAGTCGATCTAGCTTTTCAATCTCGTTGCAACGGATTTGAACTTTTCGGTCACACCGAGTTGCAGTAACTGCTTGCAGTTATGCATCTCGGTGCCACCGAGTTGTTCCACTCGGTCACACCGACAAGGTCAGGATATATATAAATTTGGAACATTCTCTGAACCCCTTCGCCCGCGATCAGCCTGCTGTGCCTCCCTGGGTCTCTGGATCGTCCTCCTCATCGCCAGCTGCCTCCCGCCGCTGGTCTCCGCCGCTGTCAATGGAAATCATCTCCACGGTTGCCGCCGTAGTAGGTCAATCGCCGCACTTAGGGTATGGACATGATCCTTGTGCTAATCTCACTCCAATTCCTAGCACATTGTTTTGCCATGCATCTTGCCACGATAGAGATCACTCTATCCAGCGAAATCACTCCGTAGTTTAGTTGTGGATTGAAAATTTAGGGTTAGGTTTCCACCGAAATCATCTCGGACCAACCGAGTTGTTGAAATCGGTTCCACCGATTAGGCTAAGGCCATTGCACATGTGATTCTCGGTCTGACCGAGAATTCCAAATCGGTGTGACCGAGTTCAATTCTTTGTGAAACCCTAGCAGTTTCGGTGCCACCGAATTGTGACTCGGTCTGACCGAGTTCACTAGTTTAGGTTCCAAAAGCTGCTTCGGTATCACCGAGTTTTCAAATCGGTAGATCCGAAATGCTTTCTATGGAAAACTTAAACTAAGTTTTTGACTCACTCTTTTGCAAAAACCTCTGCACTTTGTGATGCTCATCCAATCTATCTCATCTATATCTATTCACAGGTCTGCTGTCAGTGTTTGCATCATGTCATATCAGAGTGACAGTCAGAACAAGTCTGAGGAGCAAGTTCACATGAGTGAGAGCACTAGGCCCTCTAGCAGCTATGACGATGGAAGCAGGAGTACACCCAGCAACTTGCCTAAGGTAGCCACCTGGGCCAGAAAGAAGAGAACCTCAGATTCTTAGGATGAGGACTATGTGGCTATTGAGGAAGAGGCCACCTCAAACAGGAAAGTTCTGAAAAAGGAATATGGCATAGCTGCTACAACTAAGCCAGGTCTGAAGACTAAGATGCCAGCAAGAAGACATCCCATGTCTAAGGCAAGGAAAGTTGCCACAGGAGAAACAATGGAGTTCACTCATGAACCCAAGGAAACTGGAGATGGTAAGAAGAGGATAGAAAGGGTCAAGAAGACCATTGCCAGAGTAATTGGGAAGCCTTCCATGATGGAAGATGAAGAGGAAGAGGTTGTTGCACCAGCACCTAAAGCTCAAAAGCTTATGAGAGATGCTATAAGATCAGGGGCTGCTCCATCTAAGCCCAAAGAACCTCCCAAGGTAGCTGCTCCAAAACCCAAAGCTGCACCCAAGAGTAGTACAAGGAATATTCTAGCTGCATAGAAGAACAAGGCCCCCGTGCCTGAAGCTGCTATAGAAGAAGAAGATGATGAGTCACATGTCTTGAGGAAGTTGAAGCCCAAAATTCCAGATCACAATGATGCTCATCCAGTAGCTGAGGACATGAAGCTCAGGAAGGATGCATGACTCAGACAGTGGAGATTGACTGATCCCTATGCAGTCAGGAGAAGAACTATTGTGGACTACAGGTTCCATACAAAGGAATAGTAGGACTTCTATGAGACAGTGTTGCTTGACAAGTAGCCTATAGTCTGTGATATGAGATGGGTGGACTGGGAGTACATCAGGGAAAATGAAGAACACTATCCTGGAGTCTATGATAGTTTCAAGTCTTGTGGAGTAGAGAACTTTGTTGGGCAGAAGCTCACAAAGTGGAATGATGAGCTTATTATGCAGTTCTACTCCACAGCTCATTTCTACCCAGATGGAAGGATTGTCTGGATGTCGGAAGGTACTAGGTACTAGTCAACGGTTGAAGAATGGGCAAAATTGATCAATGCAACTAAGGAGAATGAAGATGACTTGGATGTCTATGCCAAGAAGAAGAAGTATCACAACACCATGGCACATATGTATAGAGAGATCCCAGATGCTGCTCTTGAGATACACAAATTTGGATCAGTACATTACCTTCTGTCAGGTTTGCCAACAATCAACTGGATCCTTAGGCACACTCTATTGCCAAAGTCAGCTGATCACAAGATGATTGGAGGCCATGCAATTAACCTGCTTCACATATTTGATGTGACTCAAAAGTTCAAAGTCATGAGCCTAATTGTGGAAACTATAAAGAGAATAGTTGCATATCAGAAGAGAAGTTGTGGGTATGCCCCACAGATCTAGGAGCTAATCAACTCCAAGATGGGCACTGGCATATATCTCTTGGACAAGGATCAAATGCCCATCTACCCAGACTTTGAGGACAACACTATGGTAATGGATGAGAATGAACCATCTTCTGTGCAAGCACAAGAAAATATGGAGAAGGCATGAAATGAAAAGGCTGCAAAGATGCCAACCATTGATGAGGAATCTCAGTATCTTCTGAATAGAAAGCAAGAACAGCTTGGCTACTTGATTGCCTCAACTCTGAGGATTGGGAAGGGATTGGCCACCCCGACTCAAAACCAGGAGAGCTTGGAGAGGATGATGGAGCAGAAGTTCTATGATTTAGATGTGAAGGTCACAGAGATACAGTCAGTTGTTGAGCAACTTCAGGATGAAGTGCAGGAGAAGAAGGGCAAGTCTACCACTGATGCTTTGCTAGAGTTCCCACAGGATAGAGATTTGATGCAGTCCCAGTTACAAACACCAGAGCAACTTCATCTGCACCAGCTACAGCTTCAGTGCCACCAGCTCCAGCACCCACTCCACCAGCTCCATCTACATCAACTTATGCCTTCATCCTTGGAGTTTTATCTACACCACCACCTGAAGACCAAGCCTGAGAGTCGATCTAGCACTATGTTGGTAACTTGTTGCCAAAGGGGGAGAAAATGTATAGATCATAGGCTTCGAGAGAGAGTGTTGCTATTTGTTCTCTCTTGTTGTTTGGTGGTTGAACTTTGTTATTTGCTTGTTTGAGATACTTTATGATTTTGTGTGATGCTTGGATGATCATGTGTTTGATCATATGCTACCGTAATGCTTGTTGGATGACATTATACTTTTATATCCCCATATGATCATTCACTTTGCTTGGTGATGAGTGCATGTCTTTAATTATTATAATTTTGAGCGCTCCACCAAGATGTATATGACATGGAAGAGTAACCCATGATCCTAACTCATTGTGCATTTGCAGTCCAAAGCAAATCTTAAACTATGCACAAATTTAGGGGGAGTTCTTTCTTTTCACATACTTCTCAAAGCGACAATGTTTTTCACTCTTATTATCATTTATCAAAGCTTTGATCTATATGTTGTCATCAATTACCAAAAAGGGGGAGATCCCTAGGTGGTTTTGGTAATTCCTAACAACATATAGCTCATTGAGCTAATGCTATTTCAAGATTAATATTTCAGGAAAGCTCAATGATTGGCATGGCATGGATGAGAAAAGTGGACCCCTCAAAATGCTAAGGACAAAAGGATTGGCTCAAGCTCAAAGCTCAAGACTCTGCATTTTCTATTTTAGTGATCCAAGATCACATTGAGTCTATAGGAAAATCCAATACTATCAAGGAGGGATGAGGTGTTGCTTAATAAGGCTCTTGCTCAAAATGCTTAGTGATATGCTCCAAAGCCCTCAACTACTTTCTCACGTCCACATATGACCTAAACCAAAAGTCAAACTCGGCCCCACCGATTCTTTCTATCCGGCACCACCGAGTTCAGATGTCATAGCCATTGCAACAAACCATAGGCAAATCGGTCTCACCGATAGGGATCTCGGTCTCACCGAGATGGGATTGTAATCCCTCTGTTTCCCTTTGTAACGTTTCGGTCACACCGAGATGAGTGATCGGTCCCACCGAGATTGCAATGTAAACTCTATGTTTCCCATTCGTAACATTTCGGTCTCACCGAAATGAGCGAATCGGTCCCACCGAGTTTACCTGACCAACTCTCTGGTTAGCTTATTACCAAAATCGGTCTCACCGAGTTTGTCTAATTGGTCTCACCGAGATTACGTTATGCCCTAACCCTAACTATATCAGTCTTACCGAGTTGCATGTCGGTCCCACTGAAAATCCTAACAGTCACTAGATTTGTTGAATTTGTCCGACCGAGTTTATCAATTCGGTCCCACCGAGATTGGCAAGTTGTGTGTAACGGTCAGATTCTGTGTGGAGGCTATATATACCCCTCCACCTCCTCTTCATTCGTGGAGAGAGCCATCCGAATGAACCTACACTTCCAACTTACCTTTTCTGAGAGAGAACCACGTACACTTGTGTTGGGGCCAAGATATTCCATTCTTACCATATGAATCTTGATCTCTAGCCTTCCCAAGTTGCTTTCCACTCAAATCTTCTTCCCACCAAATCCATATCCTGTGAGAGAGAGTTGAGTGTTGGGGAGACTATCATTTGAAGCACAAGAGCATGGAGTTCATCATCAACATACCATTTGTTACTTCTTGGAGAGTGGTGTCTCCTAGATTGGCTAGGTGTCACTTGAGAGCCTCTGACAAGATTGTGGAGTTGAACCAAGGAGTTTGTAAGGGCAAGGAGATCGCCTACTTCGTGAAGATCTACCCTTGTGAGGCAAGTCCTTCATGGGAGACGACCATGGTGGGATAGACAAGGTTGCTTCTTCATGGACCCTTCGTGGGTGGAGCCCTCCGTGGACTCACGCAGCCATTACCCTTTGTGGGTTGAAGTCTCCATCAACGTAGATGTACGATAGCATCACCTATCGGAACCACGACAAAAACATCCGTGTCTCCAATTGTGTTTCAATCCTCCAAACCCCTGCCTTTACATTCTTGCAAGTTGCATGCTTTACTTTCCGCTGCTCATATACTCTTTGCATGTTTGGTTGAATTGTGTTAAGATTGCTTGACTTGTCCAAAGTTGCTAAAATCTGCCAAGAACTAAAATTGGGAAAAGGATAAGTTTTATTTGGTCAAGTAGTCTAATCACCCCCCTCTAGACATACCTTCGATCCTACAAGTGGTATCAGAGCTTTGGTCTCCATTTGCTTTGATTTCCATAGCTTTTGGTAGTCATAGCCTTGGTTTCACAACCTAGGAGAGTATAGCGTCTAGCGAGGGAAATTACCACCATAGAGGTCCTTACTTTGATGGTACTAATTTTGCTAGTTGGAAGCATAAGATGAAAATGCATATTCTTGGCCATAACCTCGCTGTATGGGCTATTGTGTGTATTGGCTTGCAAGGTGAATTCTTTGATGGGAGAGAACCGAACCGTGAAGCTACCGCGGAAGAGTTGAAGATGCTGCAATACAATGCTCAAGCTTGTGATATCCTCTTCAATGTATTGTGCCCCGAAGAATTCAACAAAATCAGCCGTCTTGAGAATGCAAAGGAAATTTGGGATACTTTGGTTGATATGCATGAACGTACCGACTCCGTCAAGGAATCCAAGTTGGATGTGCTTCAAAGTCAGCTTGACAAGTTCAAAATGAAGGATGGTGAAGGTGTCGCTGAAATGTACTCTAGGCTTGCTCTTATCACAAATGAGATCGCCGTCTTAGGAAGTGAAGAGATGACCGACAAATTCATCATCAAGAAGATCCTAAGAGCTTTGGACAGAAAATATGATACCGTATGCACATTGATCCAAATGATGCCCAATTACAAAGATCTCAAGCCAACAGAAGTCATTGGAAGAATTTTTGCTCATGAGATGTCACTCAAGGATAAGGAGGAGCTCCATAACAAGTCAAGTGGTGCTTACAAAGCCTCATGTGAAGCTCCCACATCATCAAGTGAGAAACAAACCTTCAATGAAGAATTGAGCCTAATGGTGAAGAACTTCAACAAGTTCTACAAGAGTAGAAGCAAAGAGAGAAGTTTCAAGTCAAGGTCCTACAATGACAAAAGATCTTCTAGCCGAGAGCGAAATTGCTACAATTGTGGAAGAACCGGACACTATTCCAATGAGTGTACGACACCCTACAAGAGAAGAGAATATTCTCCAAAAAGAAGAAGTAGAAGAGAAGAATCACCATCAAGAGAGAGAAGGAGTAGAGATGATCGTTATGAACAAAGAACATCCCAGAGAAGGAAGGATTCAGAAAGGAAGGACAAGTCATGAAGGAGCTACACAAAACGAAGACATCAAGCTCATGTTGGTGAATGGGTATCCGGCTCCGACTCCGACAATCACTCCGAGAGAAGCTATCACTCTGACTCCGAATATACTCAAGATGAAGGTGTTGCCGGTCTAGCACTTGTGTCAACCAACTCCTATGACATATTTGATTCACCAAATGAAGGACATGGAAGATGCTTCATGGCAAAAGGCCCAAAGGTATCACACCCCGATTATGTTGATTTCAATAGTGATGAAGATGACTTGTTAGGTGCTGATGATTTACTTGTTGACAACTCTAGAGATGAATACTATGATCAAACGTCAATTAATCATGCTAATCAAGATAAAACGAATGACAATGATAAGGAGAAGATTGAGTTTCTAACTAAAGAACTAAACACACTTAAGTTAGCTCATGAAAGTATCTTAGGAAATCATCGAGAACTTTTAAGGAGTCATGAGAAATTATGTTTTGAAAAGCTCAACCTTGAGCAAGAGCACGAATTCTTAAAGGCAATCAATGATGATATTCGCCAGAAAAGTTCTTCTTACATTGCCAAGCGTTTACTCTTATCCACTTACATGCCTCAAGTCAAGTCTAGTAACAAGAACAAGAAAGATTATTCCTCTAGTAGTAACAATATTCATGCTAAATCCAATGTTGTTGCTTCTAGTAGTTCTGTTGATTCCACTAATGATTCTCTTAGCCAAGTTACACTTGAGCACGAAAATAGCTTATTGAAGGGAATTATTGTCAGGACCCCGATTCCAAGTCACATCGATCTAGACGGTAACACCTCATATCACATTGCGGCCTCACGCACGGTATCCCCACGGGTGTCGCCTTACCATGGCTCGGGACCGTTTGCGCCTTTTGGCTCATGTATATGATAGTGTCGCTAGCATCCATATGACAGAGAACCCGGGCCGACATGGCTAGTCGTGAACCCAAAGCGGCACAGACCTATGGAGACAGGCATACATGAATCACATCGAGCATGTCGGTCATCAGCGTGTGGATCCGGGCTGTAGCACTAGGCTAACAGGACTCCGGGGAACCCGGGCTGTAGCAGGCTAGACCGGACTCCGGAAGTCACCGCGTGACATTTCCCCGAAGGGACAGACATAGGAACGAAGTGAAACACATGCCGGCCAGTCAAGTGTCCTGAGCAGTAGTGCTGGGCTAGCAGGACTCCGTTGAACCGGGCTGTAGCGGACTACTATGGCCCAAGGAGCACTAGACTACATTTCCCCATAAGAGAGGCTGCCAAGGATAAACAACTAGATTGTCGGATCCCACACATACCAAGCATTTCAATCATACACACAATATGCTCGATATGTGCAAATACAACATGGCATCACAACAAAACTCTACAACTCAAGTACTTTATTTAAAGGCTCCAGAGAGCCATACATAACATGTTCATACAGGTAGGGGTCACATGACCCGACACTCAAGTCATACAAGCGTACAAGCACATGCGGAAGCAAATAGTCTGAGTACAGACACTAGAAAGCAAGAAGGCTTCTCGAAGCCTGTCTATCTACATAGGGCCCTCCATGGCCAGGATCACCACCTGGGTGGAAAGTCACTCATCGACGTCGAGATCTACATAAAACCCATCGGAGGGGGTGGTGTTGTCGTCTGAAAACAGTAATTAAGCAAACATGAGTACAAAGGTACTCAACAAGTCTTACATCAGAACCTACTATACATTCTCATTCTGAAGAAGGTGGTGGAGTTATTGCAGCATGCTAGCTTTGACTCTTGGCTAAGCTATCCTATGAGACTCCACTAGTAAAATAGTTTTCGCACACGAGTCCACTAATCACCAATACAATACTCCACCGGGGATCCTCCCTCGTCATCCTACGCGAGGGCCATCCACGGTACTCACACTTATCTTGAGTCTTTTAGTAGTATCCATTAACTTGTCTATGAACTGTATAGGCAACCAAGTAGTCCTTTACCGCGGACGCGGCTATTCGAATAGATGATGTTAACCCTGCAGGGGTGTACTTCTTCATACACACTCTCACCACTTACCGTCGTTTACACGACCTGTACTCGACAACCTTCAAGCGGAAGCCCAACGAGGGTGTCGTCCACGGCCTACCTAAACACTCAAGTCTCTAGTCCAGGTTTATCACCTATCCAGGTTCCATCCGCAGGGAGTCTGACCGAGGTTTCCACATACGGCCCCGAACGATGTGAACAGGGTTCCCGAGACACCAAGCAGGTTAATCGGTACATCGTGCCACGGTGTATCTACCGCAACATAGCCCACCCCTAGGGTCAATGATACGCACAGCCGCCAACACATAACCTACAAACACCAGAAACTAATTGCAACTCCTGGACAGAGTAGTAGGGTGATTAAGAAGCCGAGAGGGTCCATCGGTTTCGGGCCCAATGTATGGTAGTAACTGAATCTTAAATCACACATACAGATCTCAGTTCTTAGGGACGGCCTCAATGAAACAACCCACCATGTACTCCTACATGGCCTCTCATCGATACCTTTACCAAATCATGTTCAACACATCCCTCATGTTACCGACATAATCCTTTCACTCTAGCCCATCACCTAGATGAACCAGACCTGACACAACTCTAAGCATAGCAGGCATAGCAAGGTAGGAAACACAAACATGGCTCAATCAACTCCTACACATGCTAGTGGGTTTCATCTAGTTACTGTGGCAATGACAGGTCATGTAGAGGATAAGGGTTCAACTACCGTAGCACACATCAGTTTGAAACGGTGTTGTCTTAATGCGGTAAATGAGAGCAGAGGCGAGAACATGGGATTGTGTCGATATGATCAATGGGGCTGCTTGCCTGGTGGAGTGGTAGTAGGGTACTGCCCTTCAGTTGGATACTCGGAGATATCCTCAGAGGCAGGACCTACCACGAAGGACACACAGAACATAATCAACACATGACAATATGCAACAATATGATGCATGCTATGACATGGCAAAATGATGGGTCCTGCCTAATGCAATGTGAAACAAGTTGAAATGGGTCCATTTGAACCAAAGATTCAAATGGAAGTTAAAGTTCCTATGCATAATAAGTGTGTTAGCTTGTTTCACCTAACCAGAAAGGTTAAATTGGTTTGTCATGCATGAAACCATTACAGATGGATAGATTGATTTTTTCTGATCATTTTTCATATATAATTTGTTTGATTTGGAGCTATGGTTGATTTTCTATGATTTTTAGAAGTTTTGGCTATTTTCTGGAATTTCCTATATAAAAATAAATCCAGAAAAAGAATAATTGCATCAGCACTGCGTCACTGTGATGTCAGCGAGTCAAAGGCACCAGGGCTAGTCAAACCTGACTGGTGGGCCATGTCTGTTAGTGTCTCAGCTAACTAACAGAATTAAGTTAATACTAACTAACTGTCAGTGGGGTCGGGGCCCACATGTCAGTGACCTAAGCTAACTAAAATTAGTTAGCACTAATCCTAAACTAATTAACAGGTCGGCCCCACCTGTCATAGGCTCAGGGGGAAAGTCAACTTGGGCCAACACGGGTTAGACGTGGTCAACTCGCCGGTCAGCGGGTCAAAGCCTGCCGGCGTTTAGCCGCCGGCGAGGCCAGACACGGCGGCGTGTTGCGGGATTTGCCCACAGGCCACCATATGCTGCGCAAAGAGCAGCTACGGGCAGCTGGTGCTCGCCCGCATCCAGCCGTGGTGATGGCTTGGCCGGGAAGTGGCTGGAGCACCGCCGGCGACGAGCTTGGCAGAGGCCGAAGCTCGGGTCAGCTCGTGCACTTGGCTGCAGTGGCCTAGGCGGCATGGCGCTTGCACCTACAACATCTACGCGATGCGGTGAGCACGCTGGACGTGCCAGCAGGACCGCTAAGAGGCTGGTGCTACGTCGGCGACGAGCTCAGGCGGCGGTGCATTCGGACGAAAAAGGCACGGCGGCTACAGAGCTCTAGCGATGAAGCAGAGAGAAGGGGGAGGAGCAGTAGCTCACTGGGAAGCCGCAGAGACGGTCAGCGTGCTCGGGGAAGGCTCGGTGCGGTCGGAACGGTGACGGCGATCTCGGCGGCCTGAGGTTGAAGACGACGGCGGCGGGGACGATGCAGGGGCTCTGGCGTCGTGCGGCTTGGCTAGTCGACGTAGTCGACGACGGCGAACTGTCCGGACATGGTGAGAGGGCGCGGGGACGGCGTTGGACATGGCTGCGGCGAGCGGCAATGACGGTGACGTCTCGGGCGACGTCGGGGAGGGCGAGAGAGAGGAGCCAGAGGGAGGAGCGAGTGTCTGCGAGGTCGGGGAGAGAGAGGGGGTTCGTCCCACGTCGACAGCTCGGCGAGGGGAGCGGCGAGGCGGCGGGCAGCTGCGTGGCACGCATGCTGTGCTCGCCGTCGAGCAGCTGCTTGCCTGCCTGGCCAAGCCAAGCAGGTCGCTGGAGCGATGGCTGGGCTGGCAGGTGGGCCTGCTGGGTGGGCGCCAGGTAAGCCTTTCTCTTTCTCTCTTTTCCTGTTTTGTTTTCTTTTTCTATTTTTCTGTAACTTTAGGGCTTTATTAAAAATACTTAGGCACTTACTAAAATCCTGAAAATAATTGTGCGCTCTGTTGGGATTATTCCTAACAGCCCTCACTTAAATCCAGAATTATTTGGGCATTTAAAATATTTTATAGCATTTAAATGCCCAAATTCAAATACTTATGATTTAATTCAAAGAATCCAGAATGTCCTAGAAAAGAGTGCACCATTTTTGCCAGGGGTTTTAACCCAACCCAGAAATGATGAACATTTTGTGAAGGGCATTTTGGGTTCATTGAAAATAATTTTAGTAAACCCTAGTTGTTTCCAGGGGGGTGCTAGGGGTTCTGTCATCCCCATTTCAAGTTTCTGTAAAAGTAGACATGATGCAACACTCTAATGCAATAACCAGCTAGGGTGTGACAATTATAGAGAAAGGTGTTTACAAGAGCCTTGCCGGGAGTAAGCAATTCGAGGAAATTGTACGCAAGCAAGGAAGGCACCGGAAGAACCAAGGTGTTGGTTTTGAACGAAAGTTCAATGCCAATGGAGTTGAGTGGGAAGAAGATCAATACACCAAGACGAAGTTTGTTCCTCAACAAAAGAAGTATGATCCTACTTAGTTCAAAGGGACACAAGCTCAAGAAAAAACGGCAAGGATAAGCTTCAAGAGGAGATTAATGCATTTGAAGAAGCTCCTAAGGCCTTGGTCAAGTGGGTTCTCAAGACTACATCAAGTTCTACTTCATCAAGTACGACTACAACTCCAAGGATTCCCATCAAGATGATATGGATCCCGAAGAAGAAGAACTAGAGAGTTCCTGAGGGTGATTCCGCAAACATACTTCACTCTTATCATTTTGGCAAGAACAAGTGCAATCAACTTCCACATCTTGCACTAGTTCAAGTAGTCACAAACCCTTTTGTTGGTAAGACAAGGGACAAGGTAACCTAATGCTTTCATAGACATCATCTTGTGTGTGCATCACTCTATGTCTATGGATATCCTTGTTTATTCCTTGTGGGACTAACCCGTGTAGGTATTGAAAGTGCAACTCACTCCAAAGGATTGCTCCAAATGATCTACATCAACATTGAGCATCCACATCTTCAACACCTACATGAAGTCATCATCGACAAAACCCAAGGTTAGTTCATCCCTCTTAGGGGGGATCTCACATCTAGGGGGAGATTTACTCTAAGAATTGAGCTAAAGCAACTCTAATGGTGTGAACACAACAACGCTTTATGTAAAAGTGGTAACCCCACTTGTGCTTAAACGATGAGTATGACCTATGATCAAATGTTCTCATTTGACTCCTAAGTCAATATACTCATATATAGATGACCTCGTCATCGCCAATTGCTTGATAGATGCTAGAATTGGTTGTGCATGCTTTGCCACATATTTCATTTGCCATTTTATTGTGTGAGCATGTTGGTTGCATAATTTACTCATTCGAGGACATCCACTTGTTGTTTTGATTGTTTGGTTCATTTTTCTTTTGCCAAGTGGATGGACAAGAATGCCTAAGAACCTTCTCTATCTATCTATGCTTTTCTCATCTCAAACTCTATTCATGCTACATCACAAAGTTTGATCAAGTCAGATTCTAACCACTCTGTGCGAGGAGCACTCAGAGTCCCTGATTCGTCATAGACTTGAACTTCCAAAACTTCTTTGTGTGTTTCGGTCTAACCATTTCATCCATTTCGGTCATACCGAGATCACTAAGTCGATCTATGTTTTCAATCTCGGTGCAACTGATTTGAACTTTTCTGTCACACCGAGTTGTAGTAACTGCTTGCAGTTATGCATCTCGGTGCCACCGAGTTGTTCCACTCGGTCACACTGACAGGGTCAGGCTATGTATATATATATATATATATATATATATATATATATATATATATATATATATATATCCCCGGGCCAAAATTTGGAAAATTCTCTGAACCCCTTCGCCTGCGCTCAGCCTGCTCTGCCTCCCTGGGTCTCCGGATCATCCTCCTCATCGCCAGCTGCCTCCCGCCGCTGGTCTCCGCCATAGTCAATGGAAATCGTCTCCGTCGTTGCTGCCACAGAAGGTCCATTGCCGCACTTAGGGTATGGACTTGATCCTTGTGCTAATCTCACTCCGATTCCTAGCACATTGTTTAGACATGTATCTTGCCACAATTGAGATCACTCTATCCAGCAAAATCACTCCGTAGTTTAGTTGTGGATTGAAAATTTAGGGTTAGGTTTCCGCCGAAATCATCTCGGACCAACCGAGTTGTTGAAATCGGTTCCACCGATTTGGCTAAGGCCATTGCACATGTGATTCTTTGTCTGACCGAGAATTGCAAATCAGTGTGACCGAGTTCAATTCTTTGTGAAACCCTAGCAGTCTTAGTGCCACCGAACTGTGACTCAGTCTGACCAAGTTCACTAGTTTAGGTTCCAAAAGCTGCTTCGGTATCACCGAGTTTTCAAATCGGTAGATCCAAAATGCTTTCTATAGAAAACTAAAACTAAGTTTTTGACTCGTTCTTTTGCAAAAACCTCTGCACTTTGTGATGCTCATCCAATCTATCTCATGTATATCTATTCACAGGGTCTGCTGTCTGTGTTTGCATCATGTAAGATCAGAGCGACAGTCACAACAAGTCTGAGGAGCAAGTTCACATGAGTGAGGGCACTAGTCCCTGTAGCAGCTATGATGATGGAAGCAGGAGTACACCCAACAACTTGCCTAAGGCAGCCACCAGGGCCAGAAAGAAGAGAACCTCAGATTCTAAGGATGAGGACTATGTGGCTGTTGAGAAAGAGGCCACCTCAAAGAGGAAAGTTCTGAAAAAGGAATATGGCTCAGCTGCTGCAACTAAGCCAGGTCTGAAGACTAAGATGCCAGCAAGTAGACAACCCATGTCTAAGGCAAGGAAAGTTGCCACATGAGAAACAATGGAGTTCACTCTTGAACCCAAGGAAACTGTTGATGGTAAGAAGAGGAAAGAAAGGGTCAAGAAGACCATTGCCAGAGTAATTGGGAAGCCCTCAATGATGGAAGATGAAGAGGAAGAGGTTGCTGCACCAGCACATAAAGCTCAAAAGCTTATGAGAGATGCTATAAGATCAGGGGCTGCTCCATCTAAGCCCAAAGAAGCTCCCAAGGCAGCTGCTCCAAAACCCAAAGCTGCACCCAAGAGGAGTACAAGGAATATTCCAGCTGCAGAGAAGAACAAGGCCCCAGTGCCTGAAGCTGCTATAGAAGAAGAAGATGATGAGTCACATGTCTTGAGGGAGTTGAAACCCAAAATTCCAGATCACAATGATGCTCATCTAGTAGCTGAGGACATGAAGCTCAAGAAGGATCCAGGACTCAGAGAGTGGAGATTGACTGATCCCTATGCAGTCAGGAGAAGAACTGTTGTGGACTGCATGTTCCATACAAAGGATTTGCAGGACTTCTATGAGGCAGTGTTTCTTGACAAGAAGCCTATAGTCTGTGATATGAGATGGGTGGACTGGGAGTACATCAGGGGAAATGAAGAACACTATCCTGGAGTCTATGATAGTTTCAAGTCTTGTGGAGTAGAGGACTTTGTTGGGTAGAAGCTCACAAAGTGGAATGATGAGCTTATTATGCAGTTCTACTCCACAGCTCATTTCTACCCAGATGGAAGGATTGTATGGACGTCTGAAGGTACTAGGTACAAGTCAACAGTTGAAGAATGGGCAAAATTGTTCAATGCTCCTAAGGAGAATGAAGATGACTTGGATGTCTATGCCAAGAAGAAGAAGGATCACAACACCATGGCACATATGTACAGAGAGATCCCAGATGCTGCTCTTGAGGCACACAAATTTGGAACAGTACATTACCTTCTGTCAGGTTTGCCAACAATCAACTGGATCCTTAGGCACACTCTATTGCCAAAGTCAGCTGATCACAAGATGATTGGAGGCCATGCAATTAACCTGCTTCACATATTTGATGTGACTCAAAAGTTCAAAGTCATGAGCCTAATTGTGGAAACTATAAAGAGAACAGCTGCAGATCAGAAGAGAAGTTGTGGGTATGCCCCACAGATCCAGGAGCTAATCAACTCCAAGATGGGCACTGGCACATATCTCTTGGACAAGGATCATATGCCCATCTACCCAAACTTTGAGGACAACACTGTGGTAATGGATGAGAATGAACCATCTTCTGTGCAAGCACAAGCAAAGATGGAGAAGGCAAGGACTGAAAAGGCTGCAAAGATGCCAACCATTGATGAGGCATCTCAGTATCTTCTGAAGAGCAAGCAAGATCAACTTGGCTACTTGATTGCCTCCACTCTGAGGATTGGGAAGGGATTGGCCACCCTAACTCAAAACCAGGAGAGCTTGGCGAGGATCATAGAGCAAAAGTTCTATGATTTAGATGTGAAGGTCACAGAGATACAGTCAGTTGTTGAGCAACTTCAGGATGAAGTGCAGGAGAAGAAGGGCAAGTCTACCACTGATGCTTTTGCTAGAGTGCCTAGAGGACAGAGATCTGCTGCAGTGCCAGTTATAGACACCAGAGCAACTTCATCTGCACCAGCTACAGCTTCAGTGCCACCAGCTCCAGCACCCACTCCACCCGCTCCATCTACATCAACTGATGCCTTCGTCCTTGGAGTTTTATCTACACCACCACCTGAAGACCAAGCCTGAGAGTCAATCTAGCACTATGCATTTTTATGAACTTTTTGGTAACTTGTTGCCAAAGGGGAAGAAAATTTATAGATCATAGGCTTCGAGAAAGAGTGTTGCTCTTTGTTCGCTCTTGTTGTTTGGTGGTTGAACTTTGTTATTTGCTTGTTTGAGATACTTTATGCTTTTGTGTGATAATTGGATGATCATGTGTTTGATCATATGCTACCTTAATGCTTGTTGGATGACATTATCCTTTTATATCTCCATATGATCATTCACTTTGCTTGGTGATGAGTGCATGTATTTAATTATTATCATTTTCAGCGCTCCACCAAGATGTACGTGAGAAGGAAGAGTAAACCATGATCCTAACTCATTGTGCATTTGCAGTCCAAAGCATATCTTAAACTATGCACAAATTTAGGGGGAGCTCTTGCTTTTCACATACTTCTCAAAGCGACAATGTTTTTCCCTCTTATTATCATTTGTCGAAGCTTTGATCTATATGTTGTCATCAATTACCAAAAAGGGGGAGATTGAAAGTGCAACTATCCCTAGGTGGTTTTGGTAATTCCTAACAACATATAGCTCATTGAGCTAATGCTATTTCAAGATTAATATTTCAGGAAAGCTCAATGATTGGCATGGCATGGATGAGAAAAGTGGACCCCTCAAAATGCTAAGGACAAAAGGATTGGCTCAAGCTCAAAGCTCAAGACTCTACATTTTCTATTTTAGTGATCCAAGATCACATTGAGTCTATAGGAAAAGCCAATACTATCAAGGAGGGATGAGGTGTTGCTTAAGAAGGCTATTGCTCAAAATGCTTAGTGATATGCTCCAAAGCCCTCAACTACTTTCTCACATCCACATATGACCTAAACCAAAATTCAAACTCAGCCCCACCGATTCTTTCTATCCGGCGCCACCGAGTTCAGATGTCATAGCCACTGCCACAAACCCTAGGCAAATCGGACTCACCGATAGGGATCTCGGTCTCACCGAGATGGGATTATAATCTCTCTGTTTCCCTTCGTAACGTTTCGGTCCCACCGAGATGAGCGATCGGTCCCACCGAGATTGCAATGTAAACTCTTTGTTTCCCTTTCGTAACATTTCGGTCTCACCGAAATGAGCGAATCGGTCCCACCGAGTTTACCTGACCAACTCTCTGGTAAGCTTATTAACAAAATCGGTCTCACCGAGATTACGTGATGCCCTAACCCTAACCATATCGGTCCTACCGAGTTGCATGTCGGTCCCACCAAAAATCCTAACGGTCACTAGATTTGTTGAATCGGTCCGACCGAGTTTATCAATTCGGTCCCACCGAGATTGGCAAGTTGTGTGTAATGGTTAGATTTTGTGTGGAGTCTATATATACCCCTCCACCTCCTCTTCATTCATGGAGAGAGCCATCAGAACGAACATACACTTCCAACTTACCTTTTCTGAGAGAGAACCACCTACACTTGTGTTGAGGCCAAGATATTCCATTCTTACCATATGAATCTTGATCTCTAGCCTTCCCAAGTTGCTTTCCCCTCAAATCTTCTTTCCCACCAAATCCATATCCCGTGAGAGAGAGTTGAGTGTTGGGGAGACTATCATTTGAAGCACAAGAGCAAGGAGTTCATCATCAACACACCATTTGTTACTTCTTGGAGAGTGGTGTCTCCTAGATTGGCTAGGTGTCACTTGGGAACCTCCGACAAGATTGTGGAGTAGAACCAAGGAGTTTGTAAGGGCAAGGATATCGCTTACTTCGTGAAGATCTACCCTAGTGAGGCAAGTCCTTCATGGGCGACGACCATGGTGGGATAGAAAAGGTTGCTTCTTCGTGGACCCTTCGTGGGTGGAGCCCTCCATGGACTCGCGCAGCTGTTACCCTTCGTGGGTTGAAGTCTCCATCAACGTGGATGTACGATAGCACTGTCGTGGGAATGATTCCGACAATAATAAGGTATAGGGTAACGGAGCATGATCTATCGAGATGCATATGGGTGACACAGTGGTTTTAGCGAGTTCGGGCCTCTCACGGTGGAGATAACAACCCTACATCTCGTGCTCCAGAGAGGCTTTGTTATATCTCAGTATGTATCCGGAGATTACAATGTGTGTTTGAGAGAGAGGTGGAAGAAAAAAAAGAGCCCCTAGTCTAGTGGTGGGGGTGGCTTATATAGAGTGCGCCACCCCCACACCTCCTATGTTACAAAGTGGGGCATGAATGCCATAAAGCCAGCCCACCATCAAGCCTTCACTATGAGAATCATGTCGACTGCTTTGCTGCCTGCTGGTCTTCGTATATCTGAGCGAGTCGTACGGTCGAGTGGTGAACTGTCATCCGAGTGGATGGTATGCTGCTTGGTCGAGTGGATAGTATGCTGCTTAGCCGAGTGGATAGTATGTCTCTATGAAATTTACCTGGACCCACATGTTGTGTGGACCCCATGCTTCATGATATTTAGACCCTTCGTGGGCCTACCTATTATGTGTATCCCCAACATTAATAAGGTATAGGGTAACGGAGCATGATCTATCGAGATGCATATGGGTGACACGGTGGTTTTAGCGAGTTTGGGCCTCTCACGGTGGAGATAACAACCCTATACCTTATTATAATCGGAATCATTCCCACGACAGTTGGCGCCCACCGTGGGGCATGGCATCTATCGACCCATGATGCAGACGGTTTGTATCAATTCTTACATCTATTCCCTATTTTATTTGTGATATGTCCCACGCTTTGCCAAGAACAGGGTCATCTTGGGCCTCATATGCGAACACCATCATCGCTCTTCTATGCATGGCCGCTGCACGTGCGGACAAAGAGGCGAAAGAATCGGCCCCGTCCGACTCCCAAAGCGGCAAAATGCTGTGCCACGCTTGCCCCACCGGCGATGCGCTTGCCGGCTCCACGCCGTGGTTGCAGGCCTCGCACTACGCATGCCGACCCAGCGTCGTACTCGTTCATCCGGCGACGCGCTTGTCGGCCCCGCGCCATGCTGGCCGTTCTGCGATGAGCCCGCCGGCCCCACGCCGTGTTGGCCGCCCAGCGCCGCGTTTGCCGGCCCTCGCTCACATCGTTGGCAACGCACGTTGCCCCATCATCTACACCTCTTTCATCTGCATCGTCTACATGGGAGAGTACATACCCTCTAACCAAAGTGCATGTCATGGGCCAGTTACCATTTCATTAAGATAATCACCTCATTAAGCGGCCATTAGGCGTCCATTACCTAATTATGGTGATTGATGCTCCCGCCTTTCCCATAAATTAATGCCTTAATTGCCCATCTTTCAGTTTCTAAACCGATTTATCTGTGCATGCATGCATGACCATCCATGGTCTTTACTCCCTGCAAAATACTAGCATCCATGCATGCGTGCACGGCTGGTCTTTAATCCTTGCAAAGTAGCATCCGTGTATGGATATTTTAGTCCAGCAAAAAAATATTCGTGGATGTACTAACTTGCAGGCTTACTGAGATGAACAACGTCAATGGACCAACTCGCCATTCAATCCACTCGGCTGATGGTGTGGCGACCGGATCGCAGCCCAACTGTGGTTCACTCGACCGATTCACCTTTTCATTCGGATGGGCTAGCTCACTCGGACTGAACAGGATCACTGGCGCTCAGCCGTCCACGCATTGCCACTCGGCCTCCCTGCACGTGGTCATGTAGCTGCTTGCGTCATCATCAACTTCCCAGACATAGACTCAAGTTCACTCGGCCACAGACCTGAGTTCACTCAGACGGATTCCTCGTTCAGCACCTGAGCACAAGTCAGAGAGGGAGACGCGTCGTCACTCCGCGGGACCTATGTACTTCACTCAGATGCCCCTGCGTTGCCACCCCGTCGGACGCCCCGTGCATTGTCACTCCGTCCTATTGGGCGTGTCTTCATCAACTTGTCCACTCGGCCGCACGGCGCATCGTCAAGCGGTTGAGTACATCTTCGACAACATGATCGACTCGGCCACCCTGCACGCCGCCAAGCGGTTGGGTGCGACTTCAACTTGCCCGCTCGACCGCCCCGTGCGTCGTCACTCAGTTGGGCACGTCTTCATCGGCTTGCCCGCTTGGCCGCACTGCGCATCACTGCTCAGTTGAGCACCTCTTTATCAACTTGCCCGCTCGGCCGCCCCGTGTCGCTCAGTTGGGCACATCTTCATCGGCTTGCCCGCTCGGCCGCACTGCGCGTCGCCGCTCAGTTGAGCACCTCTTTATCAACTTGCCCGCCCGGCCGCCCCCTGTCGCTCAGTTGGGCACATCTTCATCAACTTGCCAGACTCGGCCACCCGTGCATCGCCACTCAATGGGACGCGTCTACTTGACTCTGACGCCCCGCGCGTCGCCACTCCGCAGGACTCGTCTACATCACTCGGACGCCCTGCGCATCATCACTCTGCGGGACGCGTCTACTTCACTCTGACGCTCCGCGCGTTGCCACTCCGCGGGACTCGTCTACATCACTGGACGCCCCGCGCATCGTCACTCTGCAGGACGCGTCTACTTCACTTTGACGCTCCGCGCGTCACTACTCCACGGGACTCGTCTACATCACTCGGACGCCCCGCGCATCGTCACTCTG
>NC_041384.1:210825043-210916171 GCF_002162155.2 Triticum dicoccoides | reverse complement strand
TTGCCACTCGGAAGGTCACCTCATAACCACTCGTCCGCCCCGCGCGAAGCCATCGGTTGGTCACCTCATCACCACTCGGCCGCCCCGTGCGTCGCCATCGGTTGGTCACCTCATCACCACTCGGCCGGCCCACGCGTCGCCACTCGGTAGGTCACCTCATAACCACTCAGCCACCCCGCGCGTCGCCATAGGTTGGTCACCTCATAACCACACTACAAGAAATATGTCAACTTGTTACCACCACTATTGGTCACTGAATGGTCACAAATTTCCATTTGTGACCTTTCTGTGACCAAAAACATAAGGTCAAAAGCTGGCTGTCATAAACCGACTATAGCGACCTTTCTTCTGGAATGGTCAAAGACGTTTATGACCAAAATACGTCTACTATGGCGTTTTGGTCACTAGCAACCTCCCCAGGCCACGTAGGCATCCAGTGTGGCAATCTGACGTGGCACAACATTCAGCCCAGTCCAATTCGATTTTCTACATGGGCCTAGCCCAACAATTCGGCCTATTTGTGTTTTTTCTCATATTAATTTTGGCTAGGTAGATGGGCCAAGGCCAACAATTAAGCCTTCTCATTTTTGGGCCGTGGCCTTTTCCGCTAGAAAGTTTTAGTTTTTTTGTAATATAAAAAAGATCCACTAGTCAAATGGGTCCCATATGTCAGGTTCAGGTACGTGGGTCCCAGCTAGCAAGTTCATATTCTTCATATTTCAATTTAATAGTAAATAAATAACCAGTTCAAATTGGCACAAACAAAACACACACATAATACTCCAAATATTATCAGCCAGATTCAGTACAGAGCTCCTATTGTACAAATAACATATACTTTACAATCTCTACACATAATAAGCTCATACAAGCTCTACAAGCTCTACTCGGAAGGTCACCTCATAACCACTCGTCCGGCACTGCCTCAGGAGCACCTCCTTTCTGCGTCCAGCTGCCGCCCTAGATCCAGGGCGGGCCGTATGGCGGCATTATACATGCTCACACAACTTCAAGCGGACTCCAGGGCCTGTTCAGCGCCAACGCCTCTGTCGGCACTGGGCGACATGTCGCGCCGGCCCCATCTCTGGCCAGCGAAGGGGTGCACGCCGCGGCCTTCAGCCTTCACCCCAAGACGACGCTCCAAGCCGGACTGCGTGGCATGCAGGGCGCTACGGCGAGGGCCACGAGGCGGTGGCCCAGAAGCTTATGTTCCCCGCATGGTGGATTAGGGGTGCGCACTGGAAGAAGATCATGGCTCATTCCTCGGGCCAGGCTAGGGCGAGGAGGTGCCAGAAGCTGAGCTCTTTCAGGAACCCCAAGAGAGCCTCGACAACCGCACCGTTGGCAGCGACTATCAAGTACCACTCATTCCTCAGGAGCAAGCTTATGCTAACCATGGGTCGCAGGAGATACAGGTCGCCGCAGTAGATGGCTTCCCCAATGCTGCAGCCTCCTATCCCTCAGGAGGAGGGCGCAGGGGGCTGTAGGAGAGGGGCCGAGATCCGGGTTCGCCCTCGCGGCGGTCGGAGCAAGGCGCTCTCAGGAGGTAGGCCCTCTGCCGGCGAGGTGCCCCAGGGCCTGCCCCTGGCAGAGGACCCGTGGTTGTCGGGGGAACCGCTGGTGACCGCTCTACCCCATTGGTGTCGTCCTTGGTCTCCGGCCGCTGTCAATGGCGGTAGAGTGAGGCGCAAGGCGGGGCCCTCTTCAGGCGATGTGAAGCAAGGCCGGTACATGTGAAGAAGGCCCAGTGCCTGTGAAGCTCGCCGCCCGTGACACTCTCACGTAATAATAAGTGGGGTTGTACATGCCCCGGAGTCTCAGGAGAGCCGCCCTTGGGCCTCGGGGGCTCCTGCCCACGCCCAGTGGCAGCACTTAGCTCTGCGCTGGTGAGAAGACGTCGAAGACTAGACTAGGTGCCAGACGCGGCCTTTTGCTTTTCGCTTCTTCCTTGTTGACAAGTTTCTTCGGTTTGGATTTAAGTTGGATTTGAGCTCGAGACTTGCGTGTGTTTGAGGAAGGGGTGTTTAGTCTCGTTCGAGCAATCTCTCGTGTTCTGATTTCGGCTTTGCGTCCAAAGTTAGCGTCGGCTTCCCCTCCCCCTCACGAGCCCCTCGTGAGCCGGGCCGGGCGAGGCACGTCTACAGACGGGACCGCTGTCACCGCACCCTCTCCGGAGGTTCTCATCGCATGATCAACAGGATAATCACAAGACACCCGAGGCGAGGCGGCCCCCGCAGGCCCGCTCGGGACTCATCGGAGTCGAAAGGTAAACAAGTCGGCTGACCCATCACCGGGCTAGTAGCTAAGCTCACACGCAATGTTATGTTTACCAGGATACTGAACGCAAACCTTTACATGAGGGGGCCTCCCCTCCCAAAATGCTCTTACATTCTTCAGGGCCGAGCCCGAACCTTCTTCGTGTAGGGTAAACAGCAGCGACATACGGTTAGTCGGACATATCACTCGCCGCGTCTTCTGGGGCAACCCCGGAGGCATCACTGGAATCGCTGACATCTTTGCCGCCACCGCCAACACCTCTGATAGCGCCAGGCTCGTCCAAAACGCCACCTTCATTGGCGGCCACGATCACGCCCTCATCGTCAGACGCAAAGGCCCTAACGAGGGCGTCCACGTTGTCCTCCACCCATTGCGCCAGGTCACCCCACACGGCTATGGGCACGGGTGCGATGGCAGCGTCGAAGTCGAAGTGGGGGTCCCTGCCCTGCAGATAGCTGAAGACACGGGAGAAGGCATGCCCGAGCAAGGCTCGGCTCCTCTCTTCGACAAGCCAATGGGACCTCTCGGAGCGGTTCTCCAGACGCATCACCACGTCGGTGAAAAACTGGAGGTTGCCGGCGTAGCTGGCCTCATGCGGCTCCTTAGTGGCAGCCTCGCAAATGTTTCCCAAAGCTGTGTTAGCCCTCTCCCTGAGCGTTCGAAGCATGGGGCATGCATGTGTTCCATAACCCGCTGCTGACGGATCTCGTCCTCATTCCGCTGCGTGATGGCCTCGGCGTCATCAACCCTTTGTTGGAGAAGAAGCAGCTTGGCCCGGGAAGAGGCCAGCTCCGCCTGCGCTGTGCCAAGAGTAGCTGCGGATGACTCCGCACGCCGCATCACTTCAGCCAGTTTGGCCCTGAAGGCCGCAGTCCTACCCTCTGTCTCGGCCCTGATCAGCCCCAACCTCGCTTCGTATTCGCGCTCGAAGGCCGAGCGAGCTTCCGCCACGTGGCGGTCGACCTCTTCCTGGGCCTGGACTTCGCGCGCAGCAACTTCATCCTCCGCCTGAGCCACCAGACGCTCCCTCATCTCCAACCGCTCAAGGTCAAGGTTGCGCTCGGCGGCCTCCAGCGTCAGTGCCTCCTCGCGCTTCAGCAGCTCCGCCCGGTCAACGGAGGCCCCCTTCCGCGACTCAAGGGCTGCCTGGCGCAGTTCCACTTGCTGCTCTAGGGAGTTGCTCCAGGCTTGGAGCTCCCATGCGCGCTCCTCCGCATCTCTGCACCGACGGTCTACTTCCCGAGCCTCATCGATGGCCTGGGAGCAGGCCTCCCGCGAAGCAACCAGCGACGCTTCAGCCTTCGCGTTGTCAAGGTCACGTTGGTGACGCGCGAGGCCGACGGCTACCTTTAGTTTGCGCCTCTCCTCAGCAAGGCGCAAACCTTCGGCCTCGAGGCGCGCATCCTTTCCAGCAAGCTCTGCCCCGATCTGGCTCACCGCATCCGCCGCCCCCTGGAGGAACTCTTGGCGAAGGGCGCGACGCTCCCGAGCGCGCCTGAGCATGTCTTCCGCATCACCCTATTCCACTGGAGTATGCGGAGGGCCATGAGGCGGCATGCCCCCTCCTGGCGCGGGGCTAGGGGCTGGCGCCCTAGCCATCGCCGAATGGACCCCTCTGGGAATCCAGCCTTGCGTCGGTCCACCCACAGAGGAGAGCTGAAGGAAGACTTCAACCATTCACCCTCTATGATTAGAGGAGGAACGTGGGGCAAGCCAGATGTGCCCCAGGAGGACTCATGAAGAAAGGACAGCAGGCGCTTAGGCTCAAGGTGCCCGGTGGAACAGACCACTCCACCGACCGGTCCAGCCGCGGGGGTGCCGCTCGAGCTCGGCGCGCCCAAAGCCAGCGGAGAAGGCGAAGCTTTGGGGGATGGCTCCCGGGCCGACTCGACGAATTTGGCAGGACGGGGCCTGAAAGGCCACAATCAGCCGCAGGGATAGTAAAGTAAATGAGCAGAGAAAGAAGAGGACTTACTCGTCCATGGTGAAGTATTTCCTGCGCTTCAACAAGCGGCAAGGGCAGTCATCGCCCGATGCAGGGGTCGGCCTGGGGCGTGGAAGAAGGGTCAAGAAGATCAGCACCGAAGGAGCCGGCCTGGGGGACGCCATCAGGTGTCGCCTCGCGAGGAATGGCCGGGGCCTCGGGAGCCCCGGGCTCAAGAGCCGAGGGCCGCAACTCCGCGCCAGCCGCTGCTCCAGGGCGGGCCTCGGGAGGCGCCACCTTCAGGGCTTCTCGTGGCATTGGCACCTCGACATCAGTCGCCTCAGCTCCCGCCAGTTCTCGTCTCCCCGCTCTATTGCCTGAGGAAGGACCACTGTGGATGACAGGGGGAGTAACCACGGCGGCTGGGTTCTCGCGGGGCCCTGTGAAGCCAGCCGGGCGCAGCCCCCACTCGTCGAAGCTGGGCATCTGCCTCACAAAATCGGCCCTGCCAGAGCAAAGATACAAAAGGGCACCATCACGTCGAAGGCTGCTTGGGGAAGGATCGGCAGTCAAGACCCTGAGCACCGTGCGCAGCACTTCAAGCGCCAAGTCCTCCTCCTGAAGTCGCATGCGGTCTCTGTGCCCCGCAAAGTCCCACATCCGGTAAGAGTGGCGATGGAGAGGAGCAATGCGGCATTGGAGGAACTCCTTCACCACCTTGGGTGCAGTTACATTGAGCGCCCTCAAACTCTAGAAGCGGCGCCAGACGAAGGCGAGCCGAGGGCTCGCGAGCATCTCATGGTCCCAGCCTGAGTGGGGAACATCAGGCGAGGTCGGGTGCAAGAGAAGAGGGTTGGGCACTCCGACGTCCACATATAGCCACCTCTCTCTGAACCTGGCCTCAGAAGGAGGAAGTCCAAAGTCGATCCCCGAAGCGGCTGTCTCTGGCACGGCAAAGAAGCCCACGCACCCTGAGCACTGAGTGGGGTCGCTCAAGTGCAAAGAAAAGAAGTGGCGCAGCAGGGCAATGGAAGGAGGAATGCCTACCTTTGCCTCGCAAACAAAAGCAAAGACAGCCAGAAGGGTAATGGACTCAGGCCCGAGGTGGATCATGCGAATCTGATAATTGGAGAGCACCGCATTGAAGAAAGTGGAAAAGGGGGGAACCAGACCCGCCCACAGGGCATCGACAAAGAATCGGACCTCCGTGACGATCCTATCAAGAGAGGCATGGGATGCAGGCCAGACTGTGGTCCTGCCGCACTCGTTGAAGATAGTGGCAAGGGCAGAGCGGACCTTGTTCAAGGCTTCTGGATTGAGTATGATCGACCGATCAACAGCGGGGGCCGCCACCGGAGGTGAGCGGGGCAAAGGCGCGGGCTTCTTCCCCTTTCCTTTCTTTGTTGGCGCCATGGTGATGGAAAGAGGGAAGAGCTCGAGACGGATTGGTGGCGGAGGTTGGAGCTCGAAGAAGAAGGAAAGGTAGGAGGCGAGCGAGCAGCGGAAAGGGGAACAACTGTGCGCAACTATGGGTCCACTTAGCCGGGCGCGTAACAAGGCGTCGTGGGGAAGCACAGACGCCCGCGTCCAACCAATCGCCACGTGGCTCCCAAGGCCGCAGGCTATTGGGGCCCGCGGCGCTTTGCGCTTGCCCCTTCGCTTCTCTGCTAAGCCAAGCCCGGGCGCGCCTTGGGCCCGGGGGCTACTGTTGGCGTTCTGGGAACGGGGGTCCCCAGACTTGCCTGCCTGCGGCCTGCGGCGTGGCTCGAGTGGGGACCTAGTGCGGCCCAGCTTCATCAGCTCAAGCTCAAGACGCTCACAAGGGGCTAAGCCTTGTGGGGCGGAAGACAGGAGGCTTCCTCAGGAGCAGCCTCATCAGGCAGGCTCGCGAGGGGGCGGAGAGATCAAGGCAGGGGTGCCTCGCGAGGAGCCCGTGACGCAAGCCATGACGATCAAGATTAGGCGGCTGCCAGCCTGCGTAGTGTCCTTGCTTCCCCTTTGGTGCAAAGGGAGCAAGCACAGGCCAAGGCATTGGGCAAAGGTTACCATTCCAGTGCAACGAGACCAAGACCAGTAGAGAGGCAGGACGGAGGTCACCGTCGAGCCCAAGACGGCGTCATCACCAGTGCTTTTGGCAGCCGAAGACCACCTTTGGTCAGGATAACTTGTACTAGATGTTCCCCTTCAAAATGGCCAATTGTTGGCGCCCTTCCCGCTCATTATTTGGGAAGAGGACCAGGGCCTCTATAAATAGGACTAGCCCCGAAGGGGAAGAGAGAAAAGGAAGAAAGAAAAGAGAGAAAAAGAAGAGAAAGAAAGAGAGAAGGGAAAGAGAAAGAGAGATCCGGACCAAGTAGAACACACTGCACCAGCTCAAGAACACCTCTCGCGAGGCTGTTCTTCCCCCTGTATTGTTCATCATCAGCCCGTGAGGCAATCCACCACACCACACACTGGAGTAGGGTATTACACCACATCGGTGGCCCGAACCAGTATAAACCTCGTGTCCTTTGTGTGTTCTTCTTTCCAGCCTAGATTTCTTGCGAGCCATAGAAGCGCGAGTCGGTACGGGAAAGATCTTCGTGCGCACCCCAGAGTTCGAACCTTAAGGGTCTGCCGGAACCCAAAATCCGACACTACTATGTTACATTTCCAGCATATTCCATGTGCTGACCCGTTTTTCGGGCTGCAACGTATCATGTTGCAGACTTTTCAGACGAGGAGTAAGGTTCGCTAGGTTGTTGCCGTGCAGCTCAGCTATGCCGTTGGAGTTGATGGACTCACTTTATCTTCCAAGCCTTCCGTCGTTATCGTATTAGATGGCCTTAAGCCATATTATTGTAATAAGTTCTTTTTTGGAGACATTCGATGTAATAAGTGTGTGATTACTACTCTGTTATAAATCCTTCGAGTACTGTGTGTCAGCATTACCGATCCAAGGATGACACTGGAACACAAAGACTTGACCGTTTGAGGTCGGGTCGCTACAAGATGGTATCAGAGCACACGCTGAGTGTAAGACACGACCACTAAGCTAAAGCCCTAGACCACTACTCTCTTCTCATTTTTGACTCCTCTCCATTTTCTACTCTTTAGGATGGTGGACGCAAGGAACAAGTTTGCACAACCGGATGAAGAAGCACCTTTTGGATGACACTTGAAGGAAGTCACTAAGTACCTGAACATTGGAATATGAAGCTTCACCGGGACTTACAACACCACTTTTCCAGAAGAGGAGCGATGGATGATTCGAGTTCAAGTTCTAGGAAGGACATTCACGCCAGTCACCGAGCCCACAGAGTTTTCCTTCGATGCACCAACCTGGAGTCTAGGAAAGAGTATGGCAGCCCACATCACCATGGGACGCATTGGAGAAGTCTACAAGAAGGATCTTAACGATACTATCTACCAGATTTGTGGCACCGAGATGAGCAATGGGAGATGATCAGCACCAGGAAGGATAGATCCATTGTAGCTTTCATCCAGGAGTTAAACCAGCACATTCGTCGCCAGGAGAACCAGATGTGCGCAGGCATGATAGATCTGAAGAAGGCAATGACAAGGATCTCCGAGCTTGAAGAAGAACTCAAGACTACAGGCAAAGGATATGAGAAGGAGATGACGATACTAGTGGAGATGAATGACGACCTGACAAAGAAGCTAGGAGTATTCATGGGAGACCCCACGCCAGGAGGAGATGACGACGAACCCAAGGAGATTCATTCTGAAGACTACGTCCTCATCGACGACACTGACTCGGACCCTGACGATAGTGATGATGACTATGTTGATGAAGCTGGCGGAGATATCATGGAGTCTTCTACCGATCAACTTTTCTAGGCGACCACCATATCAGTAGTAGAATTCCACCATGTATATAGTATAGTCCGAGCACTTTTGCAACGATAGTTCTAGACCGACTGTATGCCCTTGCTTGATTGATTGAGTGACATGATTGTGTTTGTTTCATGTGCATATGGGTATTGTTTTCTCACTAGACCTCATTCTATTCTATTTCTCTTCCCTCTAAACACTCAGATGCCTCTAAGACGTGACACCAGATTTACCTTTCCACCGGAGCTCACTTAGTTGATCCAGCAGAAGAATACCTTGATGCAGTTGTTACTTCAGAATTAGGGCAACAACAACAACAACCAACCGCCGCCACCACCAGTTGACAACTTTGCCCGTTTTCTAAGGCTGCAGCCACCGATGTTTTCCAGCAGCACCGAGCCGATAGTGGCAGATGATTGGCTCCGCAGGATTGGAAGGGAGTTAACCACTATAGGATGCACAGATGCTGAGAAGGTGTGTTTTGCCGCACATCAGTTGGATGGACCAGTAGCCTCATGGTGGGAGAATTACACTGTCACCTATCCTATAGCCACTATTACATGGGACCAATTTCAGCAGGCTTTTGGCATAGCCCATGTATCAACAGGAGCTATGAGCATGAAGAAGCGTGAGTTTCGCAACTTACGCCAAGCGAACCATACTGTGGGGTAGTACGCGGATGAATTTAGTAAGCTATCTCGTTATGCCCCTGATGATGTGGCCACCGATGCTGCAAAATGGGAGAGAAGTTTATGGAAGGGATGAATGATGAGATGAGCATGCAATTGATGGTGGAAACATTCGACAACTACCAGGAGTTCATAGACGAGGCTCTTATGATTGAAGGGAAGCAGCAGCAGATTGAGAGCCGCAAAAAGAAGGATGGACAAGGGAGGTACAACTTAGGAGCTCAGCAAAAGCCTCGTTTAACCCTGAACTCGGGAGGACTTGTCCATAACCATGGAGGTCACACCCACAATGGAGGGAGTTCTCACAACCACAGTGGCCCCAAGAATGGAAACGGGAACGGAGCAGGTAGTAATCTGAACTGCACTAACCCAGCCACACCCGCCAAGAAGGACCTAGGTCACATTACTTGTTTCAAGTGCGGGAAGATGGGACACTACGCCACTGAGTGCCCTGAGGCGAAGAATGGGAATGGCAATGGAAGCGTTAGGAAGAAGCCCAACCCTTTCAACAGGGGACAAGTGAACCACGTGAACGTGGAGGAGGTTGAGGAGCAGCCTGATGCCGTTATCGGTAAGTTTTTGGTTAGGTCATTTACTGCAATCGTTCTTTCTGACGCTGGTGCATCGCATTCGTACATATCAAGGGGATTCGTGGATAAGTATGAACTGCCCACTAAAGTACTTAGGATACCTATGCTAGTAACCTCACCCGGAGCTGAGTATATGGCAGGCAGTGGATGTTATCAGATGCCATTAACTATTGGAAGCCATGTTTTCCCCTCAGACCTGATAATTTTGGAGTCACAAGGATTGGATGTGATACTAGGAGTGGATTGGCTATATGGGGAAAACATTGATTGCATGAGTAAGTCGATATTGCTCACAACCCCGGAGGGAAAAAGGATCAAGTATGTATCTAGACATGCACCTAGGAGGAGCCAAGTAAATACCCTCACAGGAGTTGTTCAGGAGAAAGTGCCTGTAGTAAAGGATTACCCAGATTTTTTCCATAGGAGTTACCAGGCATGCCACCAGATCGAGACATCGAGTTTTTTTTGATAGAGCTATTTCCAGGCACCGGGCCAAATATCTAAGAGACCCTACTGGATGCCCGCAAATGATCTAGAAGAGATCAAGAAGCAGATTAAGGAGTTGTTGGAGAAAGGTTACATTCGATGGAGTTCATCACCGTGGGGATCCCTAGTGCTTTTGGTTGAGAAGAAGGATAAATCTCTAAGAATGGTTGTGGATTATCATGCGTTGAATGAAGTGAAGATCAAGAACAAGTACCCGCTACCGATGATCAACGATTTATTTGACCAGTTGACAAGAGCTAAAGTGTTTTCGAAGATCGATTTGCAATCAGGATATCACCAGCTGAAGATTCGAGAGAAGGATATACCTAAGACAGCTTTCACCACAAGGTACGGGCTGTATGAGTATACAGTCATGTCTTTTGGATTGACTAATGCCCCTGCCTATTTCATGAGTATGATGAACAAGGTGTTCAAGGAGTTCGTGGATAAGTTCGTTGTGGTGTTCATTGATGATATCTTGGTATACTCGAAGAGTGAAGAGGGGCACAAGGAACATCTGCGTATGGTTCTAGAGAAGCTCAGGGAACATCAGTTGTATGCCAAGTTCAGCAAATGTGAGTTTTGGTTGAAGGAAGTTGGATTTCTTGGACATGTTATATCAGGAGAGGGTATGTCAGTAGACCCCACCAAGGTTCAGTCAGTCACTGAGTGGTTGGCACCCACCTCAATTGGAGAGATCTGCAGTTTTCTTGGACTCGCGGGATATTATCGGAGATTTATTGAAAATTTCTGTAAGATTGCAAAACCTATGACGACATTGTTGAAGAGGTACACTAAGTTCCATTGGACTGAGGAATGTGACGCAAGTTTCCAGCGGTTGAAGAAGCGTTTGACTACAACCCTGGTGCTGACTTTTCCAGATATACGCAAGGACTTCCAAGTGTATTGCGATGCTTCACGCTTAGGACTTGGAGGAGTACTGATGCAAGACGGAAGAGTTGTTTCATATGCCTCACGACAACTGAAACCGCATGAGTTAAATTATGCCACACATGATTTGGAGTTAGCAGTTGTAGTGCATGCACTCAAGACCTGGAGACATTTTCTTATCGGAAACCGTTGTGACGTATACACGGATCACAAGAGTTTGAAGTACATCTTCACACAGAATGAGCTTAACCTCAGGCAGAGGAGATGGTTAGAACTCATAAAGGATTATGATATGAAGCTGCATTATCATACAGGAAAGGCCAATGTTGTAGCAGACGCTTTGAGCCGTAAGAGTTATGTTAACACCCTCGTACGCGGAGAGATGCCAAAGGAGTTAGCCGAGGATCTGAGGGAACTTCAATTAGAGATAGTTCCTAAAGTCTTTTTGGCAACATTGGAGGTTCAGTCAACACTAGTGGAAAAGATTCTAGAAGCTCAGAAGGGTGACAACGAGATCGCTGAGATAAAAGAGAAGATGGGTGAAGGCAAAGCCAAAGGTTTTCGTGAGTATGAGCATGACACCCTGTGGTTTGAGGACCGTATATATGTGCCCAATAATGCAGAGATCAGAAAGTTTATACTACATGAAGCTCATGACTCACCATACTCGATACACCCCGGAAACAACAAGATGTATTTGGATTTGAAGGCGCATTTCTGGTGGACTGGTATGAAGAAGGATATTGCCGAGTATGTAGCCGTATGTGATGTATGTTAGGAGTGAAGGCAGAACATCAGAAGCCAGCAAGATTGCTACAGCCTATGGCGATACCTGAATGGAAGTGGGATAAACTTGGCATGGACTTTATCACCGGATTTCCTAGGACTAAATCAGGATATGATTCTATATGGGTAGTGGTTGATTGCTTGACTAAAGTGGCTCACTTTATCCCCGTGAAAACCACTTATACAAGTGCAAAGTTGGCCAAGATATACATGACCAGGATCGTATGTCTGCATGGAGTTCCGAGGACCATCGTATCAGATAGAGGGACGCAGTTTACTTCAAAATTTTGGGATCAGTTGCACCAGACTGGAGTTCAGCACAACATTTCATCTGCAGACGGATGAACAGACTGAGAGAGTCAATCAGATTCTGGAGGACATGTTGAGAGCTTGTGCACTAGACTATCGATCTAGTTGGGATGACAACTTGCCCTTTGCAAAATTCTTGTACAACAATAGCTACCAGGCCAGTTTGAAGATGGCACCATTCGAAGCCTTGTATGGGAGAAGATGTCGAACATCGTTGATGTGGGATGAAGTTGGAGATCGTCAGTTGTTTGGACAAGATTTGATTAAGGAATCCGAAGAGAAGGTTAAACTGATTCGAGATAGACTGAAGGTAGCTCAGTCAAGGCAGAAGAGTTATGCAGACTCAAAATGCAAGGAGGCAGTCTATGAAATTGGAGACATATCATATCTGCGAGTTTCACCCTTGCGAGGTGTTAAATGTTTTGGAGTTAAGGGAAAGTTAGCCCCGAGATTTGTGGGACCATACCGTGTTTTGGAACGCATGGGGGAGGTTGCCTACAAGTTGGAGTTACCCAAAGGACTGTCAGGAGTTCATGATGTGTTTCACGTTTCCCAGTTGAAGAAATGTCATGCTGAGATGGCCGATATACCACTGAGGGATACAGTACCCCTGGAGGCAATTCAGTTGGACAATGATTTGACCTATGAAGAGAAACCTATCAAAATTCTTGAGTTTGCCAGCCGAGTCACTCGTAGTAAGGTTATCAAGGTTTGCAAAGTTCAGTGTAGCCACCATACCGAGGATGAAGCCACCTGGGAACGAGAGGATGATCTTCGCAAAGACCACCCACACCTATTTTCTAGCCAACCCGAATCTCGAGGGCGAGATTCATCTTAAGGGGGGTAGGTTTGTAACATCCCAAATTTTCAGTTTGGAATGTTATACATAGGTCATTCATATTTTGTTGCATTTTGTTTCGCGATCCTCGAAATTCTAAGCAACTCAAGGACCCTCGGAGAGAGTTGGGTATTTTACAGTTTTCATGTTTGCATTTGATCAAATATCGAAACAAGGATCATTGGTTTTATTATTTTTCTCTCCAAAATATTTTCATACTAAAAGATATGAGAGGTGATAATATGACTTCTCCAAAATAAATTAAATATTGGAGGAAAAATATTAAAATCAAATATTTGATTTTATTTGCATAGGAAAAATACGCATTTTTCGAAATTACATATTAGGCCCAAATAAATGTTCACCTTGTCTGGCATATTTTTAAAGGACGGGCAAAATTTGTTTCGGGATTTTTGGAGTCCGTTTAGTATTCTTTTTCCTTGTTTTTATGCGATGGGATTATTTTAAAAAAAGTCAACCGACCTACGGGCCGTGTCCGGCCCGGACTCCCCAGGCTAGGCCGCCTTATAAGCCGCCTGAGCTGCCCCGAGCCGCAACCCACCCCACCGCCAGCCCGCCCGCACCTCCCAAACCCTAGCCGCGCGCCGCGCCAACCGCCGCCACCGCCGACTTCGCCGGAGCCGCCGCCGTTTTTTTCCTCGTTGGTTTTTTCGGTAAACCCTAGATCTAGATCCGGTTTTTTTTAAATTTTTGGTTTATTTCTTTAGATCGGTTTTTTTGGTCCGGTTAATTAGCGGACATTCGTCCAAACGTTCGTTTTAACGAACGGTTTTCGCCCGTTAGTCATAGACAACGAACGTTCGTTCGTTAGCCTATTCATCCGTTTTTCTTTTTCTCTGATTTTTCACGATTATTTTTGAACGCGATTTCTGATCCGATTTTCGTTTTAGTTTACCTTTTCGCTCGTTTATCGGAATCAGGCGATTCAGGTGCCTAGATCTTCGTCTCGAAACCCTCTTTCCGTTTAACCAACTTGAACAAGATTTTGGTACTGTAAAAATTTGACTTTAGTTCAGATTAGTAAACAGATCTTGTTTTCTTCGCAGTTTGAGTTTCGTTGCTCCGTTTGATTTGATTCTTTTTGCAAACCAGAGTTTTTAAGTTGAACTTTCTGGTTAGATCTTCTTATTTGAGTTTTACCCGTGCATCTTTGCTTGGTTGCATATGTATGCTATTGTTTGTTTGCGATAGAACACCCAGAGTGCGAAGCATGCTACTACGAGTCCCTAGGTTTTACGGATCATCAGCAAGGCAAGTAACACATTGATCATACTCTTCATACCCGGTTTTTATGCATTAGTTCCAATCCTCAAACACTGCATGATTAGGAAGTGATTAACTTGTGGGTATTGGGAAGTAGATGATGAGGTAGAACCTATTACCTATTTTCTTATCAAACCCTCTGGAATTACTTCTACGTTATGCCTTTATTGCTATGCTATGCTCGTAGACGTGGATAGGGTTCGAGTGTATCCATGATAGATGTGAGATTGTTAATTAATGGTTCAACTTAAGGTGGGAACTTTAATACACATTTGGGTGGATTGCTTGTTTAGGCACCTGGAGAATCCAGTGTAGTCCTAGGATATCCCGGAGTACCCGTGTGATTTTCCTATGGTCCGCCACCCAGGCTCAAAGGGATCTTAAGATTATTCATGCTAGAAACTTCCGTGTGCAGCCACAAGCCATTATGGGCTCTGGCATAGTATGAGTAGGTTGTGTGACCTCTTCCAGTGGTGGGCTAGCAGATGTAGAGGGAAAGTAGGTGTAACTGTCCACCCAGAGTAAAGAGTTAATGCTTCTGAAAGACTGTGTCTCGGTCATCCATATCTCAAACATCATGAAGTGCGAGAAATCCAATGGAGGAGATCGATTCTTGTGGGGGAAGTGCGCAAACCTCTATAGAGTGTACAATCTAATCATGGTTAGCCGTGTCCCCGGTTATGGACATCTTGAGTATCTAGTGTTTGGATTATCCTATTGTATCTCATCACCCTAATTTAATTGGATGGATTAATGAATTACTTTAATTGGGATTGAGTTGGAAGAACCTTCTCAATGATGTTTCAACTACCATGATAGTTAAAATAAAACTTATTCCTTTGTTGTTGGGAAAAATTGGCTTTTCGCAAAAACATATTAACCATACAGCCTCCACCAGCCATATTGCATATAGTGTTAGCATTATTATGTTCATTGCTCAACTGTGTTACATTGCCAGCATATTCCATGTGCTGACCCATTTTTCGGGCTGCAGCATATCATGTTGCAGACTTTTCAGACGAGGAGTAAGGTTCGCTAGGTCGTTGCCGTGCAGCTCAGCTATGCCGTTGGAGTTTATGGACTCACTTTATCTTCCAAGCCTTCCGCTGTTATCGTATTAGATGGCCTTAAGGTGTATTATTATAATAAGTTATTTTTTGGAGACATTTGATGTAATAAGTGTGTGATTGCTACTCTGTTCTAAATCTTTTGAGTACTGTGTGTGTCAGCATTACCGATCCAGGGATGACACTGAAACACAGAGACTTGACCGTTTGAGGTCTGGTCGCTATAGTCCTACTTTGTAAAGCTGTTATAAGGGCAAAGATTTATGGAAAAGAAGGAAATTTGGCCATACGGTTTTATAAACAAAGGTACGCGGAGAGATATGTTATATTACTTAATGTAAGAAACATCTTCCAAGGAAAATAGTCCCGCTACCGGTTCCTTTCTTTGGGTCGTCATGCTTATCATGATCATGAAACGTCACCTCCGATCAATGTGGGAGAAAAATATGGAGGATTTAGTTTGGGGAAAGTTCCCGAACTCTGTGGTATTAATGAACCAAAAAAATTTACTTCCGTCATTGCCGACCAATGTGATCATTTAAGATTGCTAGCTTTTGGCTTCACCCAGTCTGAGGTACTAACTCGGATGACCCGGTAGTAACAATCACAGAGGTGCTCCCTTTACCGCCTAGCCAAACAATCGGGAATGTAGGGGTAAGCACAGGAGCCAGGCAACCCAGCTTGACAAAAATCTTAAGTCAAATTGATGCATATTTATGGCTTGATAATGATGATAACGGAAGGCAGCCCTTGTATATTAAATACAAATGACGATGATATGTTTATTTTGACTCCGTTGCGACTGTTTATCAGTTGAAAGTGGCCCATCGTTGGCTTCTACCCCTTTGTAGATACTACGCAGGGTGTCTCCGCAATAACAAGAGAACCCTTAGCCGACGTCTCGGTGCCCAAAGGCGGTTGTGTTAGCGGAAACGAGGCAATCGGATATGCGGGCTTTATAACTTTCACTTAGTCATAGGAGCTTTAAACTGGGGAAGCTAGCTATAGCCCCCGGTTAGTGTTCGGCGACATCCGAGGTCAAGCCATAAACACTTCGGCCAATGTTATGAACGGCCCGTCATTTAACACAGTCATCAGATCGCTGACCAGTTTACGCTTATTGTGATAGTCAGTTTTCAGCTTTCTCCACTTAGGTGCTTAAGCATGTGAGCTGTAAGCACAATCGCAGTGGTTCTCCCTTTGCACACCTAGCCGAACAAAGCAAAACGTAGGAGGCAAGCGCAGGAGCCGGGCAAACCAACTATTGACCTAAGAGACAATTCGAAACCGATGCATATTTAGCAATATCCGAGAATGTTTTTGCCGAATCTCTAAAGGTGTCCGGCGTTGCACTGCGAGACTTGTGCTGAAAACACACAAATAGTTTAGAAGTGCCATAAGCTTGGAAAATCAAAAAACGTCAGTAAAAACTTGACGTACGAACAAGATCAAGTGTAAGGTGCCAATCCAAAAATTGGAAAAAAGAAAAAATTGTGCTTCTACCGTGCTTTAACATGACACACCCGATCTTAACACTTCAAGCGGGCCATCCTACGGCTTCGAGCTCCTTATCCCAAAGGCGGAGTACTTCTTCGAGGCTAGTTTAGCGAACTAAACTCGAGCGGATTTTTAGAGAGAAGACAGGCTATCCGGCTATTGACCATACACTCGAGTCGAAAAAGGAGCAGTAGAAAAAGACTTTGCAACGACCAAGAAGAAAACACATTTACTATAAAACAACTTATATAAATTTTAAGAGCCCCCAAGTGACTTGGGTAAAAGAATTTTATGTATAATGATTGTATGTACCGATGTACTTATATCATATCTGTGTTCACCTGAACTTTAAACGCGTCTTAACCGACCGCTGGATTCTCCCTCTTCAGTCAAGGACCGAAAAGTGTGATGTACTCCACCTGTCGAAATCATCGATGATGTTTCCTATAACCAGGCAATCGGGCCATAAGGCTGTCACAGGCAAAGTGCGCTCGGGGTATTACTAACGAAGTGTAAGAAGCATCTTTGAAGAAAATAGTACCTCCACCGATACCTTTCTTCGGTTGCTCATTGTTACTATGCGACTTGTGCACTAGATTTTTTGTACTCATGAGTTCTGTTGTGTGCCGACCATTATTGAAAACAATAAGAGCGCTAGCTTTCGGCTTCACCCAGTCTAAGGTACTAACTCAGATGACCCGGTAGTAACAATCGTAAAGGTGCTCCCTTTACTGCCTAGCCGAACAATCGGAAAATTAGGGGTAAGCACAGGAGCCAGGCAACCCAGCTTGCAAAACACTTAAGTCAACATGGTGCATATTGTGGCGTAATACACGAACAAGGAACGAAGTCGTACAAGTATAATTATATGCAAGAGGAAAGGCTTCATAAAGGAAGCCCCCAAGTAAACGGGGTATTTGAATTTGCTTGCAACAAACAAGGTTTTGACAAAGAAAGTTTTTCGCAAATGACATTTTGTCAAAACAAAGCATAATGCTTGGTCAAACCGAACGAAATTTAAAATTAAAGGTTTGTAAGCATGGAAGCGACTTAGCTGGTTAATGTGCTCGGTGTCGACGCATGGCCGAGCTTACGACGGGGAAAGATCCCAGCTCCCAAGCCGGTCCCGAAGTGGCGGAGCGAAGAGCTCGGCACTTCGAAGTGGCGACATAGCACGGCCAATGCAGGCCGGCAGTGTGATGCCGAAGTCCCCGACGTGGTTTAATGAAGTAATGGCAAAGTCCTCGGTCCAGCCAAGGTGACGTGGTACGTTGGTACGCCGAGGTGACAGCACTGCCCGACCCAGATCCTTTACCTGTGCACAGAAAATAGTGCAAGCCTGAGATAATAGGAATAATAAAAAATTGTTGCATAATTAATAATTTACACAAAGTGAGTAATAAAAGAAATATGGCCCGTGTGCCGAACACTCGGTGAGGTAGACCTCTCTCAGCGATGCCGAAGTCCCCAAGGCAACCGAACATGTTGGTATGGTGATTCAACCAACAAGGTGATCACGCGAGCCGATTGGGACAACGACGTCGGCTTGCCAAAGTGACCGCATGACGCAGTCGAAGTTGGTCACCTACACACATAAAATAGTGTGGTCCAAAAAGGATAATTGCTTTTCACAAAAATAATTTATTGAAAGAGGTATGGCCTGGCGCCGAAGTCATGTCGATGCAGGGCATCGGCGTGACGCGGTGAAGGCGTGGCCAAGCCTGAATTCGTAGGATGGTCTGAGTTCCGGATGTGGCATTCGCCGAACTGTATACGGAAACTGACCGAACCACCACGCGACTGTTGTTAATGCGGCCACCATTTGATAGACTTGTGTATAGATGATGAAACAAACCAGAGTAATAATTCCATGGAAAAAATAAACCCAAGCAAGAAAAAATACTAGGATTAATAGCACCTGGTTTGTCTATTGTAGCAATCTGAAGAAAGGTTAGTCCCAAAATTGGGACTCGATCTGCACACCCATTGCCTGATGGGCGATAAAGCGACGGCATGGTGATGCTGGCAAAGGTGGGCTCGCCGAGGCAAAGCCCCCGGTCCAGCTAACGTGACGAAGCTGGTCGGCTGGTGACGCCGAAGTCACCAGAGTATGTTGATGAAGAAATAGCAAAGTCCCCGGTCTAGCCGAGATGACGAAGGGGGCCAGTAAGGAGACATTGCAGCTGCCATGTCAGCCGAGGTGTTGAAGCAGTTCCGCGTGATGGACATCGGCTTGAAAAAACAACAGTGCGGCCATGCCGACGCTGGTCATAACTTGTGACGCGGTCAATGCCGGATTGATGAAGTGACCGAGCGGCGATGCCGGTGCGCCTGACCCATGCAATCCGTGGGGCGACGGTGTTGGTGATGATTTATCCTTCGCGATGCTGAACTCTTGTTCGGCTTGCCGAGCTGATGATCCGATAAAGTTAGGCTCGGCTCGATGAAGCGACGATCTGTCTAGCGTAGGTCGACAGACGTGGAGCAATGTTACCGGACTGGTGTGACACCAGCGCGAGGGTGAAGAGTGCCTCAAAGAAGGCTTAAACTTTTATGGACACATGTTCAAAACAACGCACAATACCATAGAAGAAAATTTTCTTTAAAAAGATTGTACAATATCACGTTCACAAAGAAACATGAATTCTGGTCGGATCCGTATTCGCGCAGAAAACAGGTCCGAAGAGTGATGCACTAATCGGAAGGTTCCTGGAATTTGGATGGTCGGATCGAGCTGAAATTTTGAGCGGTGTTAGACATAGGAATTGCGCAGCCGATCAATGCTTGGATCTTCCAAAGGACGTCGGAGCTAGGTGCTAGGGACCACGCCCTAAACTCGTTAAGATTCCCGTCCAGATTTGACAGGGCTCCAGTATATCATAGATTATCGGAGATTCCTCCATCGGAACTCGACGAAATTTTGCGTGGTTGTTGTAGACTCAATTCTGCACAATTCCACCAAAGGGATCGTGAAAGCGATTCTCGAAGAGGTGGTGGCAGCGGATACAAGTTTGCTGTTCGAAAAAACAGCACGGTCGCCCGAGGGCAATGTTGACGTTGAGCCCCCGAGCTCCATGGATGATTCCTCCATGATCTTGATAGAGATCGGAGTTGATGTTGATGTAGGACCCCGTCTGAACATGACGATAGGAGATGGAGCGCGGTCGTCGGTAGAGCCAAGCTGACCAGTCGAGCCGGTGACGAAGATGTCGGCGTCACAGTTGATCTGCGGGCGAGCCATTGATCCTTTGCCGATCATACAACGAAACTCTCAATTAAAGCACCATTGTCGGTGTCAAAACCGGCAGATCTCAGGTAGGGGTCCCGAACTGTGCGTCTAAGACTCGATGGTAACAGGAGACAGGGGACACGATGTTTACCTAGGTTCGGGCCCTCTTGATGGAGGTAATACCCTATTTCCTGCTTGATTGAGTTTGATTAATATAGGGGTTACAAGAGTTGATCTACCTCGATATGTCGTGGTCTAAATCCTACAGGTATGATGAGTAATGTCATAATAATCAACCCACTAGCCTGACCTCGGCTTATATAATATACCAGAGGCCTAGGATAACAAGAGTCCTAGTCGAATACGCTGGTGGAGAGGAGTCCTTGTCTTGATCACCAAGTCTTGTGGAATGTTCCTCGTGTATACATCGGCTGTCCGAACTGGCCCATGAGCATACGGCCATGGGGGTCCTCGTCCCAATCCAACTGATTCGGAGATGACGTGGTGAGTACCCCCTAGTCCAGGACACCGTCAGCACTACTTAGACGTCCAGTACAGTATGGCTGGATGTACCCTATTGAAAGGCAGCTAGGCACTTTCAAGGGCTATGTTAGGAATAGAGCTAGACCCAAGGGTTCCATTGCAAAGGCCTACATTGCTACAGAAGCATTGACATTCTGCTCAAAATACATTGAAACAGCTGACCAGCTTAGCAAAGAGGTGGGTGAAGAGAATCCCGACTCAATGTTTTCGATTGTTCTGTTCGAGTTACAGGGAAGATTCGACAAGATGACAAACCTAAAGATTTGGATAAAATGGTTTGGTATGTGTTGAATAACTATCCTGAGATACTACCTTATATCAAGTAAGGGCTAAGTACTGCAGCTTATACATCGTAATCTACTAAACTTGCAGCGCATTCTTATATATTTAGATGTTTGACACGATCACTATGTTGTGCAGCATCTACAAAAAGGAGTTACTGCCATAAAATCCAAGAAACATTGACAAACTGGTTATGGCATGATTTCTGAAATGTTCAAGAGCCATGTAAGCTTTTGAATTGCACTGTTAGTTTTTTTAATATATTGAGTTCACAAGATGATCAGCTTGTCTATTTTATAACCATAGGTTAAGAAGATGTGGGAGGATGGGCAGGCAGTTGATGATGCCAGTTACGCACTAGCAATGGGTCCTGATACTCAGGTAAGACATTATGAATCTTGCATTGTTGGAGATGTGCGCTACAACACCCTTGCACGCGAAGTAGGCAGGAAGACACAAAAGAGTGCCATCATGAGCATGGATATGTACGGCAGAGAGACAACTGAAATGTATGCTAACATAACAAACATTGTTTAGTTGCACTATATCTCCAATTTTGAGGTTTATCAGTGTGTGCTTCTATTGTGTTGTCGTTGGTATAACCTGTTTTCCAGGATTTCAAAACCCAGAGCTGATTATTATTTCAAATCCATCAATGTCAATATGTAGAAATGACTGGAGAGTATTGCAAAGGTTTGAGAAGAGAATTTTTTTAATGAAGTTGCACAACAAGATGATGCTTACACTACTCCTGATGTACAAGATTCCATAGATGTTCCTAATATCTTTGAGAACCATCATGTCAATGACGCTCGCAAAAAGATTGCATGTCGGGATGTGGACATACAAGAGTTGATCAAGAAGAAGTCAACGTTCGAGGACATTGAGGATGAAGAAGAAGATTACACTATGGGGAATTATGATTCAGACTGATACACATGGCAAAGATGTCGACGTTGCTGTTGCGGATGATGATTAGATTGCTTTTGTCATATTTGCTTATTAGAAGACATTTTTTATCTACTATATGAAATTGTGTTTGCTATGACAACTGAAACCTGATGAACTTGTTGTTTAGTATTTTGCTGTGACAACATCACTTATTATGTATGTTGATTTGTGTTTGGTGATTGTATGATGACTAAAACATGATGACATTGTTGTTTAGTTGTACTCATATTTGGCTATGAAACTTGAATTTGATGACATAGTTTGTTGTTGGACTACAATTTGCTTGACGTCTTCGAATGGGAACAAAGCTGGTCCGACGGGGCCTCTGCTTATTTATTTATTTATTAGCAAAAGGGCCTCTGCTATTTATTTATTTATGAGCAAAAGGGGATACCCCCCAATTTCCGTTAATAGAAATCATTAGATGTTCACAAACACTATGCCCAGCCTGCTAAACATGTTTCATTCATTACTAGTTTCACCAAAGTGCTCATGTCATACCAGTGAATACATCACGAGTGCTACATACACTGCAAATAAAGAGACAATCATTCTAAAGAGCACATCGATTTTTCCCATTATCTTCACAAGCTCTTTCATCTCCTCATTGTTGTCAAGGTCGTTCAGCAGTTGTTGCTTGGCCATGATCAGAGGAACAACACCTTTAACCTTATGATCTGCATCTTCCTCTTCTTCCGTTCCTTCAGTTACTTGTCCAATACCCCAACCTACTGGTATTGGGATTCCTCGGCTAACCAAATGATCAGTGTAGTTGCATTCCCCCACATCATCAACTTCCCAGAAATACAAATTACACAAATCTTCCCTTTTCTACACGAATCAAATTGGAAGATCATCAACCAAACTATTAAAAAATCATCAACTGAAAGCAGCAGAACAACACTTAAACATATTATTACCCCATGATTCGGGCATTTGTAGATGACTCGGATAGGGTCGAGGATTGTGGTTGAGACGCGATGGATGACTCTGCGTGATTTGCAGCAGTGGCGCCACACCAACGGCAGCGGGTTGCGATGAGAAACCGGCTGCGGTGCGTGTGTCGGTGGGGGTGTGATGAGACCCACATATGATGGTACGGGTGGCGACTTGGCGCATATCTGGTTGTTGCCTGCTGAAGAGCAGGTGGACGAGCAGCCATCGGACATGGTTGCTGCGACCAGAGATTCTGATGCTAGGCAGAGTAAGTAGAGAAGAGGAGAAGAGAATATTGGATATGTCAGTTTCATTACTGGCAGAGTAGCATAGCACCATATATAGTCATAGTCTAGGTTGGATTCGAACCAGCTACAGGAGCACGTCGCTCTTTTTTCTAAAACTCAGCAATGTCTCTTTACTGGTACACTAGCTTGTTTTGTACGCCTTCTCAAGTCTTTGATTTTCTTTCTTTTTTTGCGAGGAAGGGAGGAGGACAAAATTGAGAATTCCTAGGACTCGAACCCAAGATCTCTCGGTTGAAAACCAAGGGTGCTAGTCACTTATGTGACGAATGTTCCCTGGGAAGAGGACGACAGACAAACGCATGTTCCTCGCATTTTTAGTTGCAACGCAAGATCGAACGGTCGCGGTTTCGGGAATGTTATTAGGCGAAAGAGCCCAGTTTTTCTTTTCTTCCTATATATAAAAAAGTATGCTACTTGGTGTCGGCTGATCTCTACTACACAACCTTCTTCTTGTAGATGTTGTTGGGCCTCCAAGTGTAGAGGTTTGTAGGACAGTAGAAAATTTCCCTCAAGTGGATGACCTAAGATTTATCAATCCGTAGGAGGTGTAGGATGAAGATGGTCTCTCTCAAGCAACCCCGCAACCAAATAACAAAGAGTCTCTTGGGGATGCTCCTACCCCACAAACTGCGACCAGAAGATCTTCTCCGACTCGTACCCCTCCTGGGCTTGGAAGAATTGGGCGGCTGCCGCATCACTCGTCGGCAGATCCACATATGCGTCTGGAGAACTCCACAGTCGATTAAGCAAGGCATACTTCGGGTCTCCAAATATAGCCTTTAAAAGAAAAGGCTTACCAGCCGCTATCTGACCGGCTTGACAGATTTCCTCGCACGTTGCACGCGATTCGGACCGTGCCTCCGAAGCATCTTGAAGGGCCTTGGCAAGTTCGATCCCCTTCGCCTTATTTTTTGTTCTAAGTACTCGCACTTGGTGGCAGTGTCCTTGAGTTTTTGATCCATCTCGGTCACCTGTTCGGCTGTTCCTCAAAACGGCACTAAGCGGCCTGTTCGGCTGTCAAGTCCGTAGCCGCCTTATCGGCGGCTGCCTTGCTTACCCTTGCTTTCTCCTTGGCCTGAGCAAGCTCTCTTATGAGGGCTTCCACTGCGATGGCACTATCTGTACAAACACGGAAATAAACAGGCATACAACAAGACATATCTTATACCTTGCGCTTGGTTGAGCCGCGTGTTAACAAGGATTAGATCCTCATCAGCTCGCTCCAGTTTCTGTTTGAGTTCGGAAATCTCCGCTGACTGGGCAGTCACCACTAACAGAGAGGACCATTTTGAAATTCAAATAAAATAGCATGTTACCGCCTAACAACTGATTATCGATCCTCTGCTCACTTTTTGTTCAGAAAACCGAACAGAGTCTCAGGGGCTACTACCTATATACGGGCATACTTCTCATAAATAAGATCAAAAAACATTACATTGCGTACCTCAAAGCCTGCTAGCAGGTTGGAGAAGGCTTCGTTCCGTCCGCTCTTGGCAGACTGAATCCTCGCAGACACCGCACCCATCAGGCTGCGGTGCTCGTCCAGGACGGATGCACCTTGAAGAGCGTCTGTCGGTGTATTCGGCACCTCCGGATTAGCAGAGGTCACCGCTCCCTTTCCTCCCACAGGGGATCGTTCACTATACTCCAGGTTGTACTAGTCTCTGGAGCAGTCTGTGGCAAGGCGATGGATTGATCGGGGCCCTCGTCACTGGTCTCCATAAGTACCATCGTCAGCATCTCTTCTAGGCTTGGGGAGGTATTACCCTCTGGCGCCATTAGATCGCCCCCAGCATCTCTTCTAGGCTTGGGGAGGGCCTATGAGATGACACCTCGACATCATCCACCTTAGGCGGCGGGGAGGCTAATGGAGGCGACCCGCTCTCCATCATCTTTGGTGGCAGATCCCCCGGGGACGAAGATAGTTGGGGGAGACTGCCTGTCGGATTGGAAAATATATAACCTAGAGTTATCATCACAGTTCATAAAGAATTGGACAATATGTGAGGCATCCCGAGCTGCTTACGTGTCGGCTTTGGGACTGGTCCGGCGACAATGCGTCAGGAGGACCTCGGTGTCTGACTCCGAGTCATCGGGGAAGGTAATTTTGTCCCTCTTGGACGCTTCGGCTTCCAGGTCATCGAAGGCCACCCTCTTTTTGCCCTTGCGGGGAGGATCCTCTTCTTCCTCCTCCTCATCATCGTCATCACCTTTGTGAGAGGGCTGGGCATCAGCATCTTTGGACACTATGTCCGAAGCACCCTGTCGGTTTACAAAACCAGGGGCACATTTTTGTACCCCTTTACCTCTGCACGGGCAGTCAGAGCCGCGCCCGTGACCACACCAAGCAGAGCAAGGGAGGTAAGCTAATGTAATACCAAATCCCAAGACGAAGCAAAGCAACGACAAGGACCAAGGCCACAAAGATCAGATGGGCAAAGCAGGTTTCCCCGGCAGGGACCCTTGCCGGGGCAGCCTCAGTGGCCCCGGCAAGACCCTTGCCGGGGCAGCTCGCCCGCGCCAGCCGAGCGAGCCACCCTCGGGCCCACCAACACTCGACAAATGCATTGGACAGGGCTCGGGAGGCACCTCTGTGGTGGCATGCAGATCTTCGTGAAGACAAAGAATAGTCAAGATCAAATGAGGATAGGAAGGTAGCCATCCTCACCGAAGAAACCCACAAGACCCCCGGCAAGATCCTTGCCGGGGACGCTTGCGCTCCACAGCAAGACCCTTGCCGGGCCGCCCGGCAAGGCCCTCACCATGCGCATCAGCAGGGCCACTGTCAGGCCCGCACCAGCCAAGTCTCTGCCGCCGTTCGCATGCAGCTGCCGACCCAACCAGCTAGGCAGGCACCTGCGTGGCGGCATGCAGCCCTTCGTGGAGGCTCCACCACCGCGCCACCTCATGCTGCCTGCCTACCTACATGGCACCACTTGCATCCCTGGCCAGGGCGCGTGTCGAAGCTTGGAGGAGCGGTGACGGACGGGACGGGCCTCGCCCCCGTCCCCGATAAAGTGGAGGGACACCTAAGCCTCGCACTTAATGCGCTTTGTCCTGTAATACCAGGATAATCTCGCAGCACTGTTGCCTTTCCACCTCCTGTGTGCCACTGTGGCAACCCCTTTTTCTATAAAAGGAGGCCCAAGGCGATGAGGAGAGGGATTCGGCTTTTTGGAGCTCGTTGCACCCCGTAGCTAGTTCAAGCACTAAGAATACATCCACCAAAGCAGGACTAGGGTTTTATGCATCCTTGCGGCCTGAACCTGGGTAAACGAACCGCGTGGTCTCTGTTAGACCCGCTCTTCTCTCATCCCCCTGCCCCACAACTGTAGTAGGGATCCTTGTGATCCCATAGGTGTCGTTTCCCACCGACATCTTTGGAGCGCCAGGTTGGGGGCGCGCAATTGTGAGAATCGGTTTTAGCAGTTAAGTGAGTGTTTCTTCATGGCGATGGCTCTAAGAGAAGCAGGAGAAGGTGTCGAAAGATCGACGCCAGCGCGACCACAAGCAGAAGCTAAGTCACACTGAACCCTGACTACTTTGTTTCCTTTTTATACAAGGTTATTTCCCTCGGAGATGTCGTGCCTTTGTATGGAAAAACTACACACCAGGGGGCTCTCCCGCTATCGGCAACACCCTTGCCCTGTTTTGAGTCTGCTCAACAGCTCAAGCGGGTGCGTCAAGTGCGGCAGGGTTAGCCTTCCGCGATTGAAAACGCTCTCGATTCCGACTCAAGTCAAGCTTGACAGTTCAAGCGACCGCATTAAGAACGGTGAGGTGGCTCGTCAATCAGCACGCATACCCGGCAGGCCAATGGGGATCAGTCCCCAAGACGCCGCCTTGGGCTTCCGCGCCGGCGAGCCTGCCCAGTTGGCGTAGGGTGCGTATACAAAGGGAAATCGAACAGGGAAATAACATGCATAGTACTGAAAGTGCTGCAGAGTTATGTTACATCAAATTATTGCCGCGGTTCTAACTAGAGATAGCAATTGTCTTGGTTGTGAACCCGCAGTGGCAATAGGAACGGGATGCCTAATCCCGGCGCTGGCCCTCCACCCTCAGAATTCCGCCGACACGGCTGATGATGGGCTTGATGCGCTCCCTGAGCGGCGCGAGATCGACACCCTCTGGCAAGCTCTCCAGCCCGGCGTCAAAGTTGAGGTCGGGGTACCAGTGCGCCATCTTGGTGAGAACCTTGGTCATGGCGCCCTTACAAAGCATCCGGGACTCCTCGGCCAGTGAGGCCTCCCGGTTGGCGTGGAGCTGCTCCAGAGCATGGACGACCTTCTCAAAGAACAAGGTCGGGGTGCAATGGGCGCTCACACTCCGCTCCGGGGCATACCTCACGTCCAACATCCCCATGGTGGCAAGCTGCGTGGCAGCCTGGTTGGCGACAGCGGCAAGGAGTTCGAGCCAACTGTTCTCGCCCGCCACATGATCGGCGAAGTTAAGGCCTTCATTCTACAGCAACTGCTTCTCGTCCTCCAGCGCCTTGCCAGGTTTCCCTCTCGAGTCTTGGCCTCCTCCAACGCCTCCTCGAGACCCTTCAGCTTCAGCTTTAGATCCCCGATGGAGTTGTTGGCCTTGACAAGCTCCCCAGCCTTGCCGATGACTGCGCCCTGTGCCTCCATCAGAGCACCGTTAAGTGCGTCCTTCTCCCGGGACAGCTTTAACGCCTGCTCCGTCAGCCTGTGGCGCTCCTCCTCCAGCTCCTTCACCTTAACGGCGTGAACCTGGGCCTGGGCATTGAGTGCCTCCTTGTGCCTCTGCTCCAGCTCACTAGTCCGCTGCAGGACAAGCTTCTCCACCTCGGCATCTTTGCCATGAAGTGTGGCGGCGAGCTACTCCTCGCGTGCGGCAAGATCCTCCTCCTGGGAGTTCAGCACGGCCTTGCGCTGGGTCCGAACGGCCTCGGCGGCCTCGGCCGAGTTCTTCGCTGCCTCCTGAGCTTTCTCGACGTCGGCAAGCTTCATGGTAAGCTCCACGTCGCGCCTGGCCTGCTCGTCCTGGGCTGCCCTGAGCTTCTCGTGGGCCTCCCGGAACCAATCCCGCGCTTCGGTGACGCGCTCCTGGAGGTCTGCCTCCACCTTCTCCACCACCGCCATCCTAGACACAACCTTGTCCAGGCGGGCGCGATGGAGCGCCTGGAGCTTCCAGAAGCTGGCGCCCATGGCATGGAGCAGCCGCCCTTCCTGCGAACCGCCACCTCCAACGATTGGCTCGTCAACGACTTCGAGCCCGGCGGCAGCAAGGACCTCATCGTCGAACACCTCTCCTTCAACAGGCGTCCTGGTGCTCGACGCGCCCGGAAGGTGGATGAACAAGTAGTCACTTACCCTCAGGTACTTGCCAGAGCCGGAAGCAGCAGAGGAAGGAAGGCCGGTCACCAGCCTCCTCCTCCGTCTCCCCGGCAAGCCCCTTGCCGGCCTCTTCAGCAGCAGCCTTGTCGGCCTCCCCGGAAGGCCGCTCGGCGGCCTCCTCGGCAGCGTCCTTGTTGGCCTCCCCGGAAGGCCCCTCGGCGGCATCCTTGGCGGCCTCCTCGGCGGCGACCTTCTCAGCGACCGCCTCAGCGGCCTTGGCGGCACCCTCGATGACAGCGTCCACGTCCTCTGGGTCCACCAAGGAGGAATCTGGGAGCCGAAGACAGGGGTGAGGCAAAGCGAAGACAAAGAACCGGAAAGAAGAAGAAGCAGGGACGAAATAGCGAACGACTTACCGGTGCCGACACCCGGCTGGGAAACGGAAGTCCCCTCTCCGCCAACATTTGGCGTCGAGGCAATGCCACAGGCGCCCAAGTTCTCTTCCTCCTCCTCCATGTGTGTGGGCTTAGTGATTGGCGCCCTTGTCAGGGACGTCCCTCGGGGCAGCATGGTCGATGGGGGCAGCGTGTTGGGAGTAGCCCCCTGTGGCTCCTCCTGCTGCTGCTCCCCTCCCGCACACCTGGCAAAGTCAGCACCAAAGTGCCGCGCCCCTAACACGTGTCGAAGAGAGAAGAATGATAAACTTACGCTGGGGGCTTTGCCGGGGGCTGCTGTCCGGGCTGCTCAATACCACCAAGGGCGCCCTCGAAGTACCAGCCGGGGGCTGGCCACCCGCCGAGGCATTGGCCCTTTTTGCCCTCTGGGCCAGCGTCTCCACGTCCCTGCAAAGATGAAGACAAGTCAAGATCAGTAACGCAGGTTGGGGAGGCAGAGATAACGGAGAGGAACCGGATGCTTACTCATCGTCCTCGTTCCCCTCTGCTGTCTTCCTCTTCCTCCTCGGACTGATGGATCCATAATCAAAGGTGATCTCCACGCCGATGTTTGCCGGAGGAGGGAAGGGAGGCGGCATCTGGGCACACTTGGATGAAGAAGGAGCGGCCATCTTCTTCTTCACCGTGACCTTTGCCGGTTCCTTCGCCGCCGCAGCCCTTGTGTGGGGCCGGGACCCCTCCCAGGTCAGCTGTGGCTGCGCAGCCTTGCGGGGCCCGCCACAAGACTCGCCCCCTCCCCGTAGGTGGCGTCGGATCTGCGGTCTCGGCTTCCTCCTCCAACGACTCGCCGGTCACATCCTCAACTAGAGGAGCCTCGGTGCCGGCGCTGCTGGCTCCCCCGGCGGCCGTCGCCCACCGGGCGAGCTCCTCCTCCTTCCCAGCCGTCACGGCATCGTCCTCCACACCACTGGCGCTGCTGGCCTCCCTAGCAAGTTGTGCCTCCCTCGCCCTGGTGGCAATGTAGTCCAGCTCCGCCTGGGTGGTGTCCATGACAAGTAGTTGCTCGACGTCGGCATCGATGTACCCCTCATGCAGGGTTTCAAAGAAATGCTATACTTCGACGTCCTCCGGCTCCTTCCAGCTCGTGTCGGGGCCATGCGCATTGAAGTCCGGCATCATGGCAATGATCTCGGACCGACGCGAATTGTTGCACAATGGGACAACCCCCATTGACAGCTTGAAAAACGGCCCCTTGAGGACCTTGCCGGCCTTTGCGGCGGCCCTCACAACCTTGCCGGTCCGCTCAACCTCGCCGTCACAGCCCACGTCAAGCTGGAAGAGCTGCTGGCAGAAATGGGCATGCACCATCACCGTAAAGTTATGGTCAAGGCCGGGGCGGAGTCGCATGATGTCAGCGGGGTTCGTGAAGAGCCAGGCTGGCCTCCCCTTGTTATGCAACGGAGCAATCCGGCGGCAGATGAAATCCGCCCCGATCATTTCAAGGGTGAGCCCGGCCTGGGTAAGCCGGAGAATCCTGGTGGTGGCAACCGTGAGCTTCCCGTCGGCAGCATCAACGTCGCTCCAATCGCTGCCGCGAACCGGCGGGTCCTTCTCTTCAATCCAACACCACCGGCCCCGCCATTCCTCCCACCTCTCCTTCATGGCGCCGTCCGGGAACGCCCCTTTGGATCTTGGGATCCAAGTGACGGAACCAGAGACGGCACCCCCCGGCTGGATCCGAGGGAAGAAATAGTGGCGGAAGAGCGCCGTGCTAGGGTGTACTCCGGCAAAGCCTTTGCAAAGGAGCGCAAAAAGGGCCATGCACGCCGCCGCATTCGGAGTAAAATCCAAGAGACGGAAGCCAAAGGTGTGCATGATCTTGCTGAAGAAATTGGATAAGGGAGGGCAGAGCCCGCAAGAAAGGTAATCAACGAAGAAGGGGTGCCAATTTGGGGCAGGGTCGGCGCAGGCGGCGGGGATGACGCGCGTGGCCGGGTGCCCCGAATTCCCCCCTATATTCACTCCCCACAGGTGTCTGAAGAATTCCCGAAGCTCCAACGCATTGACCGCCGAGGGGAAGAAGGAGGCGGACTGCGTCCGTTGCCTCGATAGCGCGCTCTCCGGCGGCTCCATAGCCCCAGCATCCTTGGCCACCCCCTTGCCCCTGGAGGATTTTGGCGCCATGGTGGCTGAAGGAGGAGGCAGGAGCAGAGGGCGGCAGAAGCACAACGGTGGCGAGCGGAGGCGAAGCTGGAGAAGAAGAGGGAGACAGGCGGAGGTTTCCAAGATTGGGGTCGTGCGAAGGGTAAAAGGAACAGTGCACCCGCAGTTATCCCTTTTTATGGGGGCAGCCGCGGGACGCGCCGCCCATTTACTGCGATTGACGCATGCGCGTAGAAACCTCCCCACGCATGTCGCCGACGTCACGCACGCCCCTCCACCCCATGCCTCGCGCGCGGGTCGTGGGAAGCACAGCGCGCGAAAAATCTTACCACGGTAAAAACCGCCTCGCCTGCCCGCGCGCCGTCTTGGGCCTGACCCAACAACGTGTCGTGCTTATGTGTGGCCTAGGCCCAGGGGCTCCTGTCGGTGTACAAAACTAGGGGCACATTTTTGTACCCCTTTACCTGTGCACGTGTAGTCAGAGCCATGCCCGTGACCACACCAAGCAGAGTAAGGGAGGTAAGCCAAGGTAAGACCGAAGCCCAAGACGAAGCAAAGCAACGACAAGGACCAAGGCCACAAAGATCAGATCAGCAAAGCAGGTTTCCTGGCAGGGACCCTTGCTGGGGCAGCCTCAGCGGCCCCGGCAAGACCCTTGCCGGGGCAGCTCGCCCGCGCCAGCCGAGCGAGCCACCCTTGGGCCCACAACACTCGACAAATGCATTGGACAGGGATCGGGAGGCACCTCTGTGGTGGCATGCAGATCTTCGTGAAGACAAAGAATAGTCAAGATCAAATGAGGATAGGAAGGCAGCCATCCTCACCGAAGAAACCCACAAGACCCCCGGCAAGATCTTTGCCGGGGATGCCTGCGCGCCACGGCAAGACCCTTGCCGGGCCGCTTGGCAAGGCCCTCGCCAAGCGCATTAGCAAGGCCACCATCAGGCCCGCACCAGACAAGTCTCCACCGTCGTTCACATGCAGCTACTGACCCAACCAGCTGGGCTGGCACCTACGTGGCGGCATGCAGCCCTTCGTGGAGGCTACACCACCACGCACCTCAGCTGCCTTCCTACCTACATGGCACCACATGCATCGCTGGCCAGGGCGCGTGTCGAAGCTTGGAGGAGCAGCGACGGACGGGGCGGGCCTTGCCCCCGTCCCCGATAAAGTGGAGGGACACCTAAGCCTCGCATCTAATGTGCTTTGTCCTGTAATACCAGGACAACCTCGCAACATTGTTGCCTTTCCACCTCCTGTGTGCCATTATGGCAACCCCTTTTTCTATAAAAGGAGGCCCAAGGCGACGAGGAGAGAGATTCGGCTTTTCGGAGCTCGTTGCACCCCGTAGCTAGTTCAAGCACTCAGAATACATCCACCAAAGCGGGACTAGGGTTTTACGCATCCTTGCGGCCTGAACCTGGGTAAACGAACCGCGTGCTCACTGTTAGACCCGCTCTTCTCTCAACCCCGCACCCCGCAACCACAGTAGGGATCCTTGTGATCCCATAGGTGTCGTTTCCCACCGACATCTTTGGCGCGCCAGGTAGGGGGCGCACAATTGTCAGAATCAGTTTTAGCAGTTAAGTGAGCGTTTCTTCATGGCGATGGCTCTAAGAGAAGCAGGAGAAGGGGTCGAAAGATCGACGCCGACGCGACCACAAGCAGAAGCTAAGTCACACCGAACCCTGACTACTTTCTTTCCTTCTTCGCCGTTTCGTCCCTGCTTCTTCTTCTTTCCGGTTCTTGGTCTTGGCTTTGCCTCACCCCTGTCTTCGGTGCCCAGGTTCCTCCTTGGTGGACCCAGAGGATGTGGACGCTGTCGTCGAGGGAAATAACCTTGTGTAAAACGGAAAGAAAGTTGTCAGGGTTTGGTGTGACTTAGCTTCTGCTTGTGGTCGCGCCGGCGTCAATCTTTCGACCCCTTCTCATGCTTCTCTTAGAGCCATCGCCATGAAGAAATTCTCACTTAACTGCTAAAACCGATTCTCACAATTGCGCGCCCCCTACCTGGCGCGCCAAAGATGTCGGTGGGAAATAACCTTGTATAAAAAGGAAAGAAGGTAGTCAGGGTTCGGTGTGACTTACCTTCTGGTTGTGGTGAGGCAAAGCCAAGACCAAGAACCGAAAGGAAGAAGAAGCAGGGACGAAACAGCCAAGGTCCCCATCGACATGCACTCCTCTCTTTTCTTCTTATTGTGCTTCTTTTCCGGTGTCTGGTTTGGCGCCAGGACCAGCATGCTCATTAGAAGGGGATTGGCTGCGTCTTTGGGGAGCGAAGCCGGACACCGGATCTGCTCCGCCTTCTCGATCCAAACATGTTTGGGGAAGGGATTACTTTGCACCTCGGGTTAAATAAAGAATATTGGTGTTCCGAGTTCTTAGAATTTACCTCAGAGGATGGATGTTTGCAGTCGGGGCCAGTGTCGTCTGAGGACCTTGGCCACAATTTTTGCTTCTTAAAAAGCAGTTTCCAAATCCCCTTGTGCGTTGTGCTGTAGAACAGTTGTAGGGTCCGCGGCCCTTCCGGATTGAACTCCCACATCTTGAGGGGCCGTCTCTAGCAGGGAAGTTCTCGGCGGATCAACATCACTTGGATTACATCGGCGAGGGTAATGTCCTTCGCTATCATGCTCTTGATGCGTTTCTGCAGCCGCAGCACCTCACAGACCGACCCCTAGTCCAGACCCTTGTCGGTCCAGGATGTAAGCCTCAGCAGGGGTCCGGATCTAAAGGCTGGTGCAACTGCCCACTTGGAGTCGCGGGGTTCCATGATATAGAACCATTCCTGTTGCAATATTTTGATGGTGTCCACAAAGACTCCCTTTGGCCAATTGACTTTGGGGAGCTTTCTTACCATGGCACCACCACAGTCTGTGTGTTGCTTATTGACCACCTTCGGTTTCAAGTTAAAGATCTTGAGCCATAAGCCGAAGTGTGGAGGGACACGGAGGAAGGTTTCTCACACAACGATAAGCGCCGAGATGCGAAGGAACGAATTTGGGGCTAGATTGTGAAAATCTAGCCCGTAGTAGAACATGAGACCCCTTACAAAGGGGTGGAGGGCGAATCCGAGTCCATGGAAGAAGTGGGGGATAAACACCACCCTCTCACCGGGCCCCCGAGTGGGGATAACCTGCGCCGGATCAGGAAGCCTGTGCTTGATTTCCGCTGTCAAATATCGCGCTTATCGTAGCTCCTTGATGTTCTCCTCCGTGATGGAGGAGGGAACCCAATTGCCTTGAGAGCCGGCCATGGTCAGAGGAATTGTTGGGAAGGGAAGAGCTTGGAGTTTGGGCGCTGGAGCTCGGGGATGGAGAGACAAAGAGAATGAGGCGTGGGGTGGAACAGATGGGTTCTATCCACTTATATGGACTACGAATATCAAGCGTCCCCTCCCTCAAGCCTTAAAACTCGCCTGTTCCCAAGGGGTCACACGAACCGCACGGTTAGGTTACCAAAACTCGTATTGATGAGAATCCCGTAATAAGGGGGCACGATCTCTGCTTTGACAAGACGTGTTGCCGAAGGCTGCGTCTCGAAGCATGAAAATGGGAGGCCGAAAAACGGTTCGAAGTGATAAAACAGCTGGATGTAACCTCTCATCCGTGAAATCACCAGAAGACGAAACTTATCTGCATTTTACCTTTATATTTGAGGATCGTGACTATTGTACAGAGCCGGATATAGCGCTGGTGGTCATCTATTTTGAAGTGTTCGGAGGAGGAACCCCCCTTGCAATGCCGAAGACAATCTGCGTGCCGGACACATCATCATTGAAGACTGGTTCAAGGGCTACTGAGGGAGTCCTGGATTACGGGGTCCTCAGGCGTCCGGACTATGCAACATGGGCTGGACTAGTGGGCCGTGAAGATACAAGATAGAAGACTTTCCCCCGTGTCCGGATGGGACTCTCCTTGGCGTGGAAGGCACGCTTAGCGTGTGGATATGAAGATTCCTTTCTCTGTAAGCCGACTTTGTCCGAACCCTAGCCCCCTCCGGTGTCCATATAAACCGGAGGGTTTAGTCCATAGAGACATTCATAATCATACAGGCTAGACAATTAGGGTTTAGCCATTATGATCTCGTGGTAGATCAACTCTTGTAACCCCTATACTCATCAAAGTCAACCAAGCAGGACGTAGGGTATTACCTCCATCTAGAGGGCCCGAACCTGGGTAAAACATCGTGTCCCTTGTCTCCTGTTACCATCGATCCTTAGACGCATAGTTCGGGACCCCCTACCCGAGATCTGCCGGTTTTGACACCGACAGTCACCAAAAACTATATCGTTGGATTCGTATTTGACATTAGTTTTCAATGATATAATTTTTGGTGACATGGATGAGCATTTATCGTACTATACATAATGTTAGTTAAATTTATTGTTGTACTATATATAGTAAGGTGCCTGTGCGTTGCACTGAACAGTGAAATGCATAGATCGGGGAGTTGTTTATTTTGACAAAGTATGTGGGGGTCTTCTCATGTGTAACGAGTATCGATAGGTTTCTTTGAATATTATTTCTTCACTAGAGCTCACAAGAATCTGGGTGAATAGTAAATGTAGGCTAAATAGATAAAAAAGAATATTTTGCAAACAAAGGTGTTCAACTATTCAACCTGCATCCAAAACTTTTGAAGAAATAACACTTATTGTGCTTTGGAAGAAATGATCTTTAAGAATTATTTTTTGAGTATCGATTTTTTTATTTTTTTCTAGATCACCATGAAAGTAAATCAGGATGACTTGGAAGGGGGCAGAGGAGATGTAAGAAAAGGTTCACATAAGTCTTTCACCATTACTGTAGTAAAAAATCTCAATTAATCTCATAAATGGCAAGCGAGAACTCTAATGGAGCAAAAGAATACATGGAAGATTCTAGACTAAACCATAAATTGATACACTTTTATTCAAGCGTGATACTCTAATAGAGCAAGATCATGCATGGAAGGTTCTATACTATATAAATAAGAAGTGTCTACATGCTTAGACAGCATCTTACATTGAGCAAGACTAATGATGAACAATTAACTTGGAAATGCATATGCCCAGGTGAACCTCCTTGGAGTCCCCATGCATCATCTTGGGGGGAAGATGACACCAGGCCTCTTCCATGTCCACGTTGCTGGGAACAGAACAGCTCTGCAGAGTCCCATTTAGCATGATGCAGGCGCCGAAGTCGACCTCATACGCCGGAGGGGCAGTAACAGTGAGCACGCACCAGTACAGCGGCCTTGTGTTAGCATCAGCAGAGTTGCCCCTGACGCACACTATAGAGATGGGGTGGTAGCCTGCACGGGCCTTGCCGGTGCCCACAGCCAGGAGGAAGATGCTGCCATCCTCCTCCGTGACTAGCAAGCGACGGTGATCCTCTAGCGACTCCGACATGGTGAACGGGTAGCACGTCTCATACTTGATGTTCATCGTGGGCTAGTAGTGATTGCCGGACGATGCCGTGAGGTGATGCACAAGGCTCGCTGTTGAGCCCTCAAATGGCGGCATGCACTCATAGTAGTAGCAGGGCGCGTGCGTGCATCTGGAACTATGCTCCAACAGTGAGTGCTGGTCGACGTACCTCTCGCAGCTGAAACTTTTGTAGACGTAGGGCACCATGCAGGCATCGACCAGGCCATCCATGAAATAGGAGTGTCCGTAGGGGACGTTGCGCCCGCCGCATGGAGCGCAGGATTAGCACACGAAGCGGTAGATGGTGTACTTACTAGTATTCCCTTCGTTTCTTTTACTACTCCTCTTTATCTCTACTATCTATCTATATCTATATCTAATACATACTCTTGTCTATATCTACTAGCAACACTAGTAGAAAAAGTGTCAAACGTGAAGCACATTAGTGCTGGTTTGAATTTGAGCCGGCACTAATGTGTGCATTAGTGCCGGTTCCAACGGCTAGCCGGCCGCTCTCATTAGTACCAGTTCGTGGCGAACCTTTAGCACCGGTTCATGCCACGAAACGGTACTAAAGTGAGTGGTGGCAGGATGTTGTCAGTCTGTGGCCCCTCCAGCACCTTTAGTACCGGGTCGTATCACGAATCGGTACTAAAGGTCGCCCTACATAGACCCTTCGTCCACCCGAGCTCGCTCTGTTCTTCCCCTTTCCCCTCTCCTCTCTGTTCTTTTCCTTCTTCCTCTCAAGTTCATCACACATTTTGCCCAAAATTTGTCAAGATTTGAAGGCCCCCATCCATTCAAATGATCACAAAGGTTAGCAACTTTTTCCTTTCATCTCTCATTGCTAGATTAGCTCGTGCAATGCTTTATATAGTGATTGATTTTTGAGTTTAGTAATTTGGGAGGAATTATATATATGTGCTATTATTTGATTTATATGCAATTTGAGGTCAAAAATAACACTTAGTTTGCATATGTAGGTGTGGTTTACTTAGTACCTTCTAAACCTCCGTCGTAACCACCGTTGATCGCTCGCAACGTCCCGTCGCCGGCACCACCTTGTGGTGAGCCTCTTGTTCATGAAGTTTTATATAAAAAATTGATGTTTGTGTGATTTGGATATATAGTTACTCGTATAATTATCTTACCCATACGTTGTTTGTTATACATAGTGCCATGGTTTTGATATCCGTCCCCGTTGGCCCTCGTTCGGGTTATGATTCGGATGTGGTATATTCTCTTTTAAAACTATTCATTGCATTTCGTGTTTATGACAAATTATGCCCATCAAGTTGACATAGATATTTGTATGTAGGAGGTAGCTGAACCGGAAATTCCAACCGACCCTATTGTCGAGAGGTTAAATTTAGTTGAAAGAGAAAACGAGGATTTGAAGGAAAAATTGAAAAGAATTGAGGGGGAGAAGATGGAATTGGAGTTGCATGTTGCTGATGTCGTCGATGATCACAAGATTAAGATGGAGGAAATGTGCTTGAAGATTAGAAAGATTAGAAAATATGCCATTCATAGTGAGGCTTGGTATCATTATGCTGTTGGATCAATTGTTACCTTAGTTGCGATCTTGATCGCTTTTGTTGTTGCATTTAAATTCTTTAGCTAGAGAGTTATTTGTTTGTTGCATTTAAGTGTTGTATGATCTTTATGTATGAACTTTATGTATTGTATTAATTTGGTGTTTTCGGTGCTGTGTACTGAAGATGAGCCGGCAATGGATGTATGATGACCGATGCTCTCCCGAGTTCATTAATGGCGTGCATTCTTTTCTGCTTGTGGCTGAGGCAAACAAGCGGGCGGATGGTTTTATGCCTTGTCCATGTGCTGGCTGTAAGAATGGTCACAATTACTCTATGTCAAGAACCATTCACGTCCACCTGTTTGAGTCCAGTTTCATGCCCCACTATAATGTTTGGACCAAGCATGGAGAAAGAGGAATTATTTTTTGAGTATCGATTTTTTTATTTTTTTCTAGATCACCATGAAAGTAAATCAGGATGACTTGGAAGGGGGCAGAGGAGATGTAAGAAAAGGTTCACATAAGTCTTTCACCATTATTGTAGTAAATGGCAAGCGAGAACTCTAATGGAGCAAAAGAATACATGGAAGATTCTAGACTAAACCATAAACTGATACACTTTTATTCAAGCGTGATACTCTAATAGAGCAAGATCATGCATGGAAGGTTCTATACTATATAAATAAGAAGTGTCTACATGCTTAGACAGCATCTTACATTGAGCAAGACTAATGATGAACAATTAACTTGGAAATGCATATGCCCAGGTGAACCTCCTTGGAGTCCCCATGCATCACCTTGGGGGGAAGATGACACCAGGCCTCTTCCATGTCCACGTTGCTGGGAACGGAACAGCTCTGCAGAGTCCCATTTAGCATGATGCAGGCGCCGAAGTCGACCTCATACGCCGGAGGGGCAGTAACAGTGAGCACGCACCAGTACAGCAGCCTTGTGTTAGCATCAGCAGAGTTGCCCCTGACGCACACTACAGAGATGGGGCGGTAGCCTGCACGGGCCTTGCCGGTGCCCACAACCAGGAGGAAGACGCTGCCATCCTCCTCCGTGACTAGCAAGCGACGGTGATCCTCCAGCAACTCCGACACGGTGAACGGGTAGCACGTCTCATACTTGATGTTCATCGTGGGCTAGTAGTGATTGCCGGACGATGCCGTGAGGTGATGCACAAGGCTCGCCGTTGAGCCCTCAAATGGCGGCATGCACTCATAGTAGTAGCAGGGCGCATGCGTGCATCTGGAGCTATGCTCCAACAGTGAGTGATGGTCGACGTACCTCTCGCAGCTGAAACTTTTGTAGACGTAGGGCACCATGCAGGCATCGACCAGGCCATCCATGAAATAGGAGTGTCCGTAGGGGACGTTGCGCCCGCCGCATGGAGCGCAGGATTAGCACACGAAGCGGTAGATGGTGTACTTACTAGTATTCCCTTTGTTTCTTTTACTACTACTCTTTATCTCTACTATCTATCTATATCTATATCTAATACATACTATTGTCTATATCTACTAGCAACACTAGTAGAAAAAGTGTCAAACGTGAAGCACATTAGTGCTGGTTTGAATTTGAGCCGGCACTAATGTGTGCATTAGTGCCGGTTCCAACGGCTAGCCGGCCGCTCTCATTAGTACCGGTTCGTGGCGAACCTTTAGCACCGGTTCATGCCACGAAACGGTACTAAAGTGAGTGGTGGCAGGATGTTGTCAGTCTGTGGCCCCTCCAGCACCTTTAGTACCGGGTCGTATCACGAACCGGTACTAAAGGTCGCCCTACATAGACCCTTCGTCCACCCGAGCTCGCTCTGTTCTTCCCCTTTCCCCTCTCCTCTCTGTTCTTTTCCTTCTTCCTCTCAAGCTCATCACACATTTTGCCCAAAATTTGTCAAGATTTGAAGGCCCCCATCCATTCAAATGATCACAAAGGTTAGCAACTTTTTCCTTTCATCTCTCATTGCTAGATTAGCTCGTGCAATGCTTTATATAGTGATTGATTTTTGAGTTTAGTAATTTGGGAGGAATTATATATATGTGCTATTATTTGATTTATATGCAATTTGAGGTCAAAAATAACACTTAGTTTGCATATGTAGGTGTGGTTTACTTAGTACCTTCTAAACCTCCGTCGTAACGACTGTTGATCGCTCGCAACGTCCCGTCGCCGGCACCACCTTGTGGTGAGCCTCTTGTTCATGAAGTTTTATATAAAAAATTGATGTTTGTGTGATTTGGATATATAGTTACTCGTATAATTATCTTACACATACGTTGTTTGTTATACATAGTGCCATGGTTTTGATATCCGTCCCCGTTGGCCCTCGTCCGGGTTATGATTCGGATGTGGTATATTCTCTTTTAAAACTATTCATTGCATTTCGTGTTTATGACAAATTATGCCCATCAAGTTGACATAGATATTTGTATGTAGGAGGTAGCTGAACCGGAAATTCCAACCGACCCTATTGTCGAGAGGTTAAATTTAGTTGAAAGAGAAAACGAGGATTTGAAGGAAAAATTGAAAAGAATTGAGGGGGAGAAGATGGAATTGGAGTTGCATGTTGCTGATGTCGTCGATGATCACAAGATTAAGATGGAGAAAATGTTCTTGAAGATTAGAAAGATTAGAAAATATGCCATTCATAGTGAGCCTTGGTATCATTATGCTGTTGGATCAATTGTTACCTTAGTTGCGATCCTGATCGCTTTTGTTGTTGCATTTAAATTCTTTAGCTAGAGAGTTATTTGTTTGTTGCATTTAAGTGTTGTATGATCTTTATGTATGAACTTTATGTATTGTATTAATTTGGTGTTTTCGGTGCTGTGTACTGAAGATGAGCCGGCAATGGATGTATGATGACCGATGCTCTCCCGAGTTCATTAATGGCGTGCATTCTTTTCTGCTTGCGGCTGAGGCAAACAAGCGGGCGGATGGTTTTATGCCTTGTCCATGTGCTGGCTGTAAGAATGGTCAGAATTACTCTATGTCAAGAACCATTCACGTCCACCTGTTTGAGTCCGGTTTCATGCCCCACTATAATGTTTGGACCAAGCATGGAGAAAGAGGGGTTATGATGGAAGACAATGAAGAAGAAGAGGACGATGATGGCTATCCTGGCCATGGGTTCCCTGAATACGATGATACAACAATGAGGGAAGAAGCTGAGCCGGTAATGCGGGAAGAAGCTGAGCCGGCAATGTGGGTAGAAGCTGAAGAAGAGGGCATCGGATGAGCCCGTTGATGATCTAGGTCGGGCCATTGCCGATGCAAAGATAAACTGCGCAAGTGATTTGGAGAAGAAGAAGTTGCAGCGCATGTTAGAGGATCACAAAAAATTGTTGTACCCGAATTGCGTAGGTGACAAGAAAAAGCTGGGCACCACACTGGAATTGCTACATCGGAAGGAAGAGAATGGTGTATCTGACAAGGGATTTGGAAAGTTGCTGGTAATGATAAAGAATATGCTTCCCAAGGACAACGAATTGCCTGAGAGTACGTACGAAGCAAAGAAGCCTGTTTGCCCTCTAGGGTTAGAGGTGCAGAAGATACATGCATGCCCTAATGATTGCATCCTCTACCGCGGTGAGTACGAGGATTTGAACGCTTGCCCAATATACGGTGCATTGCGCTATAAGATCAGCCGCGATGACCCTGGTGATGTTGAGGGCGAGCGCCCCAGGAAGAAGATTCCTGCCAAGGTGATGTGGTATGCTCCTATAATACCACGGTTGAAACGTTTGTTCCAAAACAAAGAGCATGCCAAGGTGATGCGATGGCACAGAGAAGACCGTAAGAAAGACGGAAAGTTGACAGTACCCGCTGACGGGTCGCAGTGGAGAAAAATCGAAAGAAAGTACGGGAAGGAGTTTGCAGATGACGCAAGGAACGTGTGGTTTGGTGTAAGCACAGATGGCATTAATCCTTTTGGGAAGCAGAGCAGCAACCATAGCACCTGGCCTGTGACTCTATGTTTGTATAACCTTCCTCCTTGGTTGTGCATGAAGCGGAAGTTCATTATGATGCCAGTGCCCATCCAAGGCCCTAAGCAACCCGACAATGACATTGATGTGTACCTAAGGCCATTAGTTGAAGAACTCTTACAACTGTGGAATGGAACAGGTGTACGTGCGTGGGATGAGCACATGGGGGAAGAATTTAACCTAAAGGCGTTGCTATTCGTGACCATCAATGATTGGCCTGCTCTCAGTAACCTTTCAGGACAGACAAACAAGGGATATCGCGCATGCACGGACTATTTGGATGATACCGACAGTATATATTTGACTAATTGTAAGAAGAATGTGTACCTGGGACATCGTCGATTTCTTCCAAGCAGGCATCCCGTAAGAAAGAAAGGCAAGCATTTCAAAGGTGAGGCGGATCACCAGACGAATCCTCACCACCGTACTGGTGCTGATGTACATGATATGGTCAAGGATTTGAAGGTGGTCTTTGGAAAGGGTCCTGGTGGACAACCTATTCCGAATGACGCTGACGTACGCGCACCCATGTGGAAGAAGAAATCTATATTTTGGGACTCGCCCTATTGGAAAGACCTAGAGGCCCGCTCCGCAATCGACGTGATGCACGTGACGAAGAATCTTTGTGTGACCCTGCTTGGCTTCTTGGGCGTGTATGGGAAGAAAAAAGATACACCTGGGGCACGGGAGGACCAGCAACGTATGCACGGAAAAGACGGCATACATCAGGGTCATGCAAGCTACGCTCTTACCAAAGAAGAGAAGGAAATCTTCTTTGAATGCCTGCTCAGTATTAAGGTCCGTCTGGCTTCTCGTCTAATATAAAGGGAATAATAAACATGGCAGAGAAAAAGTTCCAGAACATAAAGTCTCATGACTGCCACGTGATTATGATGCAACTGCTGCTGGTTGCATTGAGGGGGCTTCTACCGGAAAACGTTTGATTAGCCATTGTGAAGCTATGTGCATTCCTCAATGCAATCTCTCACAAGGTAATCGATCCAGAAATCATACCAAGGTTAGAGAATGATTTGGTGCAATGTCTTGTCAGTTTCGAGTTGGTGTTACCACCATCCTTCTTCAACATCATGACGCACGTCCTAGTTCACCTATGTGAAGAGATTAACGTTTTGGGTCCTGTATTTCTACACAATATGTTCCCCTTTGAGAGGTTCATGGGAGTCTTAAAGAAATATGTTCATAACCGTGCTAGGCCAGAAGGAAGCATCTCCAAGGGCCATGAAAATGAGGAGTTCATTGAGTTTTGTATTGACTTTATTCCTGACCTTAAGCCGATTGGTGTTCCTGAATCGCGGCATAAGGGCAGACTAGATGGAAAAGGCACGCTAGGAGGGGAACAAATAATATGTATGGACGGACATTCTCTCACTGAAGCACACTACACAGTTCTATAGAATTCCGCCTTGGTGGCTCCGTATATGGATGAACACAAGAATTTGCTACGCTCCAAACACCCGGAGTGGTCTGATGACTGGATTACACATGAACAAACCAGGAGTTTTGCCAGCTGGTTGCAAACACGTACCATGCATGACGCCTCTATTGAAGATGACCTGTACTTGATGTCCCAGTTACCATCTTCGAATATAATGACTTTCAAAGGGTACGAGATAAATGGTAATACACTTTACACGATCACCCAAGATAAGAAGAGCACCAACCAAAATAGTGGTGTCCGCTTTGATGCAGAAACCAAGACGGGAAAGGAAACATATTATGGTTATATACAGGACATATGGGAACTTGACTATCAACGTGGTTTGAAGGTCCCTTTGTTTCGGTGCAAATGGGTCAATATGACATGAGGCGGGGTAACGGAAGACCCGCAGTACGGAATGACAACAGTGGATCTCAACAATCTTGCGTATGCAGACAAACCATTCGTCCTAGCCAATGATGTGGCACAGGTTTTCTATGTGAAGGACATGTCTACCAAGCCGAGAAAAAGAAAAGATAAGGAAGCGAATGCATCGTATGATGAGCCAAAGCGGCACATAGTTCTTTCTGGGAAGAGAAACATCGTGGGAGTGGATGACAAGACAGACATGTCAGGAGATTATGAAAAGTTTGATGAAATTGCTCCATTCACAGTGAATATTGACCCGAGCATCCCGTTAAATGATGAAGATTTTCCATGGCTACGGCGCAATGGGACACACGCGAAGAAAGAGTTTCACACCCAGAGATCTGGGTTTCACACCCAGGAGGGAATCTCTCTAATAGTTAGGGTAGCTAGTTATGTGTTTTGGCATTTGAAACGCGAAGAAATTTTATGTGCAAGCAAATTCTTTCATGCATTTACTAATTTTTTCAGCTAAATGACCCTGGAATTGAAAAGCATTTCAAATGAACTCAGAAAAGGTTGAAAGTTGGCATGGTATAATGTTTTCACCCACATAGCATGTGCAAAAAAGTAGAGAGGGTTACCGCAAAAACTGGATGCACTTCGTGTACAAAATGGACAATCTCTTTCGAAGTATCAGGGTTTCGGACGAAAACTCATCCATTACAGAGGCATTTCATTTTTTAAATAACCTAAGCATTACCAAATTGAATATAATGATAAAACACACTAATATTCAAAATAAGAAAAAAGAATCACTGAAAAATCTATTTTCAAAGTTAAGTTATTCACAAACTAGTGATTCACACAAATTTCAAATAATTCAAAATTTAAACTATTCAAATTTGTAAACTACCGGTACTAACAGAAAGTTTGTATTTTTTTGTACCTAAAGCAAAAATATTCACAAAGAAACTCTAAATACAGCAAAAAACAACTCAAAAATAAATAAAACAAAAATAAATAAAGCAAAAAAAAGAAGAAAAAAAAGCCGACCTACTGGGCCACAGCGGCCTGCATACGACTAGAAACCCAAATTCTAGTTGGGCTAGGATGCAGGCCCGCTAGCCAAGTAGGCCCAACAGGGCATTGCAAAAGAGGTAGGCCCAGAAGGCCTGCTTAAGAGAGGAGCTCGAGACAGTAGCGACGGCGGGGCTTATAAGCAGGTGCGAGTGCCCCTCGGCTAGCGAGGTGGGACTAAACTTTTGCACCCCTTGCCTGGCAGCGCACACCCTTTAGTACCGGGTCGTGGCTCCAACCGGTACTAAAGGGGGGGCCTTTAGTACCGGTTGGCGCCACGACCCGGTACTAAAGGGGGTGCGGTTCCCGCCGCTTCGCCTGGCCAAAACAGACCTTTTGTACCAGTTGGTGGCTCCAACCGGTACTAAAGGTGGGTTCTATATAAGAAAACACTTCAAAAAAATTGTCAGTTTCTCATCTCTCCCAGCTTCTTTCTCCTCTGCCCCGTCGCCGCCGCCTCTCATCGCCGTCACCGTCCCCGTCCTCGTCGTCCCCGTCGCCGCGCTGCGCCCCATCGCCGCGCCCCGCCCCGTCCTCCCGTCGTCCCCGCCCGGGCCGTCCCCGTCCCCGTTGTCGCCGCCCCGTCTCCGTCCCCGTCCCCGTTGTCGCCGCCCCGTCTCCGTCTCCGTCCCCGTCCCCATCGCCGCCTAGCGTCGTCGCGCCTCGCCGGTGAGCTCCTGCCCCGGCCACCAACCACACACACACACACATTGTTATAGAATTGTTAGCAATCTTTCTGTTTTTTAGTTATAGAATTATTAGAAATGTTAGTTTTAGTTATAGAAATGTTAGTTATATAGAAATGTTAGTTATATAGAAATATTAGAAATGTTAGTTATATTAGAAATGTTGGTTATATAGAAATGTTTTTTAGTTATAGAAATATTAGAAATGTTTGTTTTAGTTACAGAAATATTAGAAATCTTAGTTTTAGTTATAAAATTTACAATTTGCATATATGAAATCACAATCCATCATTTAAAAAATGTTACTTTACTTTTGCGGCATATAGTATTTGTTGTTGACGATGCCCGACCCGCATCCTCGCCGTCGACCCATTCGCGACGACGTCCTGCTTTAGAGGACCCATGTCCGGGACTGGGCTCCGCCGGGCTGGCACTGGGAGGTGCTACCTTCAGGGGCGCGACTCTTGGTGAGGAACCCAGCCCCGGGTGCCGTCGTCGACCCTCATCTCCTTTGGTGGCGTTCGCGTGGGCCACTTTCGGTGCGGAGGTAGCCGGCCCCGCCGGAGGTGTTACATCGCCATGTCAGGGATGAGGACGAGCACATCCATCGCTACATGGCTGCTATGGACGTCAGGTTCTCCAATACCTGGCAGGTTCTTTTGGGAGATCACCCGAGCTATAATCCAGTGATGGTTCCTTCTCTTTGGGTGTCCACCGCCCGCACCTCAGGAACCGCGAGTGGCCTAGATTACTCTGTAGTATTCGATCTTTATTAGCTTGCTAGCTAGCTAGCTAGTGATGTATTTGATATTATATCTATTATTCCAGATGATGTATTTGAGATTATATCTATTATTCGAGACGATGTATTCGAGATTATATCTATTATTCGAGACGATGTATTCGAGATTATATTCGATGTTGCTTATTATGTACTATGATTGATTCAGTTTTTCCTTATTAATTGATTGCATCCATGCACTGTAATTTGAATATATTTCTTTTGGATTAGTTAAACAAAACCTATGGCGGACAATACCGGCAGAGAGGGAGAAGAGGCCCTGTTCAATATCATACGCAATCCTCGCGGGCCAGATGATGATCAGAATGAAGAAGATTATGACGGCTCCGAATATCTAAACAACACCAGGGAGGGTGATATGATATTCGATCACGACGACCTAATTGATGAAGTCATGAACTATGAACATGACGAAGCAAATGTTGATCTTGAAACAACAAAGACCGGCGAGGTATATATATTTACATAAGAAGGCATCTGGTGATCATCACATGTTTTAAATGACTTGAAGATATATTGACGAATTGATCTTTCTTCTTTCAGCCATCCGGATCGAGCAAATCTTTAGGCAACAGGAAACAAGGCTCGAACAAAAAGTTAAAGGAGGGCGTAAAGTACAATATCAAGGCCATCAAACCTAATGGCGAACCATTAGCGCCTAATAAGATTGCGGACAAGTTCATTCGTCAGTGCGGAGTTCTTGTGAAGGACCAACTCCCGATCTCCCTTCAAGAATGGAGAGAGCCAGCAAATCCACGTCCAGGAGTTACTTTTGTCGATGACAGACAAAACTTCTGCTTTGGGAAACACTCATGGAACATTTCACCCTACCAGATCATTTCACAGATGCAGATGTGGAGAAAGTCAAGGATGTTGCTCTTAGGAAGATGGCGGTTGCATTCAAGAACCACAAGATTCGTGAATGGGCCAAGTACGTCAAGGGAGGAAGGAAGACTCCAGTATTCGAGGGAACACTAGAGAAGCAAAGTGCTCATTGGGACGATTTCGTGAAATTCAAGGATTCGGAATTGTCTAAGGAATCGTCGAGAATAAACAAGGCCAATGCCGCAAAAAAGGATAAGTTCCATAAGCTGGGGCCAGGTGGCTATGCGGTGGGAATGCCTAAGTGGGATAAGTCTGAGAAAGAGATGCTGGATGCAGGTGTCACTCCAGAAACATTGAGCTGGCCCCCCAGGTGCAGGACTTGGTTCTATGCGCATGGGGGGGAGTTGGACTCGAAGACAGGCAAAGTTTCGAAGAAGGCATGTCTGGACGGAGCCGAAGATAAGCTACTTGTTGCAATAGAAGAGGCTCGATTGGGGGTGTTCGAGCCCAACAGAGAGAACGATAAGCTTACGCGTGCCCTGGGAAATCCTGAACACTCGGGAAGAACACGAGGCATGGGCGCTATTCCATGGTATGAGGGGTTTTCGGACTGGAACGCCGACTACAAAACCCGTGCGAGAAAGAAGATTGCGGAGGAGAAGAAGAGGAAGATGGAGGAGGAGGAGCAGAGGAAGCTAGACTATGAATGCCTTCAAGGCCTAGAATCAGCGCACGCGGACTTGGCAGTCAAATTCCAGCGGCAGCAGGAGCAGATCGACTCACTTAACCAGCAAAGGGGGTCTCAGCAGCTAGCGGATGATCCACCATTGGATAGCACCGTCCCATCCATGCCGAGAAGCAGCATGGGTTCCGCCCCGGGCAACGCATTGCTGGAGAGCAACCCAGTGGATGACATCATGGAGAACACTAACTGCGAGCTACACTTCAAAATGAAGAACATATCCATGAAGGTGGCAGACGCCCTTGCTTTTACAAATCCCCCCGAGGCAACCTTCCATTGCAACCCGATTCCAGCGGGCTATGCTCGTGTCTTGGTTGATGAGGTGGTGGACCAATATTCGGGGCTAGAGCTTGACATTCCTGGAGGTGACCATGAGCACACACTGGGAGAGGCCAACCATCATATCATCCTATGGAGAAAGGATTGCATCATCTTTCGAAGGCCACCGACACCGCGTCATCCGACTCCTTGTCGAAGTCCGCCACCGAGTCAGCAGACTCCCGCTCCTCCAAGTCCACCAATGTGTCAGGCCACTCCTCCTCCAAGTCCGGCACAGCTTCAGGCCACTCCTCCTCCTCCAAGTCCGGCAAAGCGTCAGGCCACTCCTCCTCCAAGTCCGGCATAGCTTCAGGCCACTCCTCCTCCAAGTTCGGCACAGCTTCAGGCCACTCCTCCTCCTCCAACTCAGCCACGTCAGCCGTCTTCGCCGCCTCAGCAATCACGGAAGAGAGCCGCCTCAGCTATGGTGCGTAGTGGTACAAGTCGAGGTAGTACTGGAGGTACAGGCGGAGGCAAGCGATTTCAATATGGTCCAAGCCTCACGCCTCTTCCGCAGAGGCCTTACGACAGGTCCGAGGAGGAAAACGTAGCCATATCGAAGGCCAAGGTGGAAGCCCATTTTGCACCGAAACCGCCACCCCCGCCAAGGGAGGAAGTGCCTATGGAAAAGATTGACCACTTCATTCGTATGGCTAGAGAACCAGCTCCCTAGCCTGTTGACACGGACTATGAGCGCCACATCAAGAAGTTAAATCGAGCACGTCTACAGAAAGAGGCGAGCCCGAGCTTGAGCAAATCAGCTGGCAAAAGGAGAGGTAAAACCATTCCCCAGCTGGGAGAACAGGCGGCGCAATCAATCCCCCCGCTTGTTGTGCCAACAACACATGAGAGTAGGCGCGCCCAATATTATTGTGGGCAAACCGTTAACGTTCCCGGGGTGGGCGATGTGGTAATAACCGAGGAGCATATTGCGCAGGCCGAAACGATTGGGATCACTGTTGGACAACTCCTCGATATCGAGCCCATGTCTCCGACTAGAGAGGAGGAAATAAAACGGAAATATGTCCGGGGCCAACCTTTGGTCGAGCCAGACGAGGTCAATAAGCTCCCAACAAGAATGTATGAATTGCATCAATGGTACATGGACATTACCAAGATTTCCAATCGAGAGTACCTCATGGTGAATGTCAAGAAGTATCATTACTACCATGAGAAAGCTGTGACCATTGAGTATTCAGAACTATTTCAGCTATACAATCAAGACGCACTCGATAAATCTATCGTCAGTTGCTATTGTCTGTAAGTGATTTCTTTCTGTAATTTAAGTCTCAAGCTAGCTGTAGTGATCATTTTGATGAATCATTACCTGTAATTATCCTCACTATATTCTTTTCTGTGGTATTATGCAGGATGAAGATTTATGAAATGAAAAAAGCTGGACGCTATGGCATTGGGTTCGTTAACCCAAATACCATTAATGAATACACATGGAAAATAGATTCATATTACGAAAAAAGTGTAGAGGAAAGCATGCTAGAGTTCTTCAAGCACCTCAAATACAATGAAGATATACTACTTCCTTACAACTTCGAGTGAGTCACATTGTCTTGTACTACAAATTCTGTTTTTGCCTACTAGCTAGCTACATGTTTTTGCTTACATATGCCCGCTTAATTAAGACATGCAAACATGTGTGCATGCAGATTTCACTGGATCTTGTTAATCATTAAAGTTGATGAAGGAACAGTTGAAGTACTAGACTCACTACTTAAGAAAGCAAGTGACTACACCATCGTGAAGGGGATAGTCAACAGGTAATTTCAATCATTATTAACTATATCTTGGCCTATTTAATTAGTTCGTCATTTCCTGATAACAACTATTTAATAACCCATTTATTCATTTTCTTTGTCGGCGGGCAGGGCTTGGGAAAAGTTCATTAGGGTCACTCCAGGCCCATGGAAATAAAATCTGAAATGGTATCGACCCCTGGTAAGTAATTAAGTAGTACTAGCTAGCTGCCATCTCTTTAATTATCATGCTTGATTAATTATTATCTGATCAAATTCCATTCTCGTAAAGGCCCTGAAGCAGGCGCTGGGGAATAATCTGTGTGCATACTATGTTTGTGAGAACATTCGCATGATGGCGTCCGAAAGGAGCAAATCTCAAAGACAGGAGTGGGTACGTTTGTCAGAACACTATTCACAATTTTTACACCATTATCGATATCTAGTCACACAACTAATACACATGCATATTGATCTCCTTCTTAATAGTTCAAAGAGGTGTGGGAGAAGCTCCTAACAGAGGAGCGCATAGAAGTAATTCAAGAGGAAATAGTGGGATTTTTGCTCGACCAAGTCATAGATCCCAAAGGAGAATACTATTACCCGCTACCGCCCCCATGAACCACTTCCAATTGTTATCGTGCTCCGAAGGCACCAATTAGGATAATGCCACTGGCTCCGAAGGCACCAATTAGGAGAAATTGTGTATATATATACATGTGTGTACATATGTGTGAATTAATTAATGGTGGTTGTGAGACATTCGATGATATATATATATATAATATATTATGATTGGTTCTACTATAAATTCTATTTATATATATGCATAACCTGTACAATATGTAGTATCGTAAAATACCAGCAAACGAAAAAGAATTAAATGGAAATCACAAAATTAAATGAAAAAGAAATCATAAACCCAAAAACCCCCAACCTTTTAATACCGGTTGGTGACACCAACCGGTACTAAAGGGCTCCCTGCCCCCGAAGCTGGCTCGTGCCACGTGGTTGCCCTTTAGCACCGGTTCGTGCTGAACCGGTACTAAAGGTGGGGGGGCTTTAGTGCCTACACTTTAGTGCCGGTTACCAAACCGACACTAAAGGGCCTTACGAACCGGTGCTATTGCCCGGTTCTGCACTACTGCAAGATGCCCGTGCGTTCCGCGGAACATCAAGATGCATTTGTATGAGTAGTTTATCTTGTGAGAGAAAAAGATGAATGAGGGAAAGGCTTATTTGCAAATGTGGATAGGGGTGTGGGTATCTTTTTGCAAAATTGCCATAGTTTCCTTCCTATCCATCAGATATAAATCAGACGACCTATATTGCAGGATGGCAGGCACACCATCATCACCAACTCTGTTTTTATAAAAGTATATATATATATATATACTCTTATAAAAATCGAGTTGGTGATGATCGTGTGCCTGCCCTCGTGGTTTTGATAGGGAAACATGTCCCCTTGTGGGCCAAACGATAATCACTTCCTCTTCTAGCCTCGTATTTTGTTCTACACGCAACACGGAACAATGGGAGATTCACGCTGAACTTTGAAATTATTCAGGGTTCGTTTGACCTTTTTATTCATTAATTGAGTTTTCTAGGCATTTAATGTCCATAATTCAAATCCGAACTACAAATACATGCTCCACTGCACCAAAATGGCTAGAAAAAATGTACATGTGTACTCGGGGTGCATGTTTAGGTCCCATGGAACGAATGGGAATGAATTCAACCGTCTCGCTATCCTAGCTTGGCCACAAACATTGCGAATCTCGGTTTTTAAATCTCTGTAAATCCAAAACTCACCAGGAAATCATGAAACTTGGCATGGTGTCACTACATAGTACGTATAATTTTCCAATTTGGGCGAAGCTATATTACAAGCCTCTTACAAACTGGATCCTGTTGCAACCCTCGTGCTTCCGGTAGGGAAGCATGCCCCTCTTGTGGGCGAAACGATAATCGCTGCCTCTTCTCACCTTGAACTTTGTTTTCTACACGCAACATAGAATAACAGGATTGTCGTGCTGAAATTTGAAAATGTTCAGGGTTCATTTGGCCATTGCATATATTAATTAAGTTTTCTAGGCATTTAATGTAGTGCATAATTCAAATTTGAATGACAAGCACATGCTCAAGTGAAGCAAAATTGGTGGGAAATCGCACATGTGTCATTGGGTGCATGTTTAGGTCTAATTCAAGGAATGGGAATGAATTACAAACTGCTCATCGTCCTGAAACATTGAGAATCTCAGTTTTTAAATCCTAGTAAATCAAAAACTCACCCAAAAAACATGAAACTTGGCATGGTTTCATGACATGGCACATATATGTGGTGGTAAAAAATCGTCCAGTTTGAGACAAGGCGCACACATTAATTGCCAATGAAGTCCTTTTTAAAACAAATAACTGACACGTTAATATGACAAACGACTGTATTATACGAACTGTGTCAAAATTTAACCATACTCGGTGGCGTGCGTGCAGCTGTTTGATTAGACGGGACGAGCGCGAGAAGTCCGCCGTGCAGGCTCGACATGACGCGTGCGAGCAGTCCACCGTGCTGGCTCGCGGGATGCGTGCGATCAGTCCACCGTGCAGGCTCGATGGGACACGTGCATCCTGTCCACCTCGCAGGCTCGATGGGACACGTGCGAGCAGCAAGGCCGCCCATGCTCACCGGGAAGCGAGCTCTTTGACCTCCATGCACCAGCCGCCGCCCGCCTCGCTCACAACTTCTCCATTAATGGGTTAATTAAAGCACCTAGACGAAGGGTGTTTGCTTGTGATCCCATGGCAGCATTTGCTTTGTTCTTGTTTTCAACTCATATTCTGGCCTAATTTAAATTGCCACATAGGGCAACGGATAATACGACGACAAATAAAATCGCAACGGATAATACGACGACAAATTTACAATGGCGCAGATAATAATTGTCTTACATATTACAGATAATTTAAAATACCACATGTGGCAAAGCCCGGATGACATGGGGGCAAGAGAAGAAGGAAATCGCAGACGATGATCTGGGTCGATGATGTCTCTACTCGTCGATGGATCACCGGGCGACGACATCCTCTAGCTCCTTCTTCAATTCCTCACGACATTGCTTGAAACCAGCAACGGATTCCTCCACCTCCTGCTCGTGCTCAATCAGAGCTTCCTCAAGTCACCCATCCGTTCCTCGACGATCGCTATCAGCATGATCCCCGAGGCACTGCTCTGCTCATGCAGCATCTTCTAGCCGGCGGCCTCCTCCTCCTTTTGGTGAGCGCCTTGAGGAGCTTCTTATTGTCACCTTGTCAACCGAGGCATTGCAGATCTCGAGCAGCTTCATCAAGTCCTCGACCAGCTCCTGCTACTTAATGATGCCATCGAGAATGTCGTAGTCGCCGACCAAGGACTTCTGGACCGCCATCTCGTCACGATGGCCGACATGGCGAGTGCTCTCGTGAGAGCCCTCCCGTGCCCGTAAGAGTTCATTCGAGGGATCCGCAGCACGCCGGGACATCTGTACTATGGTTGCAGCTTTGTAGTGGGACCTCTCTAGTGCTTCCATTGCTTTGGTCTTTGTGACATGGTTATATGTCCACCGAAACTCCTCCTACCGGTCATGGCAGAATGACTTGACAGGAAAGACCGTTTTTTCAGTGATGAGGAGAGGAACTGTGAAGTAATTTTCGAGTGGGTAGATTTTATTGCCCGGTGCTAAGTGTGAACACATATTAGTTTGATAGGTGTGAACAGATTTGCAATTACTTATTGCGTTGTAATCTATAATGTGATGAGAAACAAGGTCCAAATATATTGATGGCAGAAGGTTGACCACGTGGTTGCTCGCCGTTAAGTTGGCCACGGTGCGCTCTGCTCGCGTCTGTCCGCGAATTTTGCTCGCCATTGAGGCGGCCGTGACGCGCTTTGCTCTGGCATCCCTGTGTGTTCTGCTAGCCGTTGAGGAAAATTTACAATGGCAGTGGTTCATGGCAGAGGTGGCGCTTGGGTGGGTTGGCATGCTTAAAAAGGGTGGATGTGCTACAGGCTGCGCTTGTTGCCTTCGTCAGTCGCGCGCCACCTAGGTTTATGCGCAATATCGCTGAGTGGCGGGAAACAGGTGAGGAAATGGCGGGAAACGGTGGCGTGTTCATAAAACGCCATCAATTAATGGAAACTTAGCATATAAGGAACATCGAGCTAGCACAATAAGTAGATGATGATCAGATGAACACGGACCACACTAGGAACCCGTCGGTGATGAATTCATCAATCACAAACGGTTGTATACTAGCAAGCGTTTGCCCACAACACACACATGACTTGTTCCATCACAAATAGGTTAGATGGATCAACAGTATGCCACTTATCGCACATTGTCAAAAAGTAATGCGGTAGACCTTCTTTAACATGTGTTAAAAAACAAGGACCTTAAGGTGAATTTAACTAATGGGATGGATCATAGAGGTCATTTAATTTGACCTCTATGACCCATCCCATCAGTTAATTTAACATCAAGACAACTTCCCATCCAGTCACCCATCTGATGGCTGCTCCAACCTAAGCACAGTTAACTTGAGAGTCCTCTTAGATGAGCTATTGGTGGAACAACTAGTTCTTGCTGATATAGGATGCCTCTTCGCATCCTTATGGTGTACCTGGATGACCCCCCATCGCCCAATGGCCAATAGATGTTGTGTAGACAGAGCATATCACATACGTCTTATTATAAGCAATCGTCTATGTTATTATCGGTCTTCGCACACATTTCTGATTACAGACCTGTTTGCCCTTAATCACACACATCTTGTTATATTGAACCATTTATGTTCTCTTGTCTCAACACAAACAGTGCATCCGAGTGAACTGCATACCGTATATCGCACACACCTTGATAAGGCTCACTGTTTCTTTTGTGTTACCTAATCACAAATAGTTCATCCGAGTGAAACGTATGTTGTATACCGCACAAACCTTCATCTGGCTGCCCGTTTCTTTTGTTCCTCTTCATCGCCAAAGTTAATTCAACTGAACTATGTGCCCTGCATCGCACACGTCACTAAAATCTGAACCGTGTTTGATGGCTCCACCATCGCAAACTTTTTGCACCTTTTTTGACAGGTTTTTTACACCATCATTTGCGATTATTGCATCACACCCAGTTTCGTCAAAGGGTCTCTGATCGTAGTGTCGCGTTAGCAGCATCCTGTAGTAGTGACTAATCATTTTCTGAGAGAGAACCACCTACTCATGTGTTTAGACCAAGACATTCCAATCCAACCACAATACTCTTGATCGCTAGCCTTTCCCAAATTTGCTTTCCACTCAAATCATCTTTCCACCATAGCCAAATATGTGTGAGAGAGTTGAGTGTTGGGGAGACTATCATTTGAAGCACAAGAGCATGGAGTTCATCATCATCACAGCATCTATTACCTTTTGGAGAGTGGTGTCTCCTAGATTGGTTAGGTGTCACTTGGGAGCCTCCCACAAGATTGTGGAGTTGAACCAAGGAGTTTGTAAGGGCAAGGAGATTGCCTACTTTGTGAAGATCTACCCAAGTGAGGCAAGTCCTTCATGGGCGATGGCCATGGTGGGATAGACAAGGTTGCTTCTTCGTGGACCCTTGTTGGGTGGAGCCCTCCGTGGACTCGCATAACTGTTACCCTTCGTGGGTTGAAGTCTCCAACAACATGGACGTATGATAGCACCACCTATCGGAACCACGCCAAAAATCTTCGTGTCTTCATTGCGTTTGCACACTCCAATTCCATCCCTTTACTTTCTTGCAAATTGCATGCTTTACCTTGTCCGTTGCTCATACTCTTGCCATGCTTGCTTGAAATGTATTGTGAATGCTTAAACTTGTGCTAAAACTCCACCTCAACTTAAAGAACTTAAAAATTGCTACCTTTGGTTGTTGAGGGTCTAATCACCCCCTTTACTTTTGCTTGTTCGACACTCTTACTTATCGAGAAAGGCTACAATTGATCCCCTATACTTGTGGGTTATCAGAAGTCCCTGCAGAATTCAGATGCATACTTACTGGTGCAAGGGCAAGCGTTGGAGGATTTTAGCACCAAATAAGCGAAAGCTAATAAGCTTGCTAAGCTTATTGCCAGCATGGTGGATATCCAGGATAATGTTTCTTGAGCTCTTCTAAAGTTGTTTCAGTTATGGACTTGTTTTGCTGCCACATTTATTTGCACTGGTGGCCAATTTAGATGCCCAGTGTATGTAATATGCTGCTTTGTTCCCTATATTTGCACTGGTGGCGAACTTTGATGCCAGTGGATGTAATATGTGTAATAGCCGTAATAGCCTAGCATAAGTTGCTTGCTTATTTATTTCCTTATTGTGTTGTTTATTTGTTTGCTTGTAGTCGCTACAGTTATTTTTCCGCGGTTTGCTAGTGTCCACAATAACCTATTTTTAAATACTGGGCCACAATAACCATGGGCAACATACGAACATTGTAACCATGGTCCTGCTACCCGTTGTAGTTACCATGGGCCTCCTACGGGCAGTAGGATCCATGGGCCTTCTACGGGCCGTAGAATCAATGGGTCTTCTACTGGCCATATGATCGATTGGCCAAACATGGGTTGTACCATTCGTGGACCAATAACAGACCACATTATGGGTCGTAAAAGGGCTAGAATGGGAATCCTCTATTTATGGGCTGACCATGACGGGTCGTTAATAGGCCGATATGTATAACGGGCTTAATTCTATCGACGGGCATAACCGGTTCTTAATAGTCCATATCAAATGACACTATAAAAACTTCCCAATGGATTAACAGGCCACAAACGGGCCGACTGTAACTACAGGCTCAATTTGGCCCACAAGCAGAACAAGCCAGTAATGGACCCTAAGTAATCGAATGCTAGAAATGAGCCCAAGAATAAATGGGCCCTTAGAAGGCCGAAAGATAACACGGGCTGGAAACGTCTTGATGGAATAATGTGTCGTTAGTGGGTATAAAGTGATATACTTTTCATTATGGGCCAGTTTCACCACAAGTTGTTAAAGGGCCCAGAGTTACAAAGGGCCTCATATGGGCTGAAAGACGTCATGGGACATACATGGGCCGGAAGTTACAACGGGCTGGAATGATATTGGACGGACCATATGATGTTATTGGGCCTAATTCAGATAGGCCATAATGGGTCGTGAGTCAGCAGACTGTAAATGGGCTATATGCGAACATGCCATTAACATGCTTTCCATGGGCCAGCCTGCTACCTTTTGACCAAGTCAAACTGGCCGACCTCTTAACCTAAATGGGCCACTATGGGCCGAGCCATGTGTTGATGTATCATAGGCGCATCCCGTCCATTTGTTGGATGACTGTCCCAACGAGGAGCCGACATGTGTTTCCTCGGGCCAATGAGAATTTTAAACGTGGAAAATCACAATTGGTTGTTGCTGTTAACGGGTTATCGAATCCAAAACCAGACCCATTAGCTTAACGACGACCCATTAAAGTGGATGTGTAGGATCAAAAGTATGTCTGGAGGGGGTGATTAGACTACTTGACCTAATAAATATCTAGCCTTTTCCCAATTTTAAATCTTGGCAGATTTTAGCAACTTATCAGAAGTCAAGCAATTAACCTACACATGCAAATCTAAGAGTATAGCAGCAGAATGTAAATCATTTGCATATGAAGTTAAAGGGGGGAGTTTGGAGGGAGCAAACGCAATATAGACACGGAGATTTTTGGTGTGGTTCCGATAGGTGGTGCTATCATATATACACATTGATGGAGAGTTCAACCCACGAAGGGTAACGGCTGCATGAGTCCACGGAGGGCTCCACCCACGAAGGGTCCATGAAGAAGGAACCTTGTCTATCCCACCATGGCCATCACCCACGAAGGATTTGCCTCACTTGGGTAGATCTTCACGAACTAGGCGATCTCCTTGCCCTTGATAACTCCTTGGTTCAACTCCACAATCTTGTCGGAGGCTCCCAAGTGACACCTAACCAATCTAGGAGACACCAATCTCCAAAAGTAATAGATGGTGTGTTGATGATGAACTCCTTGCTCTTGTGCTTCAAATGATAGTCTCCCAAACACTCAACTCTCTCTCTCTCTCATAGATTTGGATTTGGTGGAAAGATGATTTGAGTGTAAAGCAACTCGGGGAAGGCTAGAGATCAAGATTCTTGTGGTTGGAATGGAATATCTTGGTCTCAACACATGAGTAGGTGGTTCTCTCTCAGAAAATGTATGTTGGAAGTGTAGGCATGTTCTGATGGCTCTCTCCACAAATGAAGAGTGGGTGGAGGGGTATATATAGCCTCCACACAAAATCTAACCGTTACACACAATTTACCAAACTCGGTGAGACCGAGTCATGAAACTCGGTCAGACCGATTTAGTTCAAAATGTGAATGTTAGGCTTTTCGGCGGGAGCAACATGTCAACTCGGTGGGACGGATTTCATTAGGGTTAGGGCATAACGTAATCTCGGTGAGACCGATCACATAAACTCGGTAAGACCGATTTTTGTAATATACAAATAAAGAGTTGGTCAGGCAAACTCGATGGGACCGAATCGCTCATTTCGGTGAGACCGAAGCGTTACAAAAGGGAAACAAAAGAGTTTGCATTGCGAACTCGGTGGGACTGATCGCTCATCTCGGTTAGACCAAAACATTACAAAGGGAAACAGAGAGTTTGCAATCGCATCTCGGTGAGACCGAGATCCCTATTGGTGAGACCAAACTGATTAGGGTTACTGGCTATGGCTATGTCAGATGAACTTGGTGGCGCCGGATAGATCAAATCGGTGGGGCCGAGTTTGACTTTTGGTTTGGGACATATGTGGATATGAGAAAGTGGTTGAGGGCTTTTGGAGCATATCACTAAGCATTTTAAGCAAGCAAGCCATTAAGCAAGACCTCATCCCCTTTTAATAGTATTGGCTTTTCCTATGGACTCAATGTGATCTTGGATCACTAAAAATGAAAATGTAGAGTCTTAAGCTTGAGCCAATATGTGTCCTTAGCATTTTGAGGAGTCCACATTCCTAGTCCATGCCATGCCAATCATTGAACTTTCCGAAATGATCATCTTGAAAGAGCATTAGTTCAATGAGCTAAATGTTGTTAGGAATTACCAAAACCACCTAAGGATAGTTGCACTTTGAGGATGCCATGTGTAGGTTACCCTTAACGAAAGCACTTCCACGATGTGTCATTTATCGTCATGGAAGTGGACACTTCCCTGATGATAATTTTAGTATTGTCATGGAACACTTCTACGACAGCACATGTATGACTACCTTGATTCTGTCATAAAATCGTCATGGATGTACATGCATGACAAAAACATGACCTACCATGACAAACACGTATCATCACGGAAGTGTTTTTTTGTAGTGTCTGGGCCTGGGAAATCTGCAATCATAGTGATACGTCTCCATCGTATCTATAATTTTTTATTATTCCATGCGAATATTCTACAACTTTCATATACTTTTGGCAACTTTTTATACTATCTTTGGTACTAACATATTGATCCAGTGCCCAGTGCCAATTCCTGTTTGTTGCATGTTTTTTGTTTCGCAGAAAATCCATATCAAACGGAGTCCAAATGGGATAAAAACGAACGTAGAATATTTTTGGAATATTTGTGAATTATGGGAAGAAGAATTGACGCGAGAAGGTGCCCGAGGGGGCCATGAGGCAGGGGGGCGCGCCTGCCACTTGGGCGCGCCCCTGACGCTCGTGGGCCCCCTATAAGGCGGTTGCTGCTCTTCTTTGGCCACAAGAAAGCTAATTTTTGGGAAAAAAATCTGGACGAAGGTTTCAATCCAGTCGGAGTTACCGATCTCCGGATATATAAGAAACGGTGAAAGGGCAGAATCCTAGAACGCAGAAACAGAAGAGATAGATCAAATCTCGGAGGGGCTCTCGCCCCTCCCACGCCATGGAGACCATGGACCAGAGGGGAAACCCTTCTCCCATCCAAGCAGAAGGTCAAGGAAGAAGAAGAAGGAGGGGGCTCTCTCCCCCTCGCTTCCTGTGGTGCCGGAACGCCGCCGAGGCCATCATCATCACCGCAGTCTACACCAACACCTCCGCCATCTTCACCAACATCTCCATCACCTTCCCCCCTCTATCTACAGCGGTCCAATCTCCTGCAACCCACTGTACCCTCTACTTGAACATGGTGCTTTATGCTTCATATTATTATCCAATGATGTGTTGCCATCCTATGATGTCTGAGTATATTTTTGTTGTCCTATCGGTGATTGGTGAATTGCTATTATTGATTAATTTTGCTTGTGGTTATGTTGCTGTCCTTTGGTGCCAATCATATGAGCGCGCGCGTGGATCACACCATAGGGTTAGTTGTGTGTTGATAAGACTATGTATTGGAGGGCAAGAGTGACAAAAGCTTTAACCTAGCATAGAAATTGATGCATACGGGATTGAAGGGGGACCAATATATCTTAATGCTATGGTTGGGTTTTACCTTAATGAACATTAGTAGTTGCGGATGCTTGCTAATAGTTCCAATCATAAGTGCATAGAATTCCATGTCAGGGATGACATGCTCACAGTGGCCTCTCCCACATAAAACTTTCTATCGTTCTAGTAAAGTAGTCAATTGCTTAGGGACAATTTCGCAACTCCTACCACCACTTTTCCACACTCGCTATACTAACTTTATTGTTTCTTTATCTAAACAGCCCCTACTTTTTATTTATGCACTCTTTATTATCTTGCAAACCTATCCAAAAACACCTACAAAGTACTTCTAGTTTTATAGTTGTTCTAGGTAAAGCGAACGTCAAGCGTGCGTAGAGTTGTATCGGTGCTCGATAAAACTTGAGGGAATATTTGTTCTACATTTAGCTCCTCGTTGGGTTCGACACTCTTACTTATCGAAAGAGGCTACAATTGACCCCCTATACTTGTGGGTTATAGCGTGGGGTGAATATTCTTGTGTGTGCGTGTTTGCTTTATCACTAAGTAATGTTTATTTGTTGTTCTAAGTTGTTCTCTATATTTAGTTATGGATATGGAACACGAAATACCAAAAATACTGGGTGTACCTGCTACTCATGGAGATGGGGAACCTCCTAAAACCCTCAATGCTGGTTATGTGAAAAATATTATGTACTACTTTGATAATCCTGAGAAAACCCCATTCAATTATGTAATGGGAGACACGTTGGATCAACGTTAATACTTTAGACATTATCGCTTGACTCAAAAAGGGAAACTATTATGGGATCAAATTCATATGTTGCATTGGTATGCTCGGGAACCATGCTTGAGATATGATTATACTTGTTGCTCTAGGATGTAGGCTCCACACCTTCCCTTTTCATGCAAATTTAATGATGATAAAACCTTGGCTTCTTATGCTAATGGTATATATGATTACTATGATGGGGAACAAATAGAAGAATTTGTTGCTTTTATGGGTGCTTATGAAATTGAATCTTTGTTTAAAGAGTGTGAAAATTTTGATGATTCCGTTTATAGACCTGAAAATTTAGCTTTCCTTAATTATTGCTATGAGAATTATGAATTCAATTCCAATATTGATGATTTTATTGAGAGAATCTCCGCTGTCCAAGAAGAGACTAATATTTTGCAGGAGTCTATGGAAGAAGAAATTGATGAAACTATGAGCTCATTGGATGAAAAAGATGAGGAGGAGAGCGAAGAACAAAAGGAGGAAGAGCGGATTGATCACCCGTGCCCACCTTCTAATGAGAGTAACTATTCAACTCATACATTTTTAATTTCCCTTCATGCTTACCGAAGGATGAATGCTATGATGATTGTTATGGTCCCGTTTATTCTCTTGAAATATCCCTTTTTGATGATGCTTCCTATGCTTGTGGCCAAGATGCCAATATGAATTATGCTTATGGAGATGAAATTGCTATAGTCCCTTATGTTAAACATGTTGTTATTTCACCCACGCATGATAGTCCTATTATCTTTTTGAATTCTCCCGACTACACTATATCGGAGATGTTTGCGCTTGTTAAGGATTATATTGATGGGCTGCGTTTTACTTCTACACATGATGATTTTGATAGATATAACATGCATGTGCTTGCTGCTCCAACTTTTAATTATTATGATAGAGGAACTACATCTCCGCCTCTTTATGTTTCCAACACGAAAAAATTGCAAGAAACTGTTTATACTATGCATTGGCATTTACTTTGTGTGCATGAATTGTTCTTTTATGACATGCCTATTCATAGGAAGAGAGTTAGACTTTGTTGTTGCATGATATATGTTAGTTTGTGCTCACCACTAAATTACAAATCATTGTTAATTCAAATTGGCTTTGATATACCTTGGGATCCGGGTGAATCCATTACTTGAGCACTATATGCCTAGCTTAATGGCTTTAAAGAAAGCACTACCAGGGAGACAACCCGGAAGTTTTAGAGAGTCATTTATTTCTGTTGTGTTCTTTTATAAAGTTTAAAAATAAAAATAATGTGCCAAGGTTTGCCTTTAGGATATTTTAGATTACTTGTTGGTTTGTACGGTGCAGGACAGAAACTTTGGCTGTAGTGTGCGATTTTACATTTTTTACTGGACGTCAAACGGTTCTGAAACTTTTTGCACTGTCTTTCTACACAAATTGTTTATTTTTCCTAATTTTCGTAGAAGTTTTGGAGTACCAAAGGTATGGTGAATGTTCAGATTATTACAGACTGTTTTGTTTTTGATGCATAGTTTGCTTGTTTTAATGAAACTATTGATTTCTATCAGTGGATTAAGCCATGGAAAAGATATATTACAGTAGCTACAATGCAAAAACAAAATATGAATTGGTTTTCAACAGTACTTAGAGTAGTGATTTGCTTTATTATACTAACGGATCTTACCGAGTTTTCTATTGAGTCTTGTGTGGATGAAGTGTTCGAAGATCGAGGAGGTCTCGATGTGAGGAGAAGAAGGAGAGGCAAGAGCTCAAGCTTGGGGATGCCCAAGGCACCCCAAGAAAATATTCAAGGAGACTCAAGCATCTAAGCTTGGGGATGCCCTGGAAGGCATCCCATCTTTCTTCAACAAGTATCGGTATGTTTTCGGATTCGTTTCGTTCATGCGATATGTGCAATCTTGGAGCGTCTTTTGCATTTAGTTTTCACTTTTCTTTTATGAACCATGCTGGTACGAGATAGTCCTTGGTTGATTTATGGAATTCTCATTGCACTTCACTTATATCTTTTGAGTATGGCCTTAGAGAATGCTTCATGTGCTTCGCTTATATCATTTGAAGTTTGGATTGACTGCTTCTCTTCACATAGAAAACCGCCATTTGTAGAATGCTCTTTTACTTCACTTATATTTGTTAGAGCGTGGGCATATCTTTTGTAAAAAGAATTAAACTCTCTTGCTTCACTTACATATATTTAGAGAGTTGACAGGAATTGGTCATTCACATGGTTAGTCATAAAACCCTACATAAAACTTGTAGATCACTGAATATGATATGTTTGATTCCTTGCAATAGTTTTGCGATATAAATTTGGTGATATTAGAGTCGTTCTAGTTGAGTAATTGTGAAATTGAGAAATACTTGTGTTGAGGTTTGCAAGTCCTGTAGCATGCACATATGGTGAACCGTTATGTAACGAAGTTGGAGCATGAGGTATTTATTGATTGTCTTCCTTATGAGTGGCGGTCGGGGATGAGTGATGGTCTTTTCCCACCAATCTATCCCCCTAGGGGCATGCGTAGTAGTACTTTGCTTCGAGGGCTAATAAACGTTTGCAATATGTATATGAGTTCTTCATGACTAATGTGAGTCCATGGATTATACACACTCTCACCCTTCCATCATTGCTAGCCTCTTTGGTACCGTGCATTGCCCTTTCTCACCTCGCGAGTTGGTGTAAACTTCGCCGGTGCATCCAAACCCCGCGATAAGATATGCTCTATCACACATAAACTTCCTTATATCTTCCTCAAAACAGCCACCATACCTACCTATCATGGCATTTCCATAGCCATTCCGAGATATATTGCCATGCATCTTCCATCATCATCATATACATGACTTGAGCATTTATTGTCATATTGCTTTCCATGATCGTAAGATAGCTAGCATGATGTTTTCATGGCTTGTCCGTTTTTTGATGTCATTGCTATGCTAGATCATTGCACATCCTGGTACACCGCCGGACGCATTCATATAGAGTCATATCTTTGTTCTAGTATCGAGTTGTAATATTGAGTTGTAAGTAAATAAAAGTGTGATGATCATAATTATTAGACCATTGCCCCATGAAAAAAAGAAGAGAGGCCAAAGAAGCCTAAATAAAAAAAAGGGGGCCAAAGAAGCCCGCAGAAAAAGGGAAAGAAAAAAGAAAAAAAGGGGGCAATGTTACTATCCTTTTACCACACTCGTGCTTCAAATTAGCACCATGTTTTTCATATAGAGAGTCTCTTGAGTTATCACTTTCATATACTAGTGGGAATTTTCATTATAGAACTTGTCTTGTATATTTCGATGATGGGCTTCCTCAAATGCCCTAGGTCTTCATGAGCGAGCAAGTAGGATGCACACCCACTTAGTTTCAGTTTGAGGTTTCATACACTTATAGATCTTAGTGCATCCGTTGCATGGCAATCCCTACTCCTCACATTGACATCAATTGATGGGCATCTCCATAGCCCGTTGATTAGTCGCGTCGATGTGAGACTTTCTCCTTTTTTGTCTTCTCCACACAACCTCCACCATCATATTCTATTCCACCCATAGTGCTATGTCCATGTCTCACGCTCATGTATTGCGTGAAAGTTGAAAAGGTTTGAGAACGTCAAAAGTATGAAACAATTGCTTGGCTTGTCATCGGGGTTGTGCATGATGTGAATATTTTGTGTGGTGAAGATGGAGCATAGCCAGAATTATTTTGTAGGGATAACTTTCTTTGGCCATGTTATTTTGAAATGACATCATTGCTTTATTAGTATGCTTGAAGTATTATTGTCTTAATGTCAAATGTTAGACTTTTGCTTTCAATCACTCGTGTCTTAATATTCATGCCATGATTAGATTACATGATCAAGATTATGCAAGGTAGCATTCCACATCAAAAATTATTTTTTTATCATTTACCTACTCGAGGACGAGCAGGAATTAAGCTTGGGGATGCTGATACGTCTCCATCGTATCTATAATTTTTGATTGTTCCATGCCAATATTCTACAACTTTCATATACTTTTGGCAACTTTTTATACTATTTTTGGGACTAACATATTGATCCAGTGCCCAGTGCCAGCTCCTGTTTGTTGCATGTTTTTTGTTTCACAAAAAATCCATATCAAACGGAGTCCAAATGGGATAAAAATGGACGGAGAATATTTTTGGAATATTTGTCAAATATGGGAAGAAGAATCGACGCAAGAAGGTGCCCGAGGGGGCCACGAGGCAGGGGGCACGCCTACCCCCCTGGGCGCGCCCCTGACCCTCGTGGGCCCCCCGTAAGGTAGTTGCTGCTCTTCTTTGGCCGCAAGAAATCTAATTTTCGGAAGAAAAAAATCTGGACGAAGGTTTCTATCCAATCGGAGTTATGGATCTCCGGATATATAAGAAACGGTGAAAGGGCAGAATCCCAGAACGCAGGAACAGAGAGAGACAGAAAGACAGATCCAATCTCGGAGGGGCTCTCGCCCCTCCCATGCCATGGAGACCATGGACCAGAGGGGAAACCCTTCTCCCATCTTGGGAGAAGGTCAAGGAAGAAGAAGAAGGATGGAGGATCTCTCCCCCCTTCCTTCCGGTGGCGCCGTAACGCCGCCAAGGTCATCATCATCACCGCAATCTACACCAACACCTCCGCCATCTTCACCAACATCTCCATCACCTTCCCCACTCCGCCACTCTCCTGCAACCCATTGTACCCTCTACTTGAACATGGTGCTTTATGCTTCATATTATTATCCAATGATGTGTTGCCATCCTATGATGACTGAGTAGATTTTCTTTGTCCTATCGGCGATTGGTGAATTTCTATGATTAATTTAATTTGCTTGTGGTTATGTTGCTGTCCTTTAGTGCCCATCATATGAGCGCGCGCATGGATCACACCATAGGGTTAGTTGTATGTTGATAGGACTATGTATTGGAGGGCAAGAGTGACAGAAGCTTCAACCTAGCATAGAAATTAATGCATACGGGATTGAAGGGGACCAATATATCTTAATGCTATGGTTGGGTTTTACCTTAATGAACGCTCGTAGTTGCGGATGCTTGCTAATAGTTCCAATCATAAGTGCATAGAATTCCAGGTCAGGGATGACATGCTCGCAGTGGCCTCTCCCACATAAAACTTGCTATCGGTCTAGTAAAGTAGTTAATTGCTTAGGGACAATTTCATAACTCCTACCACCACTTTTCCACACTCGCTATACTTACTTTATTGTTTATTTATATAAACAGCCCCTACTTTTTATTTACGCACTCTTTATTATCTTGCAAACCTAACCAAAAACACCTACAAAGTACTTCTAGTTTTATACTTGTTCTAGGTAAAGCGAACGTCAAGCAAGCGTAGAGTTGTATCGGTGGTCGATAAAACTTGAGGGAATATTTGTTCTACCTTTATCTCCTCATTGGTTTCGACACTCTTACTTATTGAAAGAGGCTACAATTGATCCCCTATACTTATGGATTATCACATAGCAACAAATCTGGAATATCATCCAGGTCGTCGTCTGTGTGACCATCTTGGTTTTTCAGTGGGTGGTTCGGCTTGCCTGTGTTCTGTTGGTAGCTTGATGTCTTAGCCTTGATGCTATCTTCAACATCCTTGTGACTCTGATCGGGGTTTGGTAGCTCTCTGCCCAGGTTACCTTCATCCATGACCGGCTCTTCACCGTGTCTAGTCCAACATGTATATCCATCCATGAATCCCCGTTTGAGTAAGTGGAACTCGACATCTATAACTTTACATGATTCTGAATTGGTACAATCAACGCATGGACACAGGATGTAATAGTCTTTACGGACTCTCTTCTTTGTCCTTTCTGCCAGATTGATGAACTCGGTCACGCCACTCATAAACTCTGAGCTTCTTCGATCCTTCATCCATTCAGATCATTCCATCTGCATCTCACGAGGGGTAATTAAAAAACATTAATACATGGATTAATGATGCCATTTGATGCACGCATAAATCACAAGACTTTATTTTCATAATTTACCGAGGGCGCTCCATATTATTATCCAGTCGTGCGATGACACAAATTAATGACCAGTCAATTTACATGCAGAGTACAATACTACCCTTATGAATTGAATACTTTAATTAAGCCATGCAACAAAAATAATACCTTAATTAATTAGCCGTGTGGCGACCTCGACCCAGCAGATAGGGAAGCACAATGTCGTAGCACGTCGAGATAGCATGATCGAGCAGCAACGCTTAGTTGGGTAATGGCCTGAAGTTTGGGCTTCACTATCGAGGGATGTGCTCCAATCACGCCAACCTCGAGGATTGAGCTCCTCCTATCTCCCTCCGCCGATAGAGGATAGACCTCCTATCACGCCGGCACCACTGACCGACCGAGGATTGACCTCCTATCTGGTAGCCGCTACCTCGGCCGCCGCCATCCCTATCTGCAGAGAGACTGTTTTTATTTTATGATGGGTATCCTCGGAGCCACTGTTTACCCTAAGTACAGTGTACACTACTGCAGGATGGTCCAACCACAACCTACGATCAGAGACCCTTCGACGAAACTGTGTGCGATGCCATAATCGCAAATGGTGGTGTAAAAGAACCGTCAAAAAGGTGAAAAATGTTTGCGATGGTAGAGCTATCAAACACGGTTCAGATTTTAGTTGCGTGTGCGATGCAGGGGATACGGTTCAGCTCAATGAACTGTTTGCGATGAGGTGGAGCAAAAGAAACAGGCAGCCTAATGAAGGCGTGTGCGATATAGAGCATACGGCTCACTCGAATGAAATGTTTGTGATGAGGCAACACAAAACAAATGGTCATCCAGGTCAAGGTGTGTGTGATATGCGGCAAATAGGTCCGTAATCAGAAATGTGTGCGGAGACCAATAATAACATAGACGATTGCTGCTATTAAGCCGTGTGAATTGCTCTCTCTAAAGTAGAATAACATGTATATATATAACTGAAATAAGCATCCAATTACATAAGTGACTATACAGATCATTCGCACACACCTCAATAAAAAATTGCATGCATTCTAAAGTAGGAGAAATGATCGTCTAGTCATCTACTTCTTGTGACTCTCTCCCACTGCTATGTGGCTCGATCCCTCGTCTAGGTCACGAAGAAGACAGTTCCTCATGTCAACGATCCGCCTGTACATCTCGTAGCTTGTGTACGCATCCATGGTCATGTACTTGACATGTTGTTCATCGAGTCTCTCATGCCACACACTGTGCCAGGCGTTCTTGTCCTTATTGCTCTCTTCCTTCATCTTCACGTAGTAGGGGTCGATGATGGCCCAGGCGAGGTCAACCAGGGAGTTTAGTTTGTTTTTGCGTTGCCCCAGACCTTGTAGTGGCGCTGGATGTTCACAAGATTCAGGCATTTCAAGTCTGAAACCTTGAGCGCTTTTAAATTGTTGGTGGTGTCCATCACAGCGAAACTGTAGTCGGAGCTGTTGATAAACCTGGAGAAACACTCGCAAGGCCTTGTGGCAAGGTGGTAGTGGCAGACGAGGACGTCATGTCGCATGCACAACTGGGCGACAGCAACCTTCTGATCGTGCCCGACACGACTGATGGTGTACTCGAGGTCGAAGCCAACCACTCGGGACTTGTCCTCGGCAAGGAACCGCTCCATAGTTTGGATGGAGCTCTCCACCGAGACCGGATCGTTCGTGTACACCACCGAGAGGGCGTTCCCCCTCACGTGGGTGTCCACTACGTGATGCGTGGTGAACTGTCCGTCGTTGTCATCGCGGCCGCTCGGAGCGCCATTGGAACCGCTGGATATCCTCTCTGTATGTGTTATCATGGGCGTGCTTATTGTGTCATGTGAGACGAGAGATGAAGGTAAATGGCCGCAGGAATAAAGGGGGGCCAGGCGGCGTAGATTCTCGGCATGTCCGCATGGCAGTTTTTGCAGCAGGTAACTGCATCGTCGCGCCGCACCCGGCGCAACCGCTTTCACACAAACGTGCATGACCGTGCGCCGGCCCCAAACACTGGCAGCGCACGTGGAGGGACGAGGGTAGAGCACCTAGAGGGACACGAGAGCAGAGCGCGCGTGGTGGGACGCGAGTAGAGTGCGCCGCGGCCGCCTGAACCGCAAGCAACCACACGCATAGAGCAATTGAATAGGCAGGAAATGGTCGCCTACAAGCCGGCCGATAGTTGCGTCGCTTCGTAGAGAGTGGGCATGTGCTACCACCTCTGTCTAGTCTATAGTCTCCTTTATATTTCGTGCCATACTTTGCCCTCAAATTTAACCAACAAAATGTTAATGCATGTTTTAAAAATTATATAATTGGAAACTATGTTCAAATACAAATCCAACTATATAATCTTTGGCGACATGCATTCGTATTTTATTAGTTAAATCATACTTATAAACCAAGACGGTGGTATAGTAGGTAATTAAATCGCAAACGTTTTTTTATTAACCATATGTGTACGTGGCCTTTCGTCCTCCTCTCACACATCTTGTCACGGCACTGCCGCAGAGGGCTTACAACACAAGCTTGTGCAGCGCGCGGGGGCGTTCTTTTGGCCAAACAATGGCGCCAATGAATCATTGGTGAGCCCGTTCTCGCGCAACCTCGCAGGTTCCTGCACTAGTTTCCCACCCAACTCGGTGAAATCCCCCAAAATCCCAATGCTTACCGCCTGCTATAAAAACGCTCACGATCGGCGAGTCCTGTGTCGCATTTCCCCTCCCTCCCTGTAGCTTATCTCATCTGCTTCTCCCACAATCGCCAATGGCACCGGTCCGTCATCGTCGCTCAGCCACTCCGCCGTCATCGGAGGATAGCTCCAGCTGGGAGGCTACACCGCAGCGGCGGCGCAGTCCCCGGCGTAGTGTAGTGCGCGTGGGGTCCCTGTTGGGTGTGCGCGGAACACCCACCACACGTTCCGCCACCGGTGCCCGTCAGCAGCTGTTGCCGGCCGCCGTTGCCGCCACACCATCGTCGAAAGCCATGGCCATCGCGCGCTCCGCCGTTGCCATATTGCGGTTGCCCAGCTCGTCGGTAGGCTCCTCCTCCTCCGCCTCTTACTGAGCGCACTCGGTAGAGGAGAGGCAGCTGGAAGTAGTACAAAGCCCCTCCGCAGTAGTAATAGTATTTAGGGGCTATTTTGTTCAGTTCACCTGACTATAGATGTGGTGGAACTGTACAACTTACTTAAAATTAGCTAGTATATATATAGTTGAACTATCTATTTCAGTACGTGGTTGGCAACAATTGGGGAAAAGTTTGGCCGGTTCAGCTGGAAGTTGTACTATTTGTATAAATTAAGAATGACTGCTTAATCTATGAATGAAATTATGCTTAATTAATGAATTTTAGTTGCAAAAATTAGATACTACTCGTGATTTTTAGCTTCATATTTTGACAAATCGCAGTGTTACAAGGATTGATAAATCTTACCAAATTGTTTGTACGTGGTTGCACATGGGTCATCCAAAACAACCGTTTGCGTTGAAGGGATGCACAAATCCTACGCTACTCTCACTTTGCATATGGGTGTTCTACCTAAAACGTTTGCGATCAAAAGCTGCAGAAATCCTGCTCGGCACATATTCACTTGGCTTCCTGGGAAAGCTGTTGGTTTGCATACGGGTGTTCTAACTAAAACATTTGCGATGAGTGTTTTATATTTAAAAAGCGAATTAAAATGTGGATTGGGCGCCATTAATGGAGAGGATGCGAGCAAGGCGGGCGGCCATGGAAGTCAAAGGGCATGCTTCCTAGTGAGCCTACGCAGCGTACATCTCACACGCTTCCCGGTGAGCTTGCACATTGAAGAACAGCTTGCACGCCTCTCGATCATCCTGCACAACGGACGGCGCTCGTACGCCTCCTGTTCAGTCAAGGTCAACCAACTGCCCGCACGGCACCTCCTACAGCCATTAAAACCAAGACACATGGCGTCACATGAATGGTTAATAGAATGCACATGGTTTGAATTATAAAAATGTTTGAGATATTAAAGTGGCAGCTATTTTTTCAAAATGCCTTTGTTGGCTGTCATTATTCGAGTGCGCCTTCTCTCAAAATGGACAAGAAAAATACCATAGCATGTCGGGTTCCATTCCATGATAGCATGCCAAGTTTCATGAATTTCAAACGAGTTTTGGATTTACTAGAATTTGAATACCAGGCATCTCAATGTTTTGCCGGCAATCAATGGTGCTTGGTGTTTGAAATTCATTCCCATTTCTTGCATGAGACCTAAGCATGCACCCAAGGACACATATTTGATTTTTCAACCAATTTATATGCACTGTAGCATGTGCATGTAGTTTGAATTTGAATTATGCACATAAATGCATTGAAAACTCAGTTAATGCATAAAAATGTCCAAATGAACCCAGAAAAATCACAGAAATTCACACAACACTCCTGTTGTTCTATGTGGACACAAGAAAACATTTGAAAGCAATAAGAGGCAATGGATATCGTTTCGTCCGCAAAGGTGGGACGTTCCCTACCGAAAACCATCATGCTTGTTGTGAGAAGCTCCGGTTTGTGAGAAGCATATACCCAAACCTGCCCCAAATGGGACAAATTTTTTACCACGGCATGTTGATGCCGCTCCATGATAGCATGCCAAGTTTCATGAACTTCAAACGAGTTTTGGATTTACTAGATTTTAAAAACTAGGCATCTCAATGTTTTGTCGGCAATCAACGATGCCCTGGTGTTTGAAATTCTTTCCCATTTCTTGCATTGGACCTAAGCATGCACCCAAGGACACATATTTGTTTTTTCAACCAATTTATATGCACTGGAGCATGTGCATGTAGTTCAAATTTGAATTATGCACATAAGTGCATTGAAAACTCAGTTAATGCATAAAAATGTCCAAACGAACCCCAAAAAATCACAAAAATTCACACAACACTCTTGTTGTTCCATGTTGACACGAAAAAAAATTGAAAGCAATAAGAGGCAATGGATATCATTTCATCCCCACAGGTGGGATGTTCCCTACCGAAAACCATCATGCTGGTTGTGAGAAGCTCCGGTTTGTGAGAAGGATATACCCAAACCTGCCCCAAATGGGACAAAAAATTTACCACGACATGTTGATGCCGCTCCATGATAGCATGCCAAGTTTCATGTATTTCAGACGGGATTCGGATTTACTAGAATTTAAAAATCAGGCATTTGAATGTTCTGTCGGCAATCAACGGTGCCCTGGTGTTTGAAATTCATTCCCATTTCTTGCATTGGACCTAAGCATGCACCCAAGGACACACATTTGATTTTTCAACCAATTTATATGCACTGGAGCATGTGCATGTAGTTCAAATTTGAATTATGCACATAAATGCATTGAAAACTCAGTGAATGCATAAAAATGTCCAAATGAACCACGAAAAATCACAAAAATTCACACAACACTCCTGTTGTTCTATGTTGACACAAAAAAATTGAAAGCAATAAGAGGCAGTGGATATCGTTTCGTCCCCAAAGGTGGGATGTTCCCTACCGAAAACCATCATGCTTGTTGTGAGAAGCTCCGGTTTGTGAAAAGCACATACCCAAACCTGCCCCAAATGTGACAAATTTTTTTACCACGACATGTTGATGCCGCTCCATGATAGCATGCCAAATTTCATGAATTTCAGACAGGTTTTGGATTTACTAGAATTTAAAAACCAGGCATCTCAATGTTTTTCCGGCAATCAACGGTGCCCTGGTGCTCGAAATTCATTCCCATTTCTTGCATGGGACCTAAGCATGCACCAAAGGACACATATTTGATTTTTCAACCAATTTATATGCACCGGAGCATGTGCATGTAGTTCAAATTTGAATTATGCACATAAGTGCAGTGAAAACTCAATTAATGCATAAAAATGTCCAAACGAACCCCAAAAATAACAAAAATTCACACAACACTCATGTTGTTCTATGTTGACACAAGAAAAAAATTGAAAGCAATAAGAGGCAATGGATATCGTTTCGTCCCCAAAGGTTGGACATTCCCTACCGAAAACCATCATGCTTGTTGTGAGAAGCTCCGGTTTGTGAGAAACATATACCCAAACCTGCCCCAAATGTGATTTTTTGTACCATGGAATGTTGATGCCGCTCCATGATAGCATGCCAAGTTTCATGAATTTCACACGGGTTTTGGATTTACTAGAATTTAAAGCCCAGGCATCTCAATGTTTTGCCGGCAATCAACGGTGCCCTGGTGTTTGAAATTCATTCCCATTTCTTGCATGGGACCTAAGCATGCACCAAAGACACATATTTGTTTTTTCAACCAATTTATATGCACTAGAGCATGTGCATGTAGTTCAAATTTTAATTTTGCACATAAATGCATTGAAAACTCAGTTAATGCATAAAAATGTCTAAACGTACCCCGAAAAATCACAAAAATTCACACAACACTCCTGTTGTTCTGTGTTGACATGAGAAAAAATTTGAAAGCAATAAGAGGCAATGGATATCATTTCGTCCCCAAAGGTGGGACGTTCCCTATCGAAAACTAGCATGCTTGTTGTGAGAAGCATATACCCAAACCTGCCCCAAATGGGACAAAAAATTTACCACGGCATGTTGATGCCGCTCCATGATAGCATGCCAAGTTTCATGAATTTCAGACGAGTTTTGGATTTACTAGAATTTAAAAACCAGGCATCTCAATTTTTTGTCGGCAATCAACGGGGCCCTAGTGTTTGAAATTCATTCTCATTTCTTGCATGAGACCTAAGCATGCACCCAAGGACACAGATTTGATTTTTCAACCAATTTATATGCACTGGAGAATGTGCATGTAGTTTAATTTTGAATTGTGCACCTAAAATGGCTAGAAAACCAATTTAATGTATAAAATGTTCAAACGAACCCTGAATAATTCCAATTCTTTTAAGACACACATATAATTGCATGTTCACTCTAGATAAAAGTCTAGCAATTCAAACACCGTCTGTTGGGGATATTACCACTAGGCGTGAACCGGCCTGCTTGGGCCGGGATAACTTCATTAGTGGTATAAACAGATGAAGGCCCAAGGCCTGTAGCCGGTTTAGAACCTGTAGCCGTAAACCGGCCTGATGTGTAACTTGTATTGTAAGTTAGGAACAGAGAGATACCAACCGGGATACGAGTATGGACCGGTTGGGACTCTATGGACCGACGGGTGTCACCCGTGTATATAAGGGGACGACCCGGCGGCGGTTCAGGGGGGACAACGATAACTCGAGTCTAGGCGAAGCTTGTTTGCTCCCTAGCCATCGGGACCACATCAATTCCATCGCAACTAGACGTAGGCTTTTACCTTCATCGAAGGGGCCGAACTAGTATAAAACCCTCGTGTCTTTGTGTCCGCTTTAACCCCTTCAAGTAAACTCGTAGCGATGGCTCCACGACTAAGTCCTTTCGCTAGGACATCTGCCGTGACAAATCCACAACAGTTGGCGCCCACCGTGGGGCAATCGCACGATGGTTTGACGATCTTAGAGGGCAAGCTCAAAGGACTCGAAGGCTATGCTGTGGGCCAGATGACCAAGAGTCGTCATGGCAAGATCTACATCGACGACGCAGGATGGGGTCCCGAGGCCGATTCGATTGAGTACGGGTACCGGGTCCCCTTTGGTGGCATACACATTTTCATCAGCAAGATCGGTGAGCCGGGGCCTGAGCCGGACATCTGCATCGACCTCGTCGAGACGGCTCAGCGTGCGAGATCTACCCTGGCTAAACCGGCCGTGAAGCGTGCCTTCATTGGAGTCATCCACGGAGGAGAGCGTGAGGACGAGTCAGAACACGGTAGCGAGACCGTCGTCTATTCCGGCGACGAGTCCTCGACCGGAGAGACCGAATCACTATACCAGTTACAAGACGACTAGGTTAGGGGCTGTTCCGATGGCGACAGTATTCCGGACCCCCCAGGCCAGGTCAATCGGGTTGGAATATTCATGGCCGGCACACAGGCGGCGAATCACTCTTCAACCGCCGCAGCGATGCTCTCTGGATCAGCAGCGGCAGCAGCAGCAGGGGCAGGAGGCCTTGTGAGCCTGCCGGTTCAAGTTCTATCTGATCTGTTTGATGCACTAGCCACGCTTATGGTAGAGGACAATCCGGCGGATCAGGAGGCCCATAATGCAGAAATTGCAAAGGTGAGAGAGCAGATCGTGCAAGCCAAAGCGGATCTGGCAGCAGAAAAAGACAGGATGGCCGCAGAGCGGGCTGCTTTGGACGCCCAGGCTTATAAGCTCATGCTTGACCAGAACGCATCACAGGAGGTCTTAAAGCGGAAGCACAGATCACGCCTGCCATTAGGGATTGATCCCCGGAATCTCTTTCACACTCCAGGAGCTGGACCCAGTAATCCGCCGCAGCACCTGGAGACAAACTGGATTGAGGCACCAGGACCAGGGGGGACGGTCCAACCTCGCCTGATGGAACCTCCTCAGCAGAACATTGTGATTCTTCCGCCGGTCCAGACGCCCCCAGGTCATTATTCTAATCCTATGGACAACTTTGTTGCAGCTGCCGCGCAATTAGAGGCTATCCCAGTTGAAGGGGACTCACCGCAAGCGATAGAGACGCGCCGGGTTAAGGAGCTTCTCCGGACCGCGCTGATTCAGCAGGAAGCATATTCATACAGCCGTGATCGGATTCACTCTATGCCCCGTCCAAGCCGGAGCTATAGCAGGCGCATGGATGAACCGGCCATATCGAGCAATGCGCGAGGCCGTGAAGCGGCCCGTGGCAATAACCTGGCAGGTGGTGTTCGCGATGCTCAGGATGTGGTGGACCGGGCCCGGGCACGAAGGGAGGCCGAGTTAACAGCACAGGATGATGCGGGTCAACTTACACCGGTTCGCCCTACCACCTTCGCCGGACCAGGAGTCGCATCCACTTTGGGAGTGCCTTGTTTAATCCCCGCTTTACGCAATGTGCGCCTGCCCAAAGATTTCAAGGGTCCACGCAAGGTGCCGAATTACACCGCTGATTTATCCCCTGAAGCGTGGATAGAGAGTTATGAGATGGCCATGGAGATGTTAGACGTGGATGAGACCGCGTGTGCAAAATACTTCACCATGATGCTTGAAGGCATGGCTCGTACCTGGTTGAAGAGCTTACCGCCCAATTCTATCGGCTCATGGGCCCAGTTGCGGGCCCGGTTTATCCAGAATTTCAAGGATACGTGTAAGCAGCCCAAGTCCATAGTAGACCTGGCGGCTTGTGTCCAGGGGGAAGGAGAATCAACGACCCATTGGGTGCGCCGCGTTTCGGAAATTTTGCACTCGTCTGATAGGATTAATGCTGACTCTGCGATCTTAACCCTGGAAGGCAACTGCCGGTTTGAGCCTTTAAAATTGAAATTGGGACGCATGAAGCGGTTCTGTAATGACATGGGAACCCTCATGGCCGCTCTAGTGAAGTATGCTGATTCGGACAGTACCAAGGATCCCGAGACTGATGATGATGAAGCAGGGAAGGGAAGGAAGAATAGCAACTCCAAACAGCAGCAGTACAAACCGGCGGGTCATGGAAACGGAGGCAAGCACAAGGCGGATTGCAGCATGGACTTTGTGGCCAACACTAATGCACAGGACAGGGGGCAGCGGCGCAGAGGTAAAGCGGCAAATCATAATGGGGCTCCCAATCCTAATGCAAGCCGCTTGAATTATTTGCTGAATCAGCCTTGCCCGAAGCACCGGACGAAGGAGGCGACGGCTAACCATCTTTGGAAGGATTGTTATATCATGCAGGAGTTTAAAAACTCTAATGCCTTCCGGTATGATCACGGGTCAGGTGGCGGTTCAGGATCCGGTTTTCATGGGCCGGATCACGATGGAGCTTCCGGTTCAGGTCGCAATCAGGGCGGTCACAATCACCAGAATAATCAGAACGGCCAGCAGCAGTAGCAGCAATAGTCGGGTTATCAGAGCCAGCCAAAACAGTTGAACAATGGGCAATATCATGTTTTCAGAACTAGCTTGGATAAACGCGACCGAAAACTCCACAAGCGAGCGGTGAATTCTGTTGAACCGGCCTTACCACGTTACTTGCGCTGGTCGGAGCAGCCTATCGTGTGGAGCAGAAGGATCACCCGCCCCGGGTTGATAATCCGTGCCAGCTAGCATTAGTGGTAGACCCTCAGGTGGGGGGTTATAAATTAACCAAGGTACTCATGGATGGAGGAAGCAATATTAACATACTATACTATGAGACATTCCGCCGCATGGGTTTAACAGACAAAGATCTCAGACCGTCTAATACGGTGTTCCATGGTGTGGTGCCTGGCAAATCTGCATATCCTGTTGGTAAGATAGCCCTGGATGTGGCTTTTGGGGACGAGCACGACTCCCGGTCGGAAAAACTAACATTTGAGGTGGTGAAGATCCGGAGCCCGTATCATGCCTTGTTTGGCCGGCCGGCTTACGCCAAGTTCATGGCGCGGCCTTGTTATATCTACTTGCATCTCAAGATGCCGGGTTACAAGGGGACAATAATGGTTCATGGGAGCCGTAGGGTCGCTTTGGAATGTGAGGAAGGTGATGCGGCTTATGCAGAGTCGGTCTGTGCCACGGAGGAGTTGAAGTACTATAAGGACAATGTTGATCCGGCGGATATGACTCCTTTGAAGAAACCAACTACAGAGCATGATTCAGATCTGAAGTTCAAATCGGCAGCTGAGACCAAGCTTGTTGACTTCGTGCCCGGCGATTCATCCAAGCAGTTCACTGTCAGTGCCAATTTGGATCCCAAATAGGAAAGCGCGCTCATCGAGTTCATCCGTGAGAATTGGGACATCTTCGCATGGAAACCATCCGACATGCCAGGTGTACCAAGGGAACTCGCTGAGCACACTCTTAATGTGGATCCTAAGTATAAACCGGTGAAACAATTCCTTCGCCGGTTTAACGAAGAAAGGCGAAAGGCCATTGGAGAGGAAGTGGCCAGGCTTTATCATTGAGGTGTTCCATCCAGAGTGGCTTGCTAATCCGGTGCTGGTTCTTAAGAAAAATGGCACTTGGCGTATGTGTGTGGATTACACAGATCTTAACAGGGCCTGTCCAGCGGATCCTTTTGCCCTCCCCCGCATTGACCAGATCATTGATGCCACAGCGGGTTGTGAGCGTTTGAGTTTTTTGGATGCATACTCTGGATATCATCAGATCAAAATGGCGGTTAAGGACCAGGAGAAAATAGCGTTTATTACTCCCTTTGGAGCCTTCTGCTATGTATCTATGCCCTTCGGACTCAAGAGTGCCCAAGCCACGTATCAACGGTGTGTACAGAATTGCCTGCATAAACAGATCGGCCGCAATGGGCACGCCTATGTGGATGATATTGTAGTAAAGTCAAGGCAGAAGGAGACGCTGGTGGATGACTTGAAGGAAACCTTTGACAACTTGCGGGTTTACAAGATGATGCTTAATCCGGCCAAGTGTGTCTTTGGTGTTCCGGCGGGCAAGTTATTGGGTTTCCTGGTGTCTAATAGAGGAATTGAGGCTAATCCGGATAAGATTACAGCTATCACCTCCCTGGCTAAACCGAAGTGCATCAATGATGTTCAGCGTTTGGCGGGCCGAATCGCCGCACTAAGCCGGTTTATCAGCCGCCTCGGAGAGAAGGCCATTCCTTTGTACCAAATGCTGAGGAAGACAGACCATTTCATTTGGAGTCCGGCTGCTGATGAAGCATTTGAGGACTTGAAGCGGCAGTTAGCCAATCCGCCTGTTCTTGCAGCTCCGGTCGACAAGGACCACTATTATTATACGTAGCAGCCAATGCTCAGGAAGTTAGCGTGGCTATTGTGGTCGAACGCAAGGAGGCAGGCAAGGAATATCCGGTTCAGCGGCCGGTTTATTATATCAGCGAGGTGCTTATTGAATCCAAACAAAGGTATCCACATTGGCAGAAGCTGGTCTATGGTGTTTTCATGGCCAGTCGAAAGTTGAAGCAGTATTTTCAAGGGCACCCCATCACAGTGGTCAGTTCAGCTCCCTTGGGTAATATCATACAGAACCGGGAGGCGACTGGCCGGATTGCCAAGTGGGCTATAGAGCTTGGGCCACACGGACTGAAGTATGTGCCTCGGACAGCGGTGAAGTCTCAAGCACTTGTTGATTTCATCAATGACTGGACGGAGTTACAAGCACCAGAGGAGAAGCCGGATCACACATATTGGACTATTCATTTTGATGGATCCAGGCAACTGGAAGGCTCGGGGGCTGGAGTCGTGTTAACTTCCCCACGAGGCGATAAGTTTTGTTATGTTCTCCGCTTAATGTTCGCTTGCACTAATAATGCAGCTGAGTATGAAGCCTTGCTCCATGGTCTTCGGATGGCTAAAGAGATGAACTTAAGCCGGGTTAAGTGCTTCGGTGACTCGGATCTCGTGGTTCAACAGGTGTCTGGCACTTGGGATTCTAGGGACCCGCTCATGACTGCATAGCGTTGGGAAGTGGATAATTTTGCGGGTTGCTTCCAGGGTTATCAAGTGGATCATGTGCACCGTCGGAAGAATGAAGCGGCGGACGCTTTAAGCCGGTTGGGCTCTCAGCGCAAACCGGTCCCACCTAATATCTTTCTGGACGTGCTGCACAACCCGTCAGTCAAGCTCCCAGGTGAAGCGGATTTGGCTATTCCTAATCCGGAGGCTCAATTGGTGGCAGCATTGCATGCTATTCCGGATTGGACAGTTCCTTATCTTATGTACATGAACCGGGGGGAGTTACCAGAGGATGAGATTCTAGCCAGGCAGATAGTCCGGCGATCCAAGTCTATGACGATTGTCAATGGTGAATTGCATCATCGCAGTGTATCAGGGCCGTTTCAACGTTGTGTTTCTCCTGAGGAAGGCTGTGAAATCTTAAGAGAAATCCATGAAGGGGATTGTGGACACCACGCCGGTTCAAAGTCTCTGGTGGCAAAGGCGTTTCGTCACGGGTTCTACTGGTTGACAGCGCATGCTGACGCGGAGGACTTGGTTAAACGGTGTGATGGATGTCAGAAATTTTGAAGGCGTGCTCATGTGCCGGCTCAAGAATTGAGGATGATCCCAATAACGTGGCCGTTTGCAACTTGGGGGCTGGATATGGTCGGACCTTTTAAAAGATCCAAGGATAAGAATACCCACCTTTTGGTGGCAGTTGACAAATTTACCAAGTGGGTTGAAGCGGAGCCTGTCAGCAAGTGTGATACAACAATAGTGGTGCAGTTCATCAAAAAGGTGATTTTCCGGTTTGGCTTTCCACACAGTATCATTACTGACAATGGTACCAATTTATCTAAGGGCGCTATGAAGGAGTTCTATGAACGTGAGAATATCCGGCTTGACGTGTCGTCAGTGGCACACCCCCAGTCCAATGGACAGGCAGAACGACCTAATCAAGAGATCTTGCGAGGCATCAAACCCCGGCTTATGGTCCCATTGCAAAGAACACCAGGATGTTGGGTTGAAGAGCTACCATCTGTGCTATGGAGTATCAATACTACGCCAAACCGATCCACAGGATACACGCCATTTTTCATGGTCTACGGAGCAGAGGCAGTTCTCCCTAGTGATATCCGGCATGATTTGCCTCGGGTGGCAGCTTATGTCGAAGCGGACAATGAGACAGCACGGCAAGACGCTTTGGACCTATTGGACGAGGAGCGTGATATAGCAGCTGCCCGTTCGGCGATTTACCAACAAGATCTTCGTCGCTATCATAGTCGCCGGGTTAGAACCAGAACTTTTCAAGAAGGAGATTTGGTGCTTCGGCTCATCCAAGACCAAACAGATATGCACAAGTTATCCCCACCTTGGGAGGGACCTTTCGTGGTCAGCAAGAATCTGCATAACGGGTCGTACTATCTGATTGATATTCGAGAGCATAAAGACTCACGTACATCAGAGGAGGAGACCAACAGGTCGTGGAATATAGCTCATCTTCGGCCTTACTACACTTGAGCCATCGGCTCTATCTATGTACATATCATGACAGTGTATATATTATCTTTGATATAATAAAACCGGAGCCTCAGCTAAAGTGGGGTCTCTGTCTTTCTTATCATGTGTGGTTACATGGAGTGGCTCTGTTTTTAAAGCGGACTCCGGTTTACCCCTTGACATTTGCTTTTTATATATCACTGGGGGCCTTGGTCGTGTCCGAACCAACGCGACACCTTTTGATAGGCGACAGCCACCAGATCACTTGTGGACATGGTCAAGTCTGAACCAGTCACGCCTCTTGGTCGGCCTAAGGCCACAAAATCACTTGGGGGCTTGGTCGAACCCGAACCATTGCCACGCCTCTTGATCTGGCATATATGCCACGAATCATTTGGGGACCTGGCTGACTTGAATCATTGTCACTCCTATTGGGGGCTTGGTCCTGTCCGACCATGGTAATACCATCTGATCAGCTCAGTATAGCATATTTTTGCAAACGGTTTTTATCATTGCCTTGGTTTCCATGGTATTTTCATGGCTTGTTTGTTCTTAGTTTTTTGTTGGATTCCTTTTATGTCAACAAACACCTTTTTTCCGGTTCAGCCTATGGATTTGATTCCCCTTTAATCCGGAGAAGTATGCCCGGTTTATTTTTCCTGTTAACATCATGGAATAATAAGGGGGTTTATATTGACCCAGTACGGTCTATACGGGAGCTGTTTTCTCCCCCCTTGTTGACGGTAATGGTTTATAAAACCTCCGCTTCAAAGTATGCTAAACCAGCTTCATGCCAAGACATGGCAGTTCAAATTTTTCTGATTGCAGGAAATATGAATGGAGGTTTTTTTTCGAACAAAAGCTTCAGTACTTATGCACGAAGGCATATTCAAGATAGAAGTATTAACTATCTTGTTACAAGGCAACACGGTGCCCGAATAAAGATCATTTGTTATTTTGGAAAGATTCCAAGGACAGCTATACAAACCGGCTCCCGGTTTAGGCCTGCTCCTCGTCATCATCCGCTTCAGCTTCTTCGTCCCTACCAATTGGCTGGAAATCAACAGTGGTCCAGTTGATTCCCATTAAAGCTTGGAAAACAGCCTCTTCATGTATCAGGGAAGACGGTTCAATATCAGGAGCGTAAGTGTGCTTACGGATTGGAGGGATCAGATTCTCCGCTTCAAGAGTTGCGGCAGGCACTCGCTTGTTCTAGTCATTGTATTGTGCTTGATAATGCGTCAAGTCTGCCTCTTCAGCTAGCTGACAAGCCAGAGGGCGCACTGCACGGTTTATTGCCTTTAAATCCTCTTCGTTGAATTCAGAGCCATCTTTCTTCAGGCTGGGATAGCCTTGAGATGCTTCCACAGGGTCGAAATCTGGCACCCATGCCTTTGCCCGGATCAAGGCGTTAATAGCTCCAGTTCGAGCAGCAGATTTCTTCAGCTCCTCCATCTGGGCCGGAAGCATCGACAACCTGTTAAGAGTGTCCTGGATTAAAGAAGGTGCCGGGTTGTTATGAGAGGCTGTGGTGATGATCCGCTGGGCTCCGGTATATAATTGTTCCACTAAGGTGTAGGAAGCCTTCAGTTTCTTCCGCACATCGTTTCCTAAGTGCCCGATGCGTGTGCCTACAACAATGTAGGGACGGTTTCAAACCGGATTTACGCTGCAGCAGGTTCAAATTATCACAAAAGTTAAAAGGAGCTTACCAAAGATCGCAGCGGTCATGGAGTGTATTTGCCGCTTTACGGACATCAGTTCATCCGCCACCGGTTTAAGGGCAGCTTCAGCATTTTCCGCTCTTTTGGTTAAAGCGGCCTTCTCAGTGGCCCAATCAGCCCGCTCTTTCTTGAAGCCTTCCTTCAGCTGTTCAGCGGTGCTCAAGGCGCTGGTTAATTCTTCCTTTGCCTTGTCTGTTTCAGCTTGTTGAGTTTTCAAGGCCTCCTGCAAATCAGCAATCCGGTCCTCCTTGATTCTCACCTCAGCCTGCATACAGACAACATTTAGCTTTAAACAAGAGGTCCAAGATATTGAAGTATCAACCACATAACAAAGTTATACGCCTGATACTTGGGGGCTAATGAACCTTCAGTTTTCAAAAGTTACTAGATTGCAAAGTCCCAAGCTCAATACAGGTATTCAACTTGGCACTTGGGGGCTAATGGCTATTTGCTCAAATTATGTTCTAAGGGTAGTTTTCTGTTGGAGCCCCGGTCTAATTCTGCTAAGTTAAACCGGCCCTTGGGGGCTATATTAATGGATTTCAAAAGTGTTGAGGATCATATTCAAGTCCCGGTTTGACGAAGGCTACAAACCGACCCTTGGGGGCTAGGAGGATTGATGCAAAGGCAGTCAGTAAAGAAGTAAGTTACCTCAAATTTATCCCTCATCATTTTTACCAGACCAGCTTCACAGTCACGGCTAGTATAAAGCTGGTATAGATAGCCGGAATGAAGATCTTGGGCACTCAGAGCAGCATATGTCTCCAGTTCAACATCCCATTTTTCTTTATTCAGAGCGAAAAAATCCTCTTTTATGGTATGCTTGGTTAAGGTGACAGGATTCCCGGGTTCAAAGCGGCCTACACCGGTAATCACAACATCATCATCTTTGGACTCGCCGGTTTGTGTTAGTGTGATCGGTTTGTCAGCAGGACTGTGGGATTTCTCAATCCGGACGGAGCTGACAGGCGGGTCAGCAGATACTGAAGTATTAATAGGCCTCTCTTCAGGAATAGCATCGTCTTGTAAAGGAGGATCATTGGGAATATCCTCAGGAGCAAATGCTTCAAGATCTGGCGTTTTGTCATGTTCTGGGGCTACATCTTCTTCAGCCGCTTTATCCAGGCGGGCTTTCTTGCTCGGTTTAGGTTTGGTCCTGAAATAAAATTAAAGAGTCAAGGAAAAGCATAAGCCATTACATAGTTTACTGGAAGCATATGTTCAGCTTAGCTTACCCAAGAACCATTTTTAACGGTGGTAGCTGAGTGGCCGACGATTCACCAGAAGATGAATGAGAAGTAACCTGATAATCGGAGTCGGATGGGTTAAGAGGTTGACGGAAGAAACCCGCTTTAGGATTTAAATCAATAAAAAGGTCAGAGACCTCGGAGCGGTGTTTTCGAACCGGACTGTTTGGTAAACCGGTGGAGGTAACTACCTGGCCACTGTGCCGGGTTGTGCGGCGAGCTTCATGTTGCTGAGTCTTCATAAGAAATTTAGGATCCAAATAAGCAAGAGGATGAGAAAATTTAACTTTCCGGTTTGCCTGTCGAAATTTTGGCAAAGGCAAGATTTCTGAATCGGAAGAGAGAATAGTTACCTCAACGATTCCGCATTGCTGGCTTCAGCGTCATCCTGACAAGCATCATCATCAATAAGGCGTGTAAAAAATAAGCCAAGCGAGTCAAGTTCTACCTCAAGGTCCGGGTTACCCACATCGTCATCAATAGCTGGATCAGATGAAGCGGTGGTTTTTCTCTTGTGAGCTGGCTTCTTGATAACCTTGGTCTTGGGCCGTATTGGCCGCCCTGCTTTCTCCGTTTTGTCTTGCGAAAGCTTCTTGCTCCAAAACGGATTATCGCCCTGGATCAGCAGTAATTAAATGTCAAACAGATAAAGCAGTAACCGGTTCAACAATAGAGCAATTAAAATCTTACCGATGGAGGTTTGTTGGTGGTGCAGTAAGGAGGTAGACCGGTTTGAGCACAGAGGTGCTCCGGTTCATTCAGCATCTTTTTTACAGATTATGTGACTTCATCATCGGGGAGTTGGATTTTAATGTGTCGGAGTGGGTCATCGACACTATCAGTATACTTGCACATCAAACTGGAGCGCCGGCTCAGAGGCAGTATGCTCCATGATATCCAACAGCATGCAAGATCTATTCCCGTTAAGCCGTTGGCCATAAAAGCTCGGAGCTTGGACAATTGCGGAGCGTATTTAATTCTTTCCTTGGCGCTTAGTCTTTGTGGAAAAGGGTGCGTGTTGCTGAGCCGTTCCGGACGGAAGCCAGGCAAGGGATTTTCATTGTCAGGGGAGGTATCCTTGCAATAAAACCAAGTTGCATTCCACTCCTTGGGGTGAGTATGGAGTTTGACGTGGGGATAAGTGATCTCCTTCCTCTTCTGAATGGCCATACCGCCCAATTCAGTGTTGGGGCCATTGGTGAATTCAGTGCGACGGTTTAAATGGAAGAGGTCTCTAAACAACTCAACTGAAGGCTCCTCTTGAAAGTATACCTCAGAGAGCACTTGAAAGTGGCATAGATTGGTAACAGAGTTGGGGCCAATATCTTGTGGACGGAGCTGAAAATTGGCTAACACATCCCGGTAAAATTTAGAGCCGGGTGGTTTGAAGCCCCGTGCCAAGTGATCTGCGAAGACCACAACCTCTCCTTCCTGGGGGGTGGGAGGACATTCATTTCCAGGAACCCTCCAGTGGATCGTATCTTTACTATCTAAAGTGCCGATCAAGACTAGATCGTCCAACTGTGATTCCGTGACGCGAGAAGGAACCCAATTGCACTCATACACTTGTTTGGCCATGGCGAGATCTACAAGAAATAGGTGATCCGGTTCAAGAACACGCTGGGTAAAAGAAGGTGTTGATCCAGACTACGATAAACCGGAGGCAGTACCTATAAACCGGTCTTCCACAATGCGGCATCATGTGGATTCTGGCGGTTCAACCAGGGGACTAATGGTATATACCGGTTTAGTAACTTTTTTCTATGATAAGTTAAACCGCCTGACCTAAGCATCGGAAGAAATTGAAGCTATGGATAACTAGGTATACAGAAACAAGTTTCACATGATCTTATCACAGCCGCGGATCTACAGTGAGCTCACAAAAACAGAAAATATTCCGAAGAGTAAGGCAGAAACAGAAGTGAACCATTGAGCGGGTATGTGCGAGAGATATATGGACTTAGATGAGAAACTACAGGTGTATGCTTAAAGACTACTACCAAACGCAGCAGGGATTTACAGATTCATTCAAGGTCAGAAAACAGGTATGAGCATGCGACGAACACAGCACGAACATGGAACCCTAAGAACAGATCTAGGTCAAGAATAGGAGAAAGCTTACCGAGAACGGAGAAGATGCGGAAAGATGCCGCAATGCTCTGGTACGTTCAGGTTGATGCAGCGGCCCAAGACGAAGCAGAGGTCGACGGCGGTGGCGGAGCTCCAAGGCTGGCGACGCGAGGAAGACGAAGAAGAAGGGAAAAAGGGAAAGGGAAAGAAATGACCCTTCGGTCTTATTTATAAGGCAACAGAGCTAGGTCAAGCGTGCGGATCCAGGAGCTATTGTTAAAAGAGGGCGTTATAAATGATAAATTTTCATGATGACGTCATGCCGGCTTACAGCAACCAGAAATGATGACGACACGGCGGTTTACCAATTACCCGAAGATGTCCAAGACACCAGATTTTGTGAGGGATTGACATGAACCAGTTCAAATCAATCTGGGGCCTAATGTTGGGGATATTACCACTAGGCGTGAACCGGCCTGCTTGGGCCGGGATAACTTCATTAGTGGTATAAACAGATGAAGGCCCAAGGCCTGTAGCCGGTTTAGAACCTGTAGCCGTAAACCGTCCTGATGTGTAACTTGTATTGTAAGTTAGGAACAGAGAGATACCAACCGGGATACGAGTATGGACCGGTTGGGACTCTATGGACCGACGGGCGTCACCCGTGTATATAAGGGGACAACCCGGCGGCGGTTCAGGGGGGGACAACAACAACTCGAGTCTAGGCGAAGCTTGTTTGCTCCCTAGCCATCGAGACCACATCAATTCCATCGCAACTAGACGTAGGCTTTTACCTTCATCGAAGGGGCCGAACTAGTATAAAACCCTCGTGTCTTTGTGTCCGCTTTAACCCCTTCAAGTAAACTCGTAGCGATGGCTCCACGACTAAGTCCTTTCGCTAGGACATCTGCCGTGACAAATCCACGACACCGTCCATTGCCTTTGCGACCCCATTATGTAATTCAAATCAAGATGAAAAATCTAGTAGACCGCACATAGTTTATTATCAGCAACCGTGTGAGATGCAGCACAAAATATCCTGGAGCACCGTCTGCGTATAGTATGGCTATGGCTTACTCGAGAAGGTGCGTCAGCTATAGTCCATAGCCAGCATCTCAAGCACACTAGCTCGCTCCCCAAATATCATTTCACTATTCAATCTTTGTCGGTGAAAGATGGGCATGTGGACCCACGTCATCAAGGCAACTTCGATGGCCCACACCAGCAAGAGCGCGGCCGCAGCCGCCATACGCGTGCTAACAAGGTGTATGAGCGCGGCCGCAATCTGCAGCAGCGCCAAACGGCCGCTGTTGCTTCTTAGGTCGCGGCAGCCACAGCTGTGTCGGGGATAGCAACTAGCGAGAGCGGCACAACAGATGTCCCTTCCGCAGCAGCGCCATTAGACCTGATGGAGGCCACCCACGACCATGTCGAGGCCTCCCACGCCCAGCTCCTGGCAGTCACCGCACAAATCGAACAAAGCTTCTCCGACAATGGTCGGCAACCCACGGGCGAAGAGTTAGCAAACGTCGAGAGCGTTCGAGCAGTCGTCCGTTCCTCCGCCGCATACCTTGCGACGATGGAGCCCGTCCAAGCCCAGATCACGTCTGCCCACGCCCAGCTCATGGCGGCCTTTTCCAAAGAGATGGCAGACGCGGATGGCGAGATGCTTGCCGAGTATGGTGTGATGGATGCAATGGATCCCCTTCCCCAGGAGACCGTCGGGCGCGAGCTGGACATGGAGGTGGTGGCGGAGATCGACGAGCACTAGCCGTAGTAGTACTCTTTCTTTCGTTTAATTAAGAGCGCCGGTATTTAATTTGTTAGACTGATGTTTACGTCAGCTAGCTCTGTTTAATTGCTGAACTTGCTCGATTAAGAAGTGTGGGTGTGCTGTAGTCTCCTTTATGTACCCAAATTATGCAATGACGTGGATGACCACTGTAACCATGGAAATTCGAACCAAAACTTTTCACGTTCAAACTCATCACACACGGGTGAAGCTATCTAAATCGTTTCTGATGTCCACATATCGTACATAGTTCTAAATAAGGGATCGTGTCTAATGACACTTTGCACGCCATTTTTTGGCTGAAGTGATTCCAAATTTTCGGCTTCCGCGGAAATATCTACCTCCCCGCCCCTCCCCCTTACCAAAAGCCACATTTCCCCTGTTTCCGCCTTCCTTTCCAAGTTGAAACCTTTACTCCTTGCTTGCAGCGCCGCCGCCTCCTCACCGGTGACCCTCCTTCGCGCTGCTTGGCCTCGCCTATCGAGGCAGGTAATCCACACCCAACCCCCATCCTCCTCCTCCTTCCACATCCCACATGCCCCGACCATCGGCACGAGGGCGACACCTTCCACGCAAATCACCGACCCTTCCACCAAATAGGCGCTGGCCTAAGCCATGGTGCACGTAGTATAGCCAGGATTTCAAGGAGCATTTGGCAGCAGAGAAGCAAATCACGGCCGCACATGCGGATGAGGTCGTGATGATTGCCATTCGTGCCGACCCCTAGATCTTGGAGGAGCACCTTGCCATTTACCCGTTGTGTGTGCTACCCCTGCCTTTCCTTCACAAATTCTAGTGAATTGTGCTATCTAATTTTACCATGCAATCTGTTGCTCTAGTGTATATGTTCTATATGTCGTGCAGTGTGGTGCTCACTTATTAACTATATTGTTAATTAGTTGTCGTCTTCAGTTAACTTTTTGGTTCAATTCTGCAAATGTGATGTTCAATTCTTCAGGTTGCAATTTTGTATTGTCTTCCATGTGAGAAATAAATCAAATTTATCTTTACAAAATACATGAGAAATGAATACAATTGCTATATTTCCAAGCTGTCAAGCATGCTTGGTTTGGTTATACATTGTGCAATGTGGTGCTCAGTTAATGTTTGGTTCATTTGTGTTGTGGTGTTTAGTTAACTGTTTGGTTCAATTCTGCAATGCGATGTTCAAATAGTTGTGGGTGCATTCTATTATTGTATATCATGTGAGGAATAAATTGAATTTGGTTGTAGTAAATACGTGAGAAACAAATACAATTGCTACAATTGGCTATAGTTAACTGTTTGGTTAACTATCTGATCTTCTATTAGGAGTATGTTATATTGTGCAATGTGGTTCTCAATTAATGTTTGGTTCATTTGTTGTGGTGTTTAGTTAACTGCTTGGTTCAATTCTTCAATGCGATGTCCAATTGTCGTGGGTAGAATTTTGTATTGTTGTGCATGTGAGGAATAAATCGAATTTGGCTGCACTTAATACATGAGAAACATATACAAGTGCTATATTTCCTAGTTATTAATCATGCTTGGTTTGGGTAAATGGGTTTTTTGTGTGGCTTGAATTAATCTGATGAATCTGCAATGTGCTTATTTTTCATCAACATATTTTACTGATAGCATGCGAACCCTTACTTAACCTGATGACTAACTACCTTATATGTGTTGCACGGAAACAATGGGAAGCACTGAGGTTTACAATCGAGGTTACCACGTGCATGGCCCATTCTCTAATAGCACATTATTGTGCAATTGCTGGAACCATTCTAATATTTTGGTTTTTAACAATTTGGTCTTGCACATGTAGGTCCTGCTGTCAGAGGTTTTGACCCACTGTTCGACCCTTTTTGCATATGGGGAAATGAGTTCTCCGTGAATATCAATCAAATCAAGGAACTCAAAAAGATTGTTAGGATAAAGAAATTAGTTACAAAAAACAACAAGATCTTTGTCTGGACAATGAAGAAGACATCAGTAAACTACAAGATGGTACTAACTATTTTACCTTGCCTTTTTTATTCCTTTGCCCCATTTCCAATATAGAGAAGATATTTATGCACATCCTTGTTTTCAGGACTTTCCAAAGCATTTCACTGATGATTACCTCTCAAACCACATCTATGGTCAGGAGGTGAGGAAGGTTTTCATACAACACCCACAGTTTAATATTGAAGTGTTCCCGAAGAGGGCGAAGGACGGACGGTCAATCATCCACAGGCACTGGCTAAAGTTGCAAAGACCTTCAACATGAATGAAGGCTCAATATTTGCCTTCCGCTTCAGAAGTTTCCAAATGAGATGCATCTGTCTATATACCGTCTATGATGCTAATTTCGAAAGGTTCTACATGTTGCATGTGGAACTTGCTGCTGGTGCAGTTGTGTAATGGGGTAGATGAGTGCTGAAGCTATATCATGTTGTACTTTGGTGTATTTCAATTATGAAATTCTGCTTCCTTAATATGGAAATGAAATATATTGTGTGCTTAATATGGAATGTCAAATAGATTAATAAATGAATTATGAATAATTGTATAATTAGCCTACAAATGGCGGATTAGCCTGCTAATTAGGTTTTGCTATTCCAAACGGTTGTTGAAAAAAATACCATGGGCGATGACCTGAGGCAATGCACACAGTTTCTAGGAATAAATCATGTTGGATCAATGAACAATCACACACGACTTTCTCTTGAAAACTGTTTGCTTTAGGCCACCTTGCACAAACGTTTACCACATAAAACCTGTGTGTGATGGACAGCCTTTGCCACACAGTTTCTTCTACGGACCATGTGTGATACATTCAATAACACAAACAATTTAACAGGAAAAATTGTGTGTGATGTACCTGTGAGCGGAAACGTTTTCCTTCGATCGACTGTGTGGGATGTACATACGAACGGAAATGTTTAGCAGGGACTGACTGTGTGGGATGTACTTACGACCGGAAACAATTTCACCGTATAATTGTATTTTTTAGCTCTACTGTACGTATTTTCGTATTTGAGCGCTCGTCGGTCGCACACGACTTCATTTTTTCCAAGCGTGTGTGCCAGGAGGGCATATCCCCGATGGTTTCTGGGTCGTGTGGGAAGGACCGCCTATTGCTCACACTCACTTGGCGACAGTTCCAAATGCCGTCGCGAAAAGGGGTTAAAAACTACTTGTTTAGGACCGACGCGCACCAGTGGTAGTACATCACATATGGTATGTCACAGGAACCATGTCTCACTTACGTTGTCTTCTCACATGGTTTGGTGTGGAACTCGTGTGTGAAGTTGTAATATCGAACAGAAATGACATGTACAAACCATTTGTCGTATACAATAGAGTGCGATCAGTAGTTCCCATCTGTCATCAGATCCCTACAGTTTCCCCATTTCCCCCAAATCCCTAGATAGACTCCAAATCCCTAGCCCCCAAATTCCCTCGCGTGGCGCTGACATTGGGGGAATGTGGACGAGTGGTGTTGATGGTTTTGGTGTGGCTGCTCCTGCTTGTATCGCCGCTCTCGACAGCGCGATGGGCGGCGTCGCCATGACGGTGGCCACCGCCGAGCACTTGCCTAAGGTCATCAGAAGGTAGGTGTACTATGGATATGAATCATCTTGTCATGTTCTAGTCTATCCCGATCTTTTTTAGCGTGTCCAAACTAGCGCCCTGCTCAATCCATCC
>NC_041384.1:210764375-210824758 GCF_002162155.2 Triticum dicoccoides | reverse complement strand
TCAATCTTCAGATCTGGAGTATGACTCTAGACTCCCGCAGCATGAGTTCGACTTCGAGTTTTGCGCCACCGAGGAGTACCAAACCTGAGTTATGTGCATGGACGCACTCCCGCTCAACCTGTATGCACGAAGGGATTTGACATTGGCAGACGATTTCTCAGTTGTCGCTTAGAGGTTTGTGCTAAGTTCATCATTTAAGTTGAGCTAATGCACCCACTCATCCTAAATAGTATTTAACATTGGCAGGGATAGGAGGGTTGTACCTTTCTAATTAGTTGGATGAAGAATGGCATGGAAGGGCTCGGAGTGTTATCACCAAACTCACAGAAGATAATGTAAAGCCGAAGAAGAAATTGACTGATCTGGAGTGTACAATCACTATGTTGAAGCAAGAAAGAATCAATCACATGCAACAGCTGAAAGGAATAGACAAGAAGGAACCATCATGTGTAGTTGTGATTGTCGCATTAGCCATCTTCTATGCACTATTTGCAATGATAGATTAGGGGTTTTGTTGGATTATTGTTGGCTACATCAGTAAGCAGAGCTCATGTAACGCCCGGATATAACATTCCATATTTGTAACTCCGACTCTTGCCATTTTTGGCCACGTGATATGATATTCCCTTCGTGGTTGGGTTTTGTCTTTGTTTTGCATTTTGTTCATGTCATGCATTTCATATCATGTCATCATGTGCATCTCATTTGCATTCGTGTTTGTCTCATGCATCCGAGCATTTTCCCCGTTGTCCATTTCACAATCCGACACTCCCACATGCACCCGGCGCACCCCTCTTGTCTCTTTTCATGAGAAGGAGGTAAATGTTCTCGGAATGGGCCAAGATTTGTCAAGTGGCCCTCGTACATCACCAGTAGACCGCCTGTCAAATTTCGTTCCGTTCAGAGGCCGTTTGATGCCCCAACGGTTAACCGGGCAACCGCAGAAGCCTCTTTGGATTGCAGCCCAACACCCCTCCAAAGCAGCCCAATAACCCATCTAAACCATCTCCATGTTCTCCGTCGTTGGATCATGATCGTGTGGGCAAAAACCGCAACTCATTTGGACTCTCCTAGCCCCCTACCTATATAAAGGTCTCCCCTCTCCAAATCGCAGTCCAAACCCTAGCTTTTTCCCTTTCCGCCGCTGGACACATCTCCTCCCACCACCGGACATGTCCGCTTCCGCTGCCCGGCCATTCACGACCCGCCACGTGGCCCGCCGCCACCTCCCACTGCGCCGGCCCGCTCGGCCTGGAGCGGGCCCCTGAGCCCGTCGCACCGCGCCGCCGCCTCCTGTGCGCCGCCGCCCAGCTGACGCCGCCGCCACCGCCGCTCACCCGCGCGCCTCCGTGCCACCTCGCCACCCGTCTCTGGCTGCGTGCCGCCCACAGGATCTCGCCCCGTCACCGCCTGCTTTGCCACCGCACCGCCGCCTCATCGCTGCTCCGCGCTGCTCGCCACTGCCGCCTCGTCCCCGACCCCCTCGCCGGAGCTCGCCGAAGCTCGGATCCGGATCGGGACGAGATCCACCGCTCCCAGATCTAAATGTCTTCCCGGTCCCCGGATCTCTCCGTCCCGGATCCCTCTGTCCAGTTGACTTTTCCGGAGGGTGAGATTCCTTCTAAGTCCCGAATCTGTGATATTTGGATCCTACCTTCAACATGTCATATCTCGGTTACCGTGGCTCCAAATCATGCATATGATATGTCAAAATGTTCGCCTCGTTGAGCTCTTCATGTTAGCAGCATTTCCATGCATGTTACTGTCCATTATGATGTCATTTTCATTGTTGCAAGAGTGTTATAAAATGTTAACTATTGGTGCTTAGCAGAACATGGTGATTTGTAATTTTTGTTGCATTTGATGTGTGCATCCCATGAACATGAGGTCTACATGTGTTTTGAAATAAAACATGTCATATTTACAGGGGTGCAAGTCTTCTTTTTTTTAAATATATGTGGTGACTAAAACAAGCATGCAAACTAGGCTCCGTGATGTTGCTGTTTTCAGGGTATTTTTCCTGCTGTTATTTTGATGCCATGTAAACTTGATGCTACCATGAGATCCATGCTTATTTTGAGATACTTCACTAAGGATGTTTTGAACATGTGGTTATTATCTATCCATTCATGCCTCTGGTTGCAATTATGGAGTAATCTAGCATGTCATTTGCTTGCTCTACTTTTGCTATAAAATGTTCCTGGCAGATTGTTAACATGTTAATCAATATTGCCATGGTTGTTGCTAGTGATGCATGTACCCTATGAACTTTATCTTGCTATGGTTAGCTTCATGAACATTTCATCTTGCTGTTGGTATGCTTATGTTGTCATGTAATGCTTTGTGGTGAGTGGCATGAGCTCGCAAAGTTGCTATCATAATTCTGTTTATGCCATGCTCTGTTTTTCTTCTAAGTCTGAAACTGTTAATAAAACTTGATATGTTAACATGGGTGCCATCATATCTTCTGTGCCTTTTTGGCTCATGATCATTAACGGAGTTTTGTTCTATGAATTTAGTAGGTTCATGCCATGCCTTTATTTGCCATGATATGTTCCTGTAGCATGTTGTTTGCTTGCTCTAAACAGTGCTTCCTGATGTTGTTTTTGACGTGTTAGTATTTTCACTAAGTCTGTGAAGCTAATATCTTTTGCAGTTTTGTCATGCTTGTTTGAACCTGTTCTATTGTGTTTTAGCCGTAGATCAGTGTTCATGTTTTGTCAAGCATCTCTTGTACATCATTGACATATGCTTTTTTGCTATGTTGGTGTGCAGTAGCTTAGTTTCTTGTTGCATTCTAAGTGTCATCATGTTGTTAATCGCATATTTGCGCCATTTTTGTTTTGCTTGCCATTTGCAAACCATGCATCTATTTCCGGTGATCTTTACATCGATTTCAACCGAAATCATCTCATCTTTCCAGCGGCATACTTGGTTTGCCAAGTTGATGCCTTGTTCATTATTTCCCTTCCGGAGCATGCATATGCATTGCATAATATATCTTGCATATCATGCCATGTATTTGTATCATGTTGCTTGTGCATTGCACCGTGATTGACTGTTGTTCCATTGCTTGTGTTCTTGCCTTGGGTAGAGCCGGGAGACGAGTACGTGACCGAGGTACCTGTTGAGTACTCTAACGATGATCAAGCTTTCGACAACTCTGAGAACTTTGCAGGCAAGATAACCATACCCTCGAAATCACTTCTATGTTTGCTTGCTAGTTGTTCGCTCTATCGTTATGTCGCGCTACCTACCACTTGTTATATCATGCCTCCCATATTGCCATGTCAAGCCTTTAACCCACCTTCCTAGCAAACCGTTGTTTGGCTATGTTACTGCTTTTGCTCAGCCCCACTTATAGCGTTGCTAGTTGCAGGTGAAGTTGAAGTTTGTTCCATGTTGGAACATGGAAATGTTGGGATATCACATTATCTCTTATTTTAATTAATGCATCTATATACTTGGTAAAGGGTGGAAGGCTCGGCCTTTTTCCTGGTGTTTTGTTCCACTCTTGCCACCTTAGTTTCCGTCATACCGGTGTTATGTTCCTTGATTTTGCGTTCCTTCCTGGTTGGGTGTTATGGGAACCACTTTACAGTTCTCCTTGAATAAAACTCCTCCAACAAGGCCCAACCTTGGTTTTAACATTTGCCACCTAAGCCTTTTTCCCTTGGGTTCCGCGAACTCAAGGGTCGTATTTATTTTAAATCCCCGGGCCAGTGCTCCTCTGAGTGTTGGTCCAAACTAGACCACCGTGCGGGACCTTCCCTTGGCAACTTGGGTTATGTTGGTACTTGTATGCTTAGCTTATCCGATGTTCCCTGAGAACGAGATATGTGCAGCTCCTATTGGGATTTCTCAGCACAGTCGGGTGGTCTTGCTGGTCTTGTTTTACCACTGTCGAAATATCTTGTAACTGGGATTCCGAGACTGATCGGGTCTTTTCGGGAGAAGGAATATCCTTCGTTGACCATGAGAGCTTGTGACGGGCTAAGTTGGGACACCCCTACAGGGTATAAAATTTCGAGAGCCGTGGCCGCGGTTATGTGGCAGATGGGAATTTGTTAATATCCGGTTGTAGAGAACCTGACACTTGAGTTAATTAAAATGCATCAACCACGTGTGCAGCCGTGATGGTCTCTTTCCAGCGGAGTCCGGGAAGTGAACACGGTCTTGTGTTATGCTTGAACGTAAGTAGCTTCAGGATCACTTCTTGATTACTTATATCTTCTCGACCGTGCATTGCTTCTCTTCTCGCTCTTTTTTGCGTATGTTAGCCACCATATATGCCTAGTGCTTGCTGCAGCTCCACCTCCCTACCTTATCCTACCCATAAGCTTAAATAGTCTTGATCTCGTGGGTGTGAGATTGCTGAGTCCTCGTGACTCATGGATACTTTCAAACAGTTGTAGGTGCCAATGATACCAGTGCAGGTGATGCTACCGAACTCAAGTGGGAGTTCGGCGAGGATCTGGGTCATTACTATGTTTCGTTTCCTGATGATCATTAGTGGAGCCCAGTTGGGACGATCGGGGATCTAGCATTTGGGGTTGTCTTCCTTCTTATTCGGATTTGGCTGTAGTCGGTCTTTGAGTGTATTTTGATGATGTATGAATTATTTATGTATTGTGTGAAGTGGCGATTGTAAGTTAACTTGTATCCCTTGCTTATTCAGTACATGGGATTGTGTGAAGATTACCCCTCTTGCGACTAAACTACCATGTGGCTATGCCTCTAAGTCGCGCCCCGACACGTGGGAGAGATAGCCGCATTCTGGGTGTTTCAGCTCATCTATTGCTTGCCAACTGTCCTACTCCCTTCGTATCCATGCATATGTCACATTACAAAAACCAAATAATCCCAAAACTCGTTCCCAGTTTTTTTCCCTGAAAAAATAAATCACCCAATAGGAGACATGGGCATGTGTATGCATTCAATGACTTGAGACTACTTAGCATAACATGAAGTGGTCAATTCTCTGCATGCAATGGTATTAATTAGCAAATAAACAGCAAGTTCTCTTGTTTTTCCTTGGCTTGGTTGCGGTGCACAACCTTAGATGACTAATACAGCAGTACAGAGCGGGTATGAAAAATGCTTGTTTCACATTTGGACGCTCCAACCCATGTGTGCAATTATCGCATTGAGAACTACGCAACCATAGGAATTTGGAACGGATGTGTACTAATAATTGTGGTTGATTATATCAGTATTCTAACCGCTTGCCAAGGCGCGGATATAATCTGTCAATTCCTCGCTTCAATTGCCATTTATATTTTCTACATACCCTGCTTCGGTATCCACCATCTTCATCGTCCCGCCCGGCCATTCTACACACTTGCACACACTTTGCAATCTCATTTTCTCACGGTTCGTATATGTGCCACAGCCATGTTGAGCGACAGTTCGGCCAACAGTCTGGCGCCCGATGATAGGTCAACCTTGGAATCATCCCGCTCGTCTTCCATGAGTCTGGCATCGAGCCCTGAGCTCGATTTTATCCGGATCATGGAAGGGACGCCACCGCCCGACTCATCAGACGACAACCAGATGTACGAGGAGGTGTTGGAGGATGAAGAAGAGGGCGGTGATGATGAGGAGGAGTAATGGTCAAATGAGAAGGAGGACGGCAAGGACATCAACGACAATGACGACAAAGGCTGCAATGAAAAGCCAACGAACAACGATAAGAATCATCGTCGCCAAGACGATTCCGCGGGGCCATCAAACAACGATAAGAAGAAGAAGGGATAAATTAAGAAGACTTTATATATATGTTGTCATTTGATCATATTAATTTGTTATCTCTGTTCCCCCTGTCAATCTCATTCCAGAGGGTTAGCAATACATATTCAACAGAGATCTTTTACATATCACCCATAGGTTGGTTTCTTGAATTGTGTGCCCTGTCGAGCACGTAATTCACAACACAAAATCGTATGCGCTATATATAATTATCGCACATAATTCTAATTACCAACCTATTTGTCGGGTATCACACACATCTTGTTACGTCGAATCTTTTGTGTTCTTTTGGATCATCGCAAATTGTTGCGGATATGACACCATGATATAGCCTAGCATAAAAAGGCCGGTTCATATCACTGGCGACTCTCGGAGATAAACTTCAGATAGACTAGAGTGATCAAGACTCAAGACTGGAATGGCAGCTCATAGGATGGGCCGACATAGGGTCCGGAACTAGAAGGTGGCGGTGACGGCCTAGAAGCATAAGCCGCGGCATGATGACTTAATAGAGGAGCAAGGCGACAAAGAGTTGGACTTAGTCACGGGTCATAACACGAGCCGGACTCTTGCAAACCTAGGGGCCTCGACCTGTATCTAAAGGCGAGTCCGCAGGACAGATAGATCAGGTTAAAATCAATCGGTAGCTAGTTCAAGCGAATCCGCTCCCTTGTAATAGATAATCAAGCAATAAGCGGAAAAGTAGGAGTAGGTCTTTTACCTCCGTCGTGAGGGGCCGAACCTGGGTAAACTCGTGTCTCTCGATCCACTCAACCCCAACAAGCTAATCGCCACTTGCGACGGCCTCACGTCTAAGTCCTCACACTAGGACATCTGGCGTGACAAAACCATGATAGTTTGCGCCCACCATGGGGCTGGCGCATGGTGGTTTCGAGTTCTTGAAGGGATCTTTCCTAGGGGTCGAGGGATACGCCTTTGGAAGGATGACCAAGAATCGCCACAGCAAACTCTACATCGACGACGCCGGCTGGGGCCCCGAGGCCGACTCAATCAAGTACGGGTACTGGGTCCCCTTCAGTGGGATCTACATCTTCATCTCCAAAATCGGTGGATCTGAGCCTAAGCCGGACGTCTGCACCGAACTCATCGAGCCGGCTCGGCACACGCAACCAACCAGGATCCAAGTCGGCCGGAAGCACATCTTCATTGGGTTCACGCAGGGCGTGGAGCTCGCAGAGAATTTTGTGTCTAGAGGAGAGACTCTCATCTACTCAGGTGATGAGTCCATGACTGGCGAGACGGAGTCGATCTACCAACTTCAAGACGGCGGGCTTGGGGGCTGTTCCGATGGCGACATTATTCCGGACCCCAACGAGCCGCCGAGTCGAGCCGCCATCTTCATGGCAGGGATGGCGCTGGTTCTCAATGCTATGACGGTCGGGGCAACAACGACAACAAATCCATCAGCATCCGGCTTAGCCAGGCCCCTCTCTCAAGTTTTACCTGAGCTGATGAACACCCTGACGACCTTGCTAGCAACCGAGGTCACTTCGGAAAATGAGGCAGAGCGTAATACCGAGATTGCGAAGATTCGCAAACAGATGACCAAGGCCCAGGAGGACATCGATGCTGAAAACACACGGACGGCCGAGTTGCAAGCTCACATCAATGCAGAGGCGAAGCGTCTGAAGATGCAGGCTTGGCATCTAAACCTTGAGTAGAACACTTCCAACACAGTTCATCAGCAGAGGTACCAGAGCCGTATACCTACGAGTTGTGATCCCGCGCGTTTGTTCAATACGCCAAGGGCAGGCTCAAGTACCCCAGGAGCATCGGTTATACCCCAATTAACCCCTAATACGCTAGGGAGCAGAGTAGCAGCTCAGCCACTCTAGTTAGAACCGGCCCTAAGGGAGGAGCCAACCCCCGATTCCCACGTTGGTCGGACACCACCGCCACACTTCCCGACACCGCCGGGTCACTTCTCCAACCCGGTGGATAACATGGTAGCAGCGGAAACCCGACTTACTACGATCCCTATCACCGGCGAGTCACGGTCGGAGTTGAAACCTGGAACGCCATTGAGCTGTTGTAGACGAAGATTGCTCAGCGGGCTAATTACTCTTCCAGCCGGCATCGTGTTCATTCTACACCACTATCGAGTCGTAGCTACAGCCCGCATGCTGAGTCGCCAGCAGTTTCCAGCAGTGAACGATGTTGTAACCTGCCCTAGGACACCCCACCCTTAACACGAGGACTGACGCTCAAGCGAGTGTGGACGATGCAAGAGCCTAGTGCAGAGCGGAATCAGGAACCCAGGGGGCTTATCAGACACCCCCGGTGGTTCCTTCTTCCTCGGTAGGTGCCGGGTCAAATTTCAGAACCATCGGAGTGCAATGCCTAGTGTCGATTTTACACAATAGCGCATGCCCAAGGATTTTAAGGGTCCTCGCAAGGTACCTAACTACACGGCAAGCCTCCCTCCAGAGGATTGGATTGAGAGCTATGAGCTGGCCATGGATACGTTGGACGTCAGTGATGTGGTGTGCGCCAAGTACTTCACTATGATGTTGGAGGGACCGGCTCACACTTGGTTGAAAAACCTCCCCCCCCCCCCAAATTCCATCAGCACCTAGGCGGAGTTAAAAGAGTGTTTTATCACAAATTTTCAAGGAACCTACAAGAATCCAATGACTATTGTGGATCTGGAGCACTGTGTGCAGCGTGAAGATGAGTCGACCCATCATTGGGCTTGCCGGGTCACCGCTATCATTCACTCTTCCGACAACATCAGGGAGCCTCAAGCCGTATTGATTCTTGAAAAGAACTACCGCTTTGATCCCCTTAAGAAGAAATTGGGACGGCTTAAGCGTAAGACGGATATGGGCAATCTCATGGACGTACTTACTAGATATGCTTATTCTGATGGTACGAAGGATCCCGGCTCTGACGAGGACAGGCCGGGTAAAGGCAAGAAAAATAGTGGTGGCAAGGGTCAACAATAGAATGCCTTGACACAAAATCGTAATCACAATAACTAGGGCAATGGTGGGAAGCGCAGATACCCCGATGGCGGGTCAGATTTTGTAGCTAACACTAATCCAGGTTTCAAAAAACTGCATCGTAATGGCAAGCAACCTTATAATGGGGGAAGCCCAAGAATTATGAGGAATACCTTAATGGGTCGTATTCGAAGCACAGTTATCCTAACAAGCCGTCTAGTCATGTTTGGAAGGACTGTTATATCATGCGAGAGCACAGGAACCAGTCTTTTCAGTATCACGGCAACAACAATGGGCCATCCGGCGGGTCAAGCTCTGGAGGTTTTCAGGGAGCCGACTTTAGTGTTGGTGGTGGCTCAAATGCTAGTTATCATGACCAAGGGAACCATGGTGGTCATAGTAAGTAGTCTGGGCATGGTAATCAGCAGCAGAATAATCAGTCAATCTACGAGAGTAATCCCAAGTAGCTCAACAATGGCCAGTATCATGTCTTCACTACGAGCACGTGCAAGCATGACCAGAAGGTCCATAAGTGGGCTATCAATACGGTTGAGCTGGCGGTGCCTCTGTATTTGAGATGGTTAGAACACATGATAACATGGAGCCGGGAAGATTACCAACCACTACTACAGGATGCTGCTAATGCAACACTATGATGAGAGACCCTTTGACGAAACTGTGTGCTATGCATTAATCACAAACGGTACTCTAATAAAACCATCAAAAAAGATGCAAAATGTTTGCGATAGCGGTGACATCAAACATGGTTCAGATTAGAGTTGTGTGTGCAATGCATGGCAAACGGTTAATCCAGAAGAACTGTTTGTGATGAGACAGAACAACAGAAATGGGCAGCCAGATGAGGGTGTGTGCGATATACGGCATATAGTTCACTAGGGTGAACTGTGTGTGATTAGGCAACACAATAGAAATGGTCAGTCAGATCAAGGTGCGTGTGTGCTATACGACATACAGTTCACTAGGATGAACCGTGTTTGATTAGGCAACACAATTGAAACGGTTCAACTGAACAAGATGTGTATGATACGCGAAAAGCAAGTCCATAATCAGAAATGTGTGCGAAGACCAATAATAACACAGACGATTGCTGCTAATAAGCTGTGTGATTTGCTCTGTCTACAAAAGAATAGCATGTATATATATAACTGAAATAAACATCCAATTACATAAGTGACTATACAGATCATTCGCACACACCTCAATAAACAATTGCATGCATTCTAAACTAGGAGAAACAGTCGTCTAGTCATCTACTTCTTGTGATGCTCCCGCCACTACTTCGTGACACTATCCCTCGTCTGGGGCAGGAAGAGGACACTCTCTCATGTCAACGATCTGCATGTACATCTCGTAGCTTGTGTATGTGTCCTTGCCCTGGATTCTCGGCGCGTTTGCATGGCAGTTTTTGCAGCGGGTAACTACAACGTCGCGCCATGCCCAGTGCAACCGCATGCATAATGGCAGCATGAACGTACGTGATTGTGAACCAGTGGGAAGCGAGAGCAGAGCGCCCAGAGGGACGCAGGAGTAGAGTGCGTGTGGATGTGATGACCCACAAGTATATGGTATCAATCGTAGTCCTTTCTATAAGTAAGAGTGTTGAACCCAGCGAGGAGCAGAAGGAAATGACAAGAGGTCTTCAACAAGGTATTCTCTGCAAGCACTGAAATTATAAGTAACGAGTAGTTTGATAGCAAGATAATTTGTAACTAGTAAGTAACGGTAACGGTAACAAAAGTGCAGCAAGGCAGCCCAATCCTTTTGAGACAAACGACAGGCTAACACTGTCTCTTATGATAAGCAAAGTGTTCTTGAGGGTACACGGGAATTTCATCTAGTCACTTTCATCATGTTGGTTTGATTTGTGTTCGCCACTTTGATAATTTGATATGTGAGTGGACCGGTGATTAGGTGATGTTATTACTTGAACAAACCTCCTACTTATGATTAACCCCCTCACAAGCATCTGCAACTATGATAAAAGTATTAAGAATAAATTCTAACCATAGCATTAACTTTTGGATCCAAATCAGCCCCTTACGAAATAGCGCATAAACTAGGGTTTAAGCTTGTCACTCTCGCAACCCATCATCTAATAACTACTCCACAATGCATTCCCTTAGGCCCAAATATGGTGAAGTGTCATGTTGTAACACCCCGGATGTAACTTTCCCTATTTGTACTCCAACTCTTGCCGTTTCCGGCGTTAAGATATATTTATTTCCTCGGGTTCGGGTTTTTGTCTCCGTGTGTTGTTGTCGTTGTCATGCATCTCATATCATGTCATCATGTGCATTGCATTTGCATACGTGTTCTTCTCATGCATTCGAGCATTTTTCCCCGTTGTCCGTTTTGCATTCCGGCGCTTCGTTCTCCTCCGGTGATCATTTCTAGCTTTCTTTCGTGTGTGGGGATTAAACATTTCCGGATTGGACCGAGACTTGCCAAGCGGCCCTGGTTTGCTACCGGTAGACCGCATGTCAAGTTTTGTACCATTTGGACTTCGTTTGATACTCCAACGGTTAACCGAGGGACCGAAAAGGCCTCGTGTGTGTTGCAGCCTAACACTCCTCCAATTTGGCCCAAAACCCACCAAACTCTGCTCCATGTCCTACAGCGTTCGATCACGACCGCGTGGCCGAAAACCGCACCTCATTTGGACTCTCCTAGCTCCCTCTATGTCTATTTAAACACCCCCCTCGAAAATTCGCGGATCCCCTCTCGAAACCCTAAAAAAATCCCTCTCCGCCGTCGCCGGACGTGTCCGGACGAGCCGGACAACGTCCAGATTCCGCCGCCTCCAATCCCGCATCGCCACATGGCAGTGTGCCCACATCGCCGCCGCCTCCCACCGATGCGGGCCCGCAGGCCCCGCGCCGGCCCGTCCGCCGCCCGACCGGGCCCCGCACCGCGCCGCCCGATCCGCTTCGCCCCGCCGCCTGTCTACACCGCCGCCGCCGAGGAGCTTCGCCGCCATCGACGACCGGCGACCACCGCCGCCACGAACTCGCTGGCCGCCTCCGCCGCCTGCTGCCAGGAGCTCCGCCGCCCCCTCCTCACCGCCATCCCCGTCTCCGGCCGCCGCAACTCCGGTCGGATCCCACTCCGGTGATCACCCCGACCTCGCCGGCCACTTCTACATCTCCGGTGGCTACAGTGATTCCGGTGGAGACCTCGGAATTTTTAGGGTTGACTTTTTCCCAGGGAACCCTATTTTTTGCATTCTTGCACCTGCTATATCTCCGCATCCGTAGCTCCGTTTTGGACATATAGTATATCAAAATGTTCGTCTCGATGAGTACATCATTTAATTCCATTGCATCATTTTCATTTGAGTGCATCTTGATGCCCGAAATGCTGTTAGAAGGAGGCTTCATGAGTTAATTGTCAGATCTGCTAGTTCATCTTAGACTTTTGTCATTTTTGCCATGATTATTGTGTGCATGATATGCCTGTGAGTCCTACATATGTTTTGTTAAGGATTTTGTTATCTTTCTAGAGGTGCAACCCATGCATTTTTGTGATGTGTGTGGTGACTTGTGCAAGCTTGCAAAGTGAGGGACCCGGTAAATCTGTTTTCAGGGACTTAGTAGTTTTCACTAAGTCTGGGATTGTTTAGTTCATGATGCCATATGTTCATGTTGTTTCCTAGTGATCCGTGCCTCTTTTGAGGATGATCAGTAAGGGAGTTTTGTTAATCTTGTAGTCCTCTATCCATCCATGTCTTTGTTTGCAATTATGGAGCACCCTAGCTTGAGTCAATCGAGCTCTACTTTTGCTTCGTTGCGAATCTGGGCAGATCATCAACTTGTTTGCGATTTTGCCGATGTTATTGTAGTTGATCCGTGCATGCTATGCCATTGTTCTTGCCATTTCTAGCTTGTATTTTGTGCCTTCTTTATGGGTGTATGCTTGTCTTGCCATGACTTGCACCGTGGTGAGTGCATCAAGCTCGTAAACATGCCTTCGTGAGTTATGTTTCAGCATGTCCCAGTTTTCACTGTCTGAAAACTGATTATGTTTTTCCTATGTTCGTGTGCTTGTTAGTATATTTTGTGATCCCTTTTGGCTCAAGGTCACTAAGGGACTTTTGTTAAACTTGTTGAGTAGCTCCATGCCATGTCTTTCTTTGTCATGTTCAGGTCCTGTAGCATGTTGTTTTGTTGCTCCGAAGAGGGCTATATGATCTGAAATTCCAGACAAGTGTTAATTTCACCAAGTCTGAGATCTGTTTTACCATTTGCGTTTTTGCCATGCTTGTTTGAACCTCCTAATGGATGAATTGGCCGTAGCTCAGTGCTAGACTTTTGTTAAGCATCTTGTGTGCATCCCTGCCATGTATTTTGTTGTCATGTTTGGATGTTGCAGCATTTTCATTTCGTTGCATTTAGATGCCTACTTGCTGTAAATCGCAGACCGGTGTCAATTTTGAATCGCTTGCCATTTCCAAACTGTAACTCCGATTCCGGCGTTCTTTATATCGTTTTCAAGAGATTTTATCCCATCTTTCCAGTGGCACACTTGGATTTCCAAGTTGAGGCCAGGTTCATGCATTTCCTATCATATCTTGCATTTTGCATCCAGCATCGCATCCCGCATAGCATATCATCTTTGCATCGTGTTGTTTGAGTTTGCACGTGGTTGATTGTGTCCTTGTTGCTTGTTTGTCTTGTTTGGGTAGATCCAGGAGACGAGTTCACTACCGAGGAGCCGGTTGAGTTTGCTTTTGAGGATCCAGTCAACTCTGACAACTGTGCAGGCAAGATGATCATACCCTCGAAATCACTACTATCTTTGCTATGCTAGTTTTGCTCGCTCTTTTGCTATGCCATTGCTATGATGCCTACCACTTGCTTGAAAGCCTCCCAAATTTCCATGTCAAACCTCTAACCCACCATTGTCCTAGCAAACCGTTGATTGGCTTTGTTACCGCTTTGCTCAGCCCCTCTTATAGCGTTGCTAGTTGCAGGTGAAGATTGGAGGCCGTTCCTTGTCGGAACATCTTTTATTTACTTGTTGGGATATCATTATATTGCCGTGTTATCTTAATGCATCTATATACTTGGTAAAGGGTGGAAGGCTCGGCCTCTCGCCTAGTGTTTTGTTCCACTCTTGCCGCCCTAGTTTCCGTCATATCGGTGTTATGTTCCCGGATTTTGCGTTCCTTACGCGGTTGGGTTATAATGGGAACCCCTTGATAGTTCGCCTTGATTAAAGCTTTTCCAGCAATGCCCAACCTTGGTTTTACCATTTTCCACCTAGCCTTTTCTTTCCCTTGGGTTCTGCAGACTCAAGGGTCATCTTATTTTAACCCCCCCGGGCCAGTGCTCCTCTGAGTGTTGGTCCAAACCGTCAGCCGCCGGTGGCTACCAGGGGCAACTCTGGGCTGGCCTACCGGAAGTTTGGACAATCTGAGTGTGCCCTGAGAAAGAGATATGTGCAGCTCCTATCGGGATTTGTCGGCACATTTGGGCGGTGTTGCTGGACTTGTTTTAACCTGTCGAAATGTCTTGTTGTACCGAGATACCGAGTCTGATCGGTGTGTCTCGGGTGGAGGTCTATTCCTTCGTTGACCGTGAGAGCTTGTCATGGGCAAAGTTGGGACTCCCCTGCAGGGATTGAACTTTTGAAAGCTGTGCCCGCGGTTATGGGCAGATGGGAATTTGTTAATGTCTGGTTGTAGATAACTTGAACCTTAACTTAACTAAAATGTATCAACCGAGTGTGTTACCATGATGGCCTCTTCTCGGCGGAGTCCGGGAAGTGGACACGGTGTTGGAGTAATGCTTGCGCAGGTTGCTCTCTAGTTTCTCGCTTGTGCTTTGCCTCCTCTTCTCGCTCTCTTTTGCGAATAAGTTAGCCACCATACTTGCTAGTCACTTGCTGCAGCTCCACTCATATTTTTACCTTGCCTTACCTATAAGCTCAAATAGTCTTGATCGCGAGGGTGCGAGATTGCTCAGTCCCTGTGGCTCACAGATTACTATTACACCAGATGCAGGGCCTGATGATTCCGCTCCAGGTGACGCGTATGAGCTCAAGTGGGAGTTCGATGAAGACTCTCAACAATACTATGTTTCCTTTCCCGATGATCAGTAGTGGTGCCCAGTTGGGGGTGAGTGGGACCGTGTCGCATGTTGGGTCCTCTTTTATTTTGGCGCCGTAGTCGGGCCATGAGTGTTTGGATGATGTAATGTTATTTATGTTCTTGATTGACGTGGCGAGTGTAAGCCAACTATGTTCTCCCCTTTATTATTCATATTACATGGGATGTTGTGAAGATTTCCTAACTTGCGACATATGCCTTCAATGCGATTATGTCTCTAAGTCGTGCCTCGACACGTGGGAGCTATAGTCGCATCGAGGGTGTTACACATGTAGTCAACGTTCACATGACACCACTAAGGGAATCACAACATACATACCATCGGAATCACAAAATATCGAACACATGTCAAGTTCACATGATTACTTGCAACAAGATTTCTCTCGTGACCTCAAGAACAAAAGTAACTACTGACAAATGATAATCATGCTCAAGATCAGAGGGGTATTAAATAGCATAATGGATCTGATCATTTAATCTTCCACCAAATAAACCATATAGTAATCAATTACAAGATGTAATCAACACTACTAGTCACCCACAAGCACCAATCTATAGTTCCGGTACAAAGATTGAACACAAGAGATGAAATAGGGTTTGAGAGGAGATGGTGCTGTTGAACATGTTGATGGAGATTTCCCTCCTCGAGATGGGAGAGTTGTTGGTGATGATGATGACGATGATTTCCCCCTCCAGGAGGGAATTTCCCCTGGCGGAATCACTCCGCTGGAGGGCAAAACTGCTCCTGCCCAAGTTCCGCCTCGAGACGGTGGCGCTTTGTCCCGAAAGTCCTCCCCTTATTTTTTTCTAGGTCAAAATCACTTATATACAAGTAGAGGGGCACCGGAGGTGGGCCAAGGAGGGCACAACCCACAAGGGCGCGCCTGCGCCTCCTGGCGCGCCCAGGTGGGTTATGCCCACCTGGTAGGCCCCCACTGGTACTTATTGGCTCCAATTTTTCTTATATTTTCCATAAAAAATCTTTGTAAAGTTTCAGCTCATTTGGAGTTGTGCAGAATAGGTAGCCTGACGTAGCTTTTTCAGGTCTAGAATTCCAGCTCTCGGTATTCTCCCTCTTTGTGTGAACCTTTGCATATTATGAGAGAAAAGGCATTAGAATTACTCCAAAAAGCATTATTATGCATAAAAAGAATATAAATAACAGTAGGTAAACATGATGCAAAATGGACGTATCTGGAGGGAGGAGGGCAGAGTGCCCGGAGGGACGCGAGAGCAGAGCGCGTCGCGGCCGCCACAACCGCGAGCAACCACACGCATAGAGCAGTTGAACACGCAAGAAATGATCACATACAAGTCGGCCGGCAGTTGCGTTGCTGCGTAGAGAGCGGCCATGTGCTAATACCACCGTCTTGATCTATTAGTCCCCTTTATATTCCATGCCATACTTTGCCCTTCAATTTCACCAACAAAATGTTAATGCATGTTATAAAAATTATATAATAGGAAACTATGTTCAATTACGAATCCAAAAGTATAATCTTTGTCGACATGCATTCGTATTTTATTAGTTAAATCCTACTTATAAACCAGGATGAGGGTATAGTAGGTAATTAAATCGCAAACATTTTTTTATTAACCGTATGTGTATGTGCCCTTTTGTCCTCCTCTCGCACGTCTTGTCACCCCGCTGCCGTAGACGGCTTCGAGCGCAAGCTTGAGCAGCGCGCGGGGGCATTCTTTTTGCCAAATGGTGGTGAGCCCGTTCCCGTGCAAGCTTCCCACCTGACTTGGTGAAATCCCCCAAAATTCCAATCCTTACCATCCTACTATATAAACCCTCACGGTCGGCGAGTCCTGCATCGCATTCTCACACCCTGTAGCTTATCTTGTCTGCTTCTCCCACAATTGCCAATGGCACCGGTCATTCATCATCACTCAGCCACTCTGCCGTCACTAGAGGACGACTCCAGCTGGAAGGCTACACTGTGGGGGCACAACCCCCGACGTTGTGTAGTGCGCGTGGCGTCCTTCTTGGGTGTGCGTGGAACACCCACCACACGCTTCACCGTTGCGACCCGTTGGTAGCTGTTGCCGACAGCCGTTGCTGCCACACCACCACCTGCTGTCATGGCCACCACACCACCGTCGAAAGCTAGGGCCATCACCCGCTCCGCCGCTGCGGCCCGAAGGCGGGAGGTGTCCATCGTGGCCGCCACCCCATTGCCAGCCATCATGGCCATCACCCGCTCCGCCACCATGGCCTGAAGGCGGGAGGTGGTGGTCATGGTCGCCACCCCACCGTCAGCCGCCGTGGCCGCCAGCTCACCATCGACCGCCTAGTTCATCACCCGCTCTGCCACCGCCGCCCGAAGGTGGGAGGCGGAGGTGGAGGCCCACAGGTGTGTCAGCGACCTCGTGCGCTACATTGTGTTCCTGCGGGAGGAGGAGGAGCGCCTCGTCGAGCATGCAAAGAGCCTTATTGCAGCCGTGACCGCAACATACACAGATGCAGAGGCAGGGAATAAGGAGATCCATGAGCAGTCCCGCCGCTTCGAGAGGGGTCGTCTGGAGCGGCAGAGGGCATTCGAGGTGAGCTTCACTGAAGGTGCAGTAGCGGCACCGTATTGCAGATGTCCATCTCGTCGGTAGACTCCTCCTCCTCTTCCTCTTACTGAGCATGCTCAGTAGAGGAGAGCCTGCGGATGTAGTACAAAACCCCTCCATAGTAGTAGTAGTAGTATTTAGGGGCTATTTTGTTCAGTTCATCTGACTATAGATGTGGTGGAACTGTACAACGTACTTAAAATTAGCTAGTATATTTAGTTGAAGTAGCTATTTCAGTACGTGGTTGGCAACAATTGGGGAAAAGTTTGGTCGGTTCAGCTGTTGAGTTGAACTGTTTGTATAAAGAATGACTGCTTAATCTATGAATTAAATCTAGGCTTAATTACTGAATTTTAGTTGCAAAAAATAGATGCTGCTAGTGATTTTTAGCTGCACATTTTGACAAATGGCAGTGTTACAAGGATGACAAATGGCAATGTTACTAGATAAACAAATGTCAATCTTTCCAATTTGACAAATGGCAATATACCCAATATGATAGCTGCAAATCTTACCAAATTGTTTATATGTGGTTGTGATTACTTGCAACAATATTCTCCCCGTGACCTCAAGAACAAAAGTAACTACTCACAAATGATAATCATGCTCAAGAAAAGAGGTGTATTAAATAGCATATTGGATCTGAACATATAATCTTCCACGAAATAAACCATATAGTAATCAACTACAAGATGTAATGGACACTACTAGTCACCCACAAGCACCAATCTATAGTTGTGGTAAAAAGATTGAACACAAGAGATGAATTAGGGTTTGAGAGGAGATGTTGTTGTTGAAGATGTTGATGGAGATTGCCCTCCCCAAGATGGGAGAGTTGTTGGTGATGGTGATGACGATGATTTCCCCCTCCGGGAGGGAAGTTCCCTCGGCGGAATCGCTCCACCAGAGGGCAAAAGTGGTCCTGCCCAAGTCCCACCTCGAGACAGCGGCACTTCATCCCAAAAGTCCTCTCCTTATATTTCTAGGTCAAAATGACTTATATACCAGAAGATGGGCACCAGAGGTGGGCTGGGCTGAGCACAACCCACCAGGGCATGCCGTGGTGTCTTCTGCTCACCAGGTGGCCCCCCTCCTATAGTTATTTGCTCCAGTATTATTCATATATTCCATAAAAATTCCTGGTAAAGTTTCAGCTCATTTGGAGTTGTGCAAAATAGGTGGCCTGGCATAGCTTTTTCAGGTTCAGATTTCCAGCTGCCGGAATTCTCCCTCTTTGTGCGAACCTTGCATATTATGAGAGAAAAGGCATTAGAGTTACTCCAAAAAGCATTATTATGCATAAAAACATTATAAATAACAGTTGGTAAACACGATGCAAAATGGACATATCAATTCCCCCAAGCTTAGACCTCGCTTGTCCTCAAGCGAAAACCAAAATCAAAAAAATTGTCCACATGCTTAGAGAGAGAGGTGTCGATAAAAAAATACGGACATAGAAGCATCATGTAAATTATTATAATAGCAACAAACTTTAACGTAAATTTTTTATCATAGACTTCTCATGAATAAGTAACAATTCATCACAACATCGAAGTATAAAGCATAAACTCTATTGGAAACCAACAAACTATGTTCTCAGTCAACTTTCCAACTACAATTCATCATCTTTTCAGGAAGGGTCACGTATCGGAGCCTTTAGGCAAGTCCACATACTCAACCATTATATAGTCTTCTATGATTGCGAACACTCACCGCATACACATGAGCAAAATGTTAAACCAGACGCATAGAAAGATAGGGGCTTATAGTTTCGCCTCCCAACGTATTAACCTCAAGGGTGATGTCAACAATAATAACTCATGCTACCCATATCCAACTGGATATATGTGCCTAGATCTTTCCTCGGCACATGATGCTTGCCAAAAGAGAAAAATAAAAGGAATAGAGAGAAAAACTTTGACTCTTACATGAAAGTAAATATATAAAAGTAAAAGATAGGCCCTTCGCAGAGGGAAGCAGAGGTTTCCATGCACTTTTTGTTTATATGCTCAATCCCTTAGTGTAAAAGAATGTCACGTTATATTGCCCCTTATGATAGCAACCTTTATTATGCAGTCTGTTGCTTTGATTCTTTGCCATCACAAGTTTGTACAACACTCAATTTTCTCTTACAATAAATGATCTAACACTTTTAGAAGCAATTTTTATTGCCTTATTGCACCGATGACAACTTACTTTAGGGATCTTGCTCAATCCTGAGGTAGGTATGGTGGAATCTTGAAAATAAGATTTGGGTTTAAGGGTTTTTGGATGCACAAGTAGTATCTCTACTTGTTGCGGAATTTTTGGCTAGCAAAGATGGGGGCAAGCACCACATGTTGAAGAATCTATGACAATATAACTTCTATGTGAATATGAACAAACATAAATCATTATGTTGTCTTCCTTGTCCAACGTCAACAATTTTTGCATATAATATTTTGATGGGGGCTCACAATCACAAAAGATTTCCAAGATAGTGTATTTGCATGTGAATATTCTCTTCTCTTATTAATTCTTGCATGAATTGCATCATTGACCAATGCTATGTTTGTCAATCTCTAGTAAAATTTTCTACTTATACTTTTCCTTATGTGATGTCATTACTTACCATAGGATTAGCATATGATCTTTTTCATTTATTTCCTTTCTTTTTTTATTGAACATGAAAGTAAAGAAAACCAAACTCCAACTAAACTTTATTATATATCTCGCACACGATTACAAAGATAGATCACTAAGAAAACTCTCAAAAGAAAGGATCGAACTAAATTTTTATTCATCTAAAGCAAAAGATAACTTAAGGATTGAACTATGGTAAATAAAGGAAAAAGATAGTGGAGATGATATAATAACGGAGCACCTCCCCCAAGCTTGGCATAAGCCAAGGTGAGTGCCCATACCCGATACTCAATTTTCTTTTGGTGATGAAGAAGGACGTGGTGGTGATGAAGTGGCAGCAATCTTGTCCTTCATGATCAAGAGATTCTCCAATCTACAGATGACGTTCCGGAGGGCGATGATGTGCTCTTGCAACAGAATATTTTCACGGGTAAGATATTTATTTGCACACAAACCGTTTTGATGATCCGAAAAGCTTCAATCTCAGTGGGGGTGAGATGATCATAGTAAGGTTTAAGGATATCTTCTTCTTCCTCCTCGGCAGGCCAGGACAGGCATGCCCAACCACCGACGCTTGATCTCCGGTGGCCTCCTTCCTCTTGTCCTCTTTGACGGTTTCTATGGGCTCCTCTCTCTTCAGCTCGATCTTCCTCAACCAAGCATCCTCTTCCATGTTGTTAGAGGAAGAAGAGGACATGATACCTAGCTCAACAGTTCTGACCGAAAACAGTAAGAAAAGAAAGCAGAAGATTTCTCCATGATACGGTGGTCAATAGGTTCGGGGGTATATAAAGATCATTTTTATCTTGGGAGAGAAGCAAATGGAAGAAAACGGAGTCCGGAAAGTACCCGAGGTGCGCACAACCCACCTTGGCGTGCCTGTCTCGCCTGGCAAGCCAGGCGCGCCCTGGTGTCTTGTGCCCACCAGGGTCACCTTCCTGGTAGTTTTTTATTTTCCTAATTTTTTAAATATTCCGCAACTGACAAAAAATAATTTTCCAAATTTTTCGGAGCCTGTTTACTTGCCGTATCATGTACCTCCTCTTTTTCACGATTCCGGAGTGTTCCGGAAGGTTTATTTTATGTGTTCTTCCGGTGTCATAGTTTCGATAATATTGCTTTCAACATTAATGGGCGTACCTGAGATATAATGTTTTATTCTTTGCCCATTGACGACCTTCGGCTTAGTACCTTCGGCATTATTTATTTTCATGGCTCTAGATCGATAAACCTCCTCGACAATATAGGGTCCTTCCCATTTGGAGAGGAGTTTTCCTGCAAAGAATCTGAAACAAGAGTTGTACAAAAGAACATATTCTTCAACCGTGAACTCACGCTTTTGGATTCTTTTATCAAGCCATCTTTCAACTTTTTCTTTAAATAACTTGGCATTTTCATAAGCTTGGGTTCCCCATTCATCTAGTGAGCTAATATCAAATAACCTCTTTTCACCGACAAGTTTGAAATCATAGTTGAGTTCTTTAATTGCCCAATAAGCTTTATGTTCTAACTCAAGAGGTAAATGACAAGCTTTTCTATAAACCATTTTATAAGGAGACATACCCATAGGATTTTTATATGTTGTTCTATAAGCCCAAAGTGCATCATCTAATTTATTTGACCAATTCTTCTGGGACCTATTGACAGTCTTCTATAGAATTAATTTTATTTCTCTACTGCAAAGTTCAACTTCACCACTAGACTGAGGATGATAGGGTGCTGCAATTCTATGGTTAACATCATACTTGGCAAGCATTTTACGAAAAGCGCCATGAATAAATTGTGAACCACCATCAGTCATTAAATATCTAGGGACTCCAAACCTTGGGAAAATAACTTCCTTCAGCATTTTATTAGAGGTGTTGTAATCAACACTACTAGTTGGAATAGCTTCTACCCACTTAGTAACATAATCAACAACAACAAAAAATATGAGTATACCCATTATAGGAAGGAAAAGGTCGCATGTAATCAAATCCCCAACCATCAAATGGTTCAACAACAAGTGAATGATTCATAGGCATTTCTTGACGCTTACCGATATCACATATTCTTTGACATTCATCACAAGATAAGATGAACTTACAAGCATCCTTGAAGAGAGTAGGCTAATAAAACCCAGATTGCAATACCTTGTGAGTAGTTTCGTCTCCCGCATGATGTCCTCCATAAGCTTCGGAGTGACATTTCCGTAGGATTTGTTCCTATTCATGCTCAGGTACACAACGTCTAATAATACCATCTATTCCTTCTTTATAAAGATGTGGGCCATCCCAAAAGTAGTGTCTTAAATCATAGAATAATTTGTTCTTTTGTTGGTAAGTGAAACTAGGTGGTATGTATTTAGCAAAAATATGATTAGCATAGTCTGCAAACCAAGGTGTACTATTAGAAACATTTATTGAAGCTAATTGCTCATCAGGAAAACTATCATCAATAGGTAGTGGGTCATCAAGAACATTCTCCAACCTAGACAGGTTGTCAGCTACGGGGTTCTCTGCTCCTTTTCTATCAGTGATATGCAAATAAATTTCTTGTAGCAAGAGAACCCATCGAATAAGCCTAGGTTTGGTCTCTTTCTTTTCCATAAGATACTTTATTGCAACATGATCAGTGTGAACAATTACTTTAGAATCAACAATGTAAGATCTAAATTTATCACAAGCAAACACCACTTATAAGAATTCTTTTTTAGTTGTATCATAATTTCTTCGTGCAATGTCTAGAGTTTTACTAGCATAATGAATAACATTTAATTTCTTATCCACTCTTTGTCCTAGAACAGCACCAACAGCATAATCACTAGCATCACACATAATTTCAAAAGGCAAGGTCAAATTAGGTGGTTGAACAATAGGTGCAGAAATTAAGGCTTTCTTGAGTGTTTCAAAGGCTTCTAAACATTCATCATCAAAAACAAAAGGAATATCCTTTTGCAAAAGATTTGTACGAGGACTAAACTTTTTTTGAAAAGTCAAACCAACATGACCAAGGAAACTACGAATACCTTTGATATATTTAGGACATGGCATTTTCTCAATTGCATCAACCTTAGCTTTGTCCACCTCAATACCTCTTTCATTAATTTTATGGCCCAAAACAATACCTTCGTTAACCATAAAGTGGCATTTCTCCCAATTCAAGACAAGATTAGTTTGCTCACATCTCCGTAAAACTCGACCAAGATTGCTTAAACAATCATCAAAAGACTTCCCATAAATAGAAAAGTCATCCATGAAAACCTCAACAACCTTTTCACAAAAGTTAGAGAATATAGCGGTCATAAATCTCTGAAAGTTAGCAGGTGCATTGCATAAATCAAAAGGCATACGTCTATAAGCATAAGTTCCAAAAGGACAAGTAAAAGTGGTCTTTTCTTGATCAGGTTGAGAAACAGGTATTTGTGAAAAAACAGAATATCCATCAAGGAAGCAAAAATGTGTGTGCTTAGATAATCTTTCTAGCATTTGATCAATAAAAGGCAGAGGGTAATGATCTTTTCTAGTTGCTTTTTTTTAATTTTCTCAAATCAATTACCATTCTATAGCCTGTAACAATTCTTTGTGGAATAACTTCATTCTTATCATTAGGAACAACAGTAATACATCCTTTCTTAGGGACACAATTAATAGGACTTACCCATCTACTATCAGCTATAGGATATATTATACCTGCTTCTAGAGGTTTTAATATTTCCATTCCTACCACTTCTTTCATCTTCGGATTTAACCAACGTTGGTTATCAACAACGGGTTTAGCATCAGGTTCCATATTAATCTTGTGCTGACTTAGAGTGGGACTAATGCTCTTAAGATCATCAAGAGTATATCCAATAGCAGCTTGGTGCTTCCTTAGAACTTTCAATAATCTTTATTCTCCATGTTCTGAAATGTTAGCACTAATAATAATAGGATAAATCTTTTTCTCATCGAGATAAGCTTATTTCAAAGTGTCTGGCAATTGTTTTAATTCAAACATAGGACCACCTTTAGGTGGAGGGCCTCCTAGAGTTTCAGTAGGCAAATTGTGTTTAAGCAGAGGACGTTGTTCAAAGAAAATCTTATCTATTTTCATGGTCTAGCAAATATTGTTCTAAAGGATCAGTAGGAGGTACAGCAATAGAAGCACTACCAATATTTTTATACTTACTAGGCAATTCTTTTTTATGAGGTTTTCTACTAAACTTAAATTGAACTCATGAGACTCATCAGCTAACACCGACAGTTTGTTTCTCACAATCTATTTTAGCATTAACGGTGTTCAAGAAAGGTCTACCAAAGATAATGGGACAAAAGTCATATTGTGGGGAACCAAGAAAAACAAAATCAGTAGGGCATTTTATTTTCCCACACAAGACTTCAACATCTCTAACAATCCCAAGTGGTGTGATGGTGTCTCTATTAGCAAGTTTAATAGTAACATCTATGTCTTGTATTTCAGCTGGTGCTATGTCATTCATAATTTCTTGATATAAGGTAAAAGTAATAGTAATCGCGCTAGCACCTATGTCACATAAACCATGATAACAGTGATCTCCTATTTTAACTGAGACAACAGGCGTGCCAACAACAGGTCTATGTTTATCTTTTTCATCGGGTTTGGCAATTCTAGTAGCTTCATCACATAAGTAAATAACATGCCCATCTAAATTTTCAACCAGGAGATCCTTAACCATAGAAACACTAGGTTCTACCTTGATTTGTTCAGCTGGTTTAGGTGTTCTAATATAGCTTTTATTGACCACAATTGCAACTTAGCATGTTCCTTTATCCTAACAGGGAAAGGTGGTTTTTCAATATAAGTAGTAGGAACAACTGATCAACATTATAGATAATAGTTTCATCTTTAGCTATTAGTGGTTATTTAATTTCCTCTTTAATAGATGGATGATATTTGAACCACTTCTCCTTCGGGAGATCAACATGAGTAGAAAAAGATTCACAAAAGGAGGCTACTATCTCAGAGTCAGGTCCATATTTAGTGCTCAACTTTTGAAAAGGATCGGTATTCATAAAAGATTTAACACAATCAAACTTAAGCTTAATACCTAACTCTTTACCTTCATCGAGTTCCCAATCTTTAGAGTTGCATTTAATTCTTTATAAAAGATCCCACCAGAATTCTATAGTCTTCTTCACAAAGGAACCAGTACAAGAAGTATCAAGCATGGATCGATCATCATGAGAAAGCCGAGCATAAAAATTCTGAATGATAATTTCTCTTGAGAGCTCATGATTGGGGCATGAATATAACATTGACTTAAGCCTCCCCCAAGCTAGAGCGATACTTTCTCCTTCACGAGGGCAAAAATTATATATATAACTCTGATCACGACGAACTAGATGCATAGGATAATTTTTTTGTGAAACTCCAATTTCAATCAATTCTAATTCCAAGATCCAATATCATCGCATAGCCTATACCATGCCACCCTTTAGTCCCGGTTTGTGCCACCAACCGGGACCAAAGGTCACTTTTCGTCAGCCCAAAGGGCGGGAAGCAGAGGCCTTTGGTCCCGGTTGGTGGCATCAACCGCGACTAAAGGGGGGAATTGGTCCCGGTTGGTGCCACCAACCGGGACCAAAGGCACCCTTTAGTCCTGGTTCGAGCCACGAATTGGGACCAAAGGACTTGTGGTTCCGGTAGAGGTGAAGATTCCCTGAACAAACCCCTCAAAGGATTGTTTTCCATAGTAACAAGTGACAGTAAATTTCAGCATGTAGTAATAATTTTTCCTTACCAAGAGCACTCCAGTCCCCAGCAATGGTGCTAGAAAAGAGCCTTGATGACCCACAAGTATAGGGGATCAATCGTAGTCCTTTCGATAAGTAAAAGTGTCGAACCCAACGAGGAGTGGAAGGAAATGGCAGGTGGCTTTCAGCAAGGTAATCTCTGCAAGCACTGAAATTATAAGCAACGAGTAGTTTGATAGAAAGATAATTTGTAGCGAGCAAATAACAATAATAGAAACAAAAGTGCAGCAAGGTAGTCCAATCCTTTTGAGGCAAAGGACATGCCAAAACGGTCTCTTATGATAAGCAAAGCGTTCCTGAGGCTACATGGGAATTTCATCTAGTCACTTTCATCATGTTGGTTTGATTTGTATTCGCTACTTTGATAATTTGATATGTGGGTGGACCGGTGCGTAGGTGGTGTTCTTACTTGAACAAACTTCCTACTTATGATTAACCCCCTCGCAAGCATCCACAACTACGAGAAAAGTATTAAGAATAAATTCTAACCATAGTATTAAACTTTTGGATCCAATCGGTTCCTTACGGAATAGCGCATAAACTAGGGTTTAAGCTTCTATCACTCTCGCAACCCATCACCTAATAACTACTCCCCAATGCATTCCCTTAGGCCCAAATATGGTGAACTGTCATGTAGTCGACGTTCACATGACACCACTCAGGGAATCACAACATACATACCATCAAATATCAAACACATATAAAATTCACATGATTAATTGCAACAAGATTTCTCTCGTGACCTCAAGAACAAAAGTAACTACTCACAAATGATAATAATGCTCAAGATCAGAGGGGCATTAAATAGCATATTGGATCTCGACATATAGTCTTCCACCAAATAAACCATATAGTAATCAACTACAAGATGTAATCAACACTACTAGTTGATGACCCACAAGTGTAGGGGATCTATCATAGCTTTTTTGATAAGTAAGAGTGTCGAAACCAATGAGGAGCAGAAGGAAATGATAATCAATTTTTATTAAGGTATTCTCTACAAGCACTGAAACTATCGGTAATAGATAGTTTCGTGATAAGGTAATTTGTAACGAGTAGCAAGTAATAAAAGTAAATAAGGTGCAGCAATATGGCCCAATCCTTTTTGTAGCAAAGGAGAAGCCTGGACAAACTCTTATATGAAGGAAAGCGCTCCCAAGGACACATGAGAATTATCATCAAGCTAATTTTCATCACGTTCATATGATTCGCATTCGGTACTTTGATAATTTGATATGTGGGTGGACCGGTGCTTGGGTACTGTCCTTACATGGACAAGCATCCCACTTATGATTAACCCCCATTGCAAGCGTCCGCAATTACAACAGAAGTATTAAGGTAAACCTAACCATAGCATGAAACATATGGATCCAAATCAGCCCCTTACGAAGCAACACATAAACTAGGGCTTAAGCTTATGTCACTCGAGCAACCCATCATATACTTATTACTTCCCAATGCCTCCCTCTAGGCCCAAACAATGGTGAAGTGTCATGTCGTCGACGTTCACATGACACCACTAGAGGGATGACAACATACATCTCATCAAAATATCAAACGAATACCAAATTCACATGACTACTTATAGCATGACTTCTCCCATGTCCTCAGGAACAGACGTAACTACTCACAAAGCATATTCATGTTCATAGTCAGAGGGGTATTAATATGCATAATGGATCAGAACATATGATCTTCCAGCAAGTAAACCAACTAGCATCAAGTACAAGGAGTAATCAACAATACTAGCAACCCACAGGTACCAATATGAGGTTTGGATACAAAGATTGGATACAAGAGATGAACTAGGGTTTGAGATGAGATGGTGATGGTGAAGATGTTTATGGAGATTGACCCCCTCCCGATGAGAGGATCATTGGTGATGATGATGGTGATGATTTCCTCCTCCCGGAGGGAAGTTTTCTCGGCAGAATAGCTCTGCCGGAGCCCTAGATTGGTTCCGCCTCGTGGCGCCGGAGTTTCATCTCGTGAGCTTGCTTATCATTTTTTCCAGGGTAAAAGACTTCATATAGCAGAAGATGGGCATCAGTGGGCCACCAGGGGGCCCATGAGGCAGGGGGCGCGCCCAGGGGGTAGGGCACGCCCCCAACCTCGTAGCCAGGGTGTGGGCCCCCTCTGGTACTTTCTTCCCTTGATATTTTTTATTAATTCCAAAAATTACTTTCGTGAAGTTTCAGGATATTTGGAGCTGTGTAGAATAGGTCTCTAATATTTGCTCCGTTTCCAGCCCAGAATCCCAGCTGCCGGTATTCTCCCTCTTCATGAAAACCTTGTTAAATAAGAGAGAATAGGCATAAGTATTGTGACATAATGTGTAATAGCAGCCCATAATGCAATAAATATCGATATAAAAGCATGATGCAAAATGGACATATCACTAGTCACCCACAAGCACCAATCTATAGTTCCAGTACAAAGATTGAACACAAGAGATGAACTAGGGTTTGAGAGGAGATGGTGCTACTGAAGATGTTGATGGAGATTGCCCTCCCCAAGATGGGAGAGTTGTTGGTGATGATGATGACGATGATTTCCCCTCCGGGAGGGAAGTACCCCTAGCGGAATCGCTCCACTAGAGGGCAAAAGTGCTCCTGCCCAAGTTCCGCCTCGAGACGGCGGCGCTTCGTCCCGAAAGTCCTCTCCTTATTTGTCTAGGTCAAAATGACTTATATATCATAAGATGGGCACCGGAGGTGAGCTGGGCTGAGCACTACCCACCAGGGCACGCCTAGGGGGCCTAGCGCGCCCTAGTGTCTTGTGCTCACCAGGTGGCCCCCCTCCGGTAGTTATTTGCTCCAGTATTTTTCATATATTGCATAAAAATTCCTTGTAAAGTTTCAGCTCATTTAGAATTGTGCAGAATAGGTACCATGACGTAGCTTTTTCAGGTCCAGATTTCCAGCTGCCGGTATTCTCCCTCTTTGTGTGAACCTTGCATATTATGAGAGAAACGACATTAGAATTACTTCAAAAAGTATTAGTATGCAATAAAACATTATAAATAACAGTAGGTAAACATGATGCAAAATGGACGTATCAGGTTGCACACGGGTCATCCGAAAAAACCGTTTGCGTTGAACGGAGGTACAAATCCTGCTTCCCATATTTTCTCTTGGCTTAGCACCGAAGTCTCACTTTGCATACCGTATTCAATCTGAATCGTTTGCGTTGAAGAGATGCACAAATCATGTGCGTCAAATTTTCCCTTGGATTACTGCGGAAGACCATAGCTCTCACTTTGCATACATGTGTTCTATCTATAACGTTTGCGATGAAAAGCTACACAAATCCTACTCGGCACATTTTCCCTTGGCTTACTGGGGAAGCTGTCGATTTACATACAGGTGTTCTATCTAAAAGTTTTGCGATCAAGAGCTGCACAAATCCTACTCGGCACATTTTTGCTTGGCTTCGTGGGTAAGCTGTCGGTTTGCATACGGGTGTTCTAACTAAAACGTTTGTGATGAGTGTTTTATATTTAAAAACCGTATTAAACTGTAGCTTGGGCGCCATTAATGGAGAGGATGCGAGCAAGGCAGGCGGCCATGGAATTCAAAGGGCTCGCTTCCTAGTGAGCCTACATGGCGTACAGCTCGCATGCTTCCCGGTGAGCCTGCGCATTGGAGTACAGCTTGCACGCCTCCCGTTTAGTCAACCACCTATCCGCATGGCACCTCCTAGCCATTAAAAGAGTGAGGTGTGGCATCACGTGAATGTTTAATAGAACACACACAATTTAAATTATACAAATGTTTGAGATGTTATAGTGACAGTATTTGTTTCATAATGCCTTTGTTGGTTGTTATTCGAGTGCGCCTTCTCTCAAAATGGACACGAAAAAAGCATAGCATGTCGGATGCCATTCCATGATAGCATGCCAAGTTTCATGAATTTCACACGTGTTTTGGATTTACTAGAATTAGAAACAAAGTATTTTAATGTTTTGCCTGCAATCAACAATGCCCTGGTGTTTGAAATTCATTCCCATTTCTGGCATGGGACCTAAGAATGCACCCAAGGACACATATTTGATTTTTCAGCCAATTTATTTGCAATAGAGCATGTGCATGTAGTTCAAATTTGAATTATGCACATAAAATGTCTAGAAAACCCAGTTAATGTATAAAAATGTCCAAACGAACCCCAAAAAAATTCCAAAATTTAACAAAACACTCTTGTTGTTCTATGTTGACACTAGAAATTTTTTGAAAGCAATAACAGGCAACAGATATCGTTTCGTCCCCAAAGGTGACACGTTCCCTACCGAAACCATCGGGCTTGTTGTGAGAAGCTCTGGTTTGTGAGAAGCTTATACCCAAAATAACCTGCCCCAAATGGGACAAAAAAATTACCACGACATGTTGATGCCGCTCCATGATAGCATGCCAAGTTTCATCAATTTCAAACAAGCTCTGGATTTACTAGAATTTAAAAACCATGTATCTCAATGTTTGCGGCCGAGCGACGGTGGCAGTGTGTTTGACATTCATTCTTATTTCTTGCATGGGACCTAAGCATGCAACCAAGGAAACAGATTTGATTCTTCAACCAATTTATATGCGTTAGAGCATGTGCATGTAGTTCAAATGTGAATTATGCACATAAATGCATTGAAAACTCAATTGATGCATAAAAATGTCCAAATGAACCCCAAAAATTCCAAAATTTAACACAGTAATCCTATTATTCTATGTTGACACTAGAGAAAAAATTGAAATCAAGAAGAGGCAATGGATATCGTTTCGTCCAGAAAGGTGAAACATTCCCTACCGTAACCATGAGGCTTGTTGCGAGAAGCTCTGGTTTGTGAGAAGCTTATACCCAATCTTCCCCAATTGGGACAATATTTTTACCACTGCATGTTGATGCCATTCCATGATATCATGTCAAGTTTCATGAATTTCAGACAAGTTTTCAATTTACTAGAATTTTAAAACCATGTATCTCAATGTTAGCGGCCGAGCGACGGTATGTATTTAGCAAAAATATGATTAGCATAGTCTGCAAACCAAGGTGTACTATTAGAAACATTTATTGAAGCTAATTGCTCATCAGGAAAACTATCATCAATAGGTAGTGGGTCATCAAGAACATTCTCCAACCTAGACAGGTTGTCAGCTACGGGGTTCTCTGCTCCTTTTCTATCAGTGATATGCAAATAAATTTCTTGTAGCAAGAGAACCCATCGAATAAGCCTAGGTTTGGTCTCTTTCTTTTCCATAAGATACTTTATTGCAACATGATCAGTGTGAACAATTACTTTAGAATCAACAATGTAAGATCTAAATTTATCACAAGCAAACACCACTTATAAGAATTCTTTTTCAGTTGTATCATAATTTCTTCGTGCAATGTCTAGAGTTTTACTAGCATAATGAATAACATTTAATTTCTTATCCACTCTTTGTCCTAGAACAGCACCAACAGCATAATCACTAGCATCACACATAATTTCAAAAGGCAAGGTCAAATTAGGTGGTTGAACAATAGGTGCAGAAATTAAGGCTTTCTTGAGTGTTTCAAAGGCTTCTAAACATTCATCATCAAAAACAAAAGGAATATCCTTTTGCAAAAGATTTGTACGAGGACTAAACTTTTTTTGAAAAGTCAAACCAACATGACCAAGGAAACTACGAATACCTTTGATATATTTAGGACATGGCATTTTCTCAATTGCATCAACCTTAGCTTTGTCCACCTCAATACCTCTTTCATTAATTTTATGGCCCAAAACAATACCTTCGTTAACCATAAAGTGGCATTTCTCCCAATTCAAGACAAGATTAGTTTGCTCACATCTCCGTAAAACTCGATCAAGATTGCTTAAACAATCATCAAAAGACTTCCCATAAATAGAAAAGTCATCCATGAAAACCTCAACAACCTTTTCACAAAAGTCAGAGAATATAGCGGTCATAAATCTCTGAAAGTTAGCAGGTGCATTGCATAAATCAAAAGGCATACGTCTATAAGCATAAGTTCCAAAAGGACAAGTAAAAGTGGTCTTTTCTTGATCAGGTTGAGAAACAGGTATTTGTGAAAAAACAGAATATCCATCAAGGAAGCAAAAATGTGTGTGCTTAGATAATCTTTCTAGCATTTGATCAATAAAAGGCAGAGGGTAATGATCTTTTCTAGTTGCTTTTTTTTAATTTTCTCAAATCAATTACCATTCTATAGCCTGTAACAATTCTTTGTGGAATAACTTCATTCTTATCATTAGGAACAACAGTAATACATCCTTTCTTAGGGACACAATTAATAGGACTTACCCATCTACTATCAGCTATAGGATATATTATACCTGCTTCTAGAGGTTTTAATATTTCCATTCCTACCACTTCTTTCATCTTCGGATTTAACCAACGTTGGTTATCAACAACGGGTTTAGCATCAGGTTCCATATTAATCTTGTGCTGACTTAGAGTGGGACTAATGCTCTTAAGATCATCAAGAGTATATCCAATAGCAGCTTGGTGCTTCCTTAGAACTTTCAATAATCTTTATTCTCCATGTTCTGAAATGTTAGCACTAATAATAATAGGATAAATCTTTTTCTCATCGAGATAAGCTTATTTCAAAGTGTCTGGCAATTGTTTTAATTCAAACATAGGACCACCTTTAGGTGGAGGGCCTCCTAGAGTTTCAGTAGGCAAATTGTGTTTAAGCAGAGGACGTTGTTCAAAGAAAATCTTATCTATTTTCATGGTCTAGCAAATATTGTTCTAAAGGATCAGTAGGAGGTACAGCAATAGAAGCACTACCAATATTTTTATACTTACTAGGCAATTCTTTTTTATGAGGTTTTCTACTAAACTTAAATTGAACTCATGAGACTCATCAGCTAACACCGACAGTTTGTTTCTCACAATCTATTTTAGCATTAACGGTGTTCAAGAAAGGTCTACCAAAGATAATGGGACAAAAGTCATATTGTGGGGAACCAAGAAAAACAAAATCAGTAGGGCATTTTATTTTCCCACACAAGACTTCAACATCTCTAACAATCCCAAGTGGTGTGATGGTGTCTCTATTAGCAAGTTTAATAGTAACATCTATGTCTTGTATTTCAGCTGGTGCTATGTCATTCATAATTTCTTGATATAAGGTAAAAGTAATAGTAATCGCGCTAGCACCTATGTCACATAAACCATGATAACAGTGATCTCCTATTTTAACTGAGACAACAGGCGTGCCAACAACAGGTCTATGTTTATCTTTTTCATCGGGTTTGGCAATTCTAGTAGCTTCATCACATAAGTAAATAACATGCCCATCTAAATTTTCAACCAGGAGATCCTTAACCATAGAAACACTAGGTTCTACCTTGATTTGTTCAGCTGGTTTAGGTGTTCTAATATAGCTTTTATTGACCACAATTGCAACTTAGCATGTTCCTTTATCCTAACAGGGAAAGGTGGTTTTTCAATATAAGTAGTAGGAACAACTGATCAACATTATAGATAATAGTTTCATCTTTAGCTATTAGTGGTTATTTAATTTCCTCTTTAATAGATGGATGATATTTGAACCACTTCTCCTTCGGGAGATCAACATGAGTAGAAAAAGATTCACAAAAGGAGGCTACTATCTCAGAGTCAGGTCCATATTTAGTGCTCAACTTTTGAAAAGGATCGGTATTCATAAAAGATTTAACACAATCAAACTTAAGCTTAATACCTAACTCTTTACCTTCATCGAGTTCCCAATCTTTAGAGTTGCATTTAATTCTTTATAAAAGATCCCACCAGAATTCTATAGTCTTCTTCACAAAGGAACCAATACAAGAAGTATCAAGCATGGATCGATCATCATGAGAAAGCCGAGCATAAAAATTCTGAATGATAATTTCTCTTGAGAGCTCATGATTGGGGCATGAATATAACATTGACTTAAGCCTCCCCCAAGCTAGAGCGATACTTTCTCCTTCACGAGGGCAAAAATTATATATATAACTCTGATCACGACGAACTAGATGCATAGGATAATTTTTTTGTGAAACTCCAATTTCAATCAATTCTAATTCCAAGATCCAATATCATCGCATAGCCTATACCATGCCACCCTTTAGTCCCGGTTTGTGCCACCAACCGGGACCAAAGGTCACTTTTCGTCAGCCCAAAGGGCGGGAAGCAGAGGCCTTTGGTCCCGGTTGGTGGCATCAACCGCGACTAAAGGGGGGAATTGGTCCCGGTTGGTGCCACCAACCGGGACCAAAGGCACCCTTTAGTCCTGGTTCGAGCCACGAATTGGGACCAAAGGACTTGTGGTTCCGGTAGAGGTGAAGATTCCCTGAACAAACCCCTCAAAGGATTGTTTTCCATAGTAACAAGTGACAGTAAATTTCAGCATGTAGTAATAATTTTTCCTTACCAAGAGCACTCCAGTCCCCAGCAATGGTGATAGAAAAGAGCCTTGATGACCCACAAGTATAGGGGATCAATCGTAGTCCTTTCGATAAGTAAAAGTGTCGAACCCAACGAGGAGTGGAAGGAAATGGCAGGTGGCTTTCAGCAAGGTAATCTCTGCAAGCACTGAAATTATAAGCAACGAGTAGTTTGATAGAAAGATAATTTGTAGCGAGCAAATAACAATAATAGAAACAAAAGTGCAGCAAGGTAGTCCAATCCTTTTGAGGCAAAGGACATGCCAAAACGGTCTCTTATGATAAGCAAAGCGTTCCTGAGGCTACATGGGAATTTCATCTAGTCACTTTCATCATGTTGGTTTGATTTGTATTCGCTACTTTGATAATTTGATATGTGGGTGGACCGGTGCGTAGGTGGTGTTCTTACTTGAACAAACTTCCTACTTATGATTAACCCCCTCGCAAGCATCCACAACTACGAGAAAAGTATTAAGAATAAATTCTAACCATAGTATTAAACTTTTGGATCCAATCGGTTCCTTACGGAATAGCGCATAAACTAGGGTTTAAGCTTCTATCACTCTCGCAACCCATCACCTAATAACTACTCCACAATGCATTCCCTTAGGCCCAAATATGGTGAACTGTCATGTAGTCGACGTTCACATGACACCACTCAGGGAATCACAACATACATACCATCAAATATCAAACACATATAAAATTCACATGATTAATTGCAACAAGATTTCTCTCGTGACCTCAAGAACAAAAGTAACTACTCACAAATGATAATAATGCTCAAGATCAGAGGGGCATTAAATAGCATATTGGATCTCGACATATAGTCTTCCACCAAATAAACCATATAGTAATCAACTACAAGATGTAATCAACACTACTAGTTGATGACCCACAAGTGTAGGGGATCTATCATAGCTTTTTTGATAAGTAAGAGTGTCGAAACCAATGAGGAGCAGAAGGAAATGATAATCAATTTTTATTAAGGTATTCTCTACAAGCACTGAAACTATCGGTAATAGATAGTTTCGTGATAAGGTAATTTGTAACGAGTAGCAAGTAATAAAAGTAAATAAGGTGCAGCAATATGGCCCAATCCTTTTTGTAGCAAAGGAGAAGCCTGGACAAACTCTTATATGAAGGAAAGCGCTCCCGAGGACACATGAGAATTATCATCAAGCTAATTTTCATCACGTTCATATGATTCGCATTCGGTACTTTGATAATTTGATATGTGGGTGGACCGGTGCTTGGGTACTGTCCTTACATGGACAAGCATCCCACTTATGATTAACCCCCATTGCAAGCGTCCGCAATTACAACAGAAGTATTAAGGTAAACCTAACCATAGCATGAAACATATGTATCCAAATCAGCCCCTTACGAAGCAACACATAAACTAGGGCTTAAGCTTATGTCACTCGAGCAACCCATCATATACTTATTACTTCCCAATGCCTCCCTCTAGGCCCAAACAATGGTGAAGTGTCATGTCGTCGACGTTCACATGACACCACTAGAGGGATGACAACATACATCTCATCAAAATATCAAACGAATACCAAATTCACATGACTACTTATAGCATGACTTCTCCCATGTCCTCAGGAACAGACGTAACTACTCACAAAGCATATTCATGTTCATAGTCAGAGGGGTATTAATATGCATAATGGATCAGAACATATGATCTTCCAGCAAGTAAACCAACTAGCATCAAGTACAAGGAGTAATCAACAATACTAGCAACCCACAGGTACCAATATGAGGTTTGGATACAAAGATTGGATACAAGAGATGAACTAGGGTTTGAGATGAGATGGTGATGGTGAAGATGTTTATGGAGATTGACCCCCTCCCGATGAGAGGATCATTGGTGATGATGATGGTGATGATTTCCCCCTCCCGGAGGGAAGTTTTCTCGGCAGAATAGCTCTGCCGGAGCCCTAGATTGGTTCCGCCTCGTGGCGCCGGAGTTTCATCTCGTGAGCTTGCTTATCATTTTTTCCAGGGTAAAAGACTTCATATAGCAGAAGATGGGCATCAGTGGGCCACCATGGGGCCCATGAGGCAGGGGGCGCGCCCAGGGGGTAGGGCACGCCCCCAACCTCGTAGCCAGGGTGTGGGCCCCCTCTGGTACTTTCTTCCCTTGATATTTTTTATTAATTCCAAAAATTACTTTCGTGAAGTTTCAGGATATTTGGAGCTGTGTAGAATAGGTCTCTAATATTTGCTCCGTTTCCAGCCCAGAATCCCAGCTGCCGGTATTCTCCCTCTTCATGAAAACCTTGTAAAATAAGAGAGAATAGGCATAAGTATTGTGACATAATGTGTAATAGCAGCCCATAATGCAATAAATATCGATATAAAAGCATGATGCAAAATGGACATATCACTAGTCACCCACAAGCACCAATCTATAGTTCCAGTACAAAGATTGAACACAAGAGATGAACTAGGGTTTGAGAGGAGATGGTGCTACTGAAGATGTTGATGGAGATTGCCCTCCCCAAGATGGGAGAGTTGTTGGTGATGATGATGACGATGATTTCCCCTCCGGGAGGGAAGTACCCCTAGCGGAATCGCTCCACTAGAGGGCAAAAGTGCTCCTGCCCAAGTTCCGCCTCGAGACGGCGGCGCTTCGTCCCGAAAGTCCTCTCCTTATTTGTCTAGGTCAAAATGACTTATATATCATAAGATGGGCACCGGAGGTGAGCTGGGCTGAGCACTACCCACCAGGGCACGCCTAGGGGGCCTAGCGCGCCCTAGTGTCTTGTGCTCACCAGGTGGCCCCCCTCCGGTAGTTATTTGCTCCAGTATTTTTCATATATTGCATAAAAATTCCTTGTAAAGTTTCAGCTCATTTAGAATTGTGCAGAATAGGTACCATGACGTAGCTTTTTCAGGTCCAGATTTCCAGCTGCCGGTATTCTCCCTCTTTGTGTGAACCTTGCATATTATGAGAGAAACGACATTAGAATTACTTCAAAAAGTATTAGTATGCAATAAAACATTATAAATAACAGTAGGTAAACATGATGCAAAATGGACGTATCAGGTTGCACACGGGTCATCCGAAAAAACCGTTTGCGTTGAACGGAGGTACAAATCCTGCTTCCCATATTTTCTCTTGGCTTAGCACCGAAGTCTCACTTTGCATACCGTATTCAATCTGAATCGTTTGCGTTGAAGAGATGCACAAATCATGTGCGTCAAATTTTCCCTTGGATTACTGCGGAAGACCATAGCTCTCACTTTGCATACATGTGTTCTATCTATAACGTTTGCGATGAAAAGCTACACAAATCCTACTCGGCACATTTTCCCTTGGCTTACTGGGGAAGCTGTCGATTTACATACAGGTGTTCTATCTAAAAGTTTTGCGATCAAGAGCTGCACAAATCCTACTCGGCACATTTTTGCTTGGCTTCGTGGGTAAGTTGTCGGTTTGCATACGGGTGTTCTAACTAAAACGTTTGTGATGAGTGTTTTATATTTAAAAACCGTATTAAACTGTAGCTTGGGCGCCATTAATGGAGAGGATGCGAGCAAGGCAGGCGGCCATGGAATTCAAAGGGCTCGCTTCCTAGTGAGCCTACATGGCGTACAGCTCGCATGCTTCCCGGTGAGCCTGCGCATTGGAGTACAGCTTGCACGCCTCCCGTTTAGTCAACCACCTATCCGCATGGCACCTCCTAGCCATTAAAAGAGTGAGGTGTGGCATCACGTGAATGTTTAATAGAACACACACAATTTAAATTATACAAATGTTTGAGATGTTATAGTGACAGTATTTGTTTCATAATGCCTTTGTTGGTTGTTATTCGAGTGCGCCTTCTCTCAAAATGGACACGAAAAAAGCATAGCATGTCGGATGCCATTCCATGATAGCATGCCAAGTTTCATGAATTTCACACGTGTTTTGGATTTACTAGAATTAGAAACAAAGTATTTTAATGTTTTGCCTGCAATCAACAATGCCCTGGTGTTTGAAATTCATTCCCATTTCTGGCATGGGACCTAAGAATGCACCCAAGGACACATATTTGATTTTTCAGCCAATTTATTTGCAATAGAGCATGTGCATGTAGTTCAAATTTGAATTATGCACATAAAATGTCTAGAAAACCCAGTTAATGTATAAAAATGTCCAAACGAACCCCAAAAAAATTCCAAAATTTAACAAAACACTCTTGTTGTTCTATGTTGACACTAGAAATTTTTTGAAAGCAATAACAGGCAACAGATATCGTTTCGTCCCCAAAGGTGACACGTTCCCTACCGAAACCATCGGGCTTGTTGTGAGAAGCTCTGGTTTGTGAGAAGCTTATACCCAAAATAACCTGCCCCAAATGGGACAAAAAATTACCACGACATGTTGATGCCGCTCCATGATAGCATGCCAAGTTTCATCAATTTCAAACAAGCTCTGGATTTACTAGAATTTAAAAACCATGTATCTCAATGTTTGCGGCCGAGCGACGGTGGCAGTGTGTTTGACATTCATTCTTATTTCTTGCATGGGACCTAAGCATGCAACCAAGGAAACAGATTTGATTCTTCAACCAATTTATATGCGTTAGAGCATGTGCATGTAGTTCAAATGTGAATTATGCACATAAATGCATTGAAAACTCAATTGATGCATAAAAATGTCCAAATGAACCCCAAAAATTCCAAAATTTAACACAGTAATCCTATTATTCTATGTTGACACTAGAGAAAAAATTGAAATCAAGAAGAGGCAATGGATATCGTTTCGTCCAGAAAGGTGAAACATTCCCTACCGTAACCATGAGGCTTGTTGCGAGAAGCTCTGGTTTGTGAGAAGCTTATACCCAATCTTCCCCAATTGGGACAATATTTTTACCACTGCATGTTGATGCCATTCCATGATATCATGTCAAGTTTCATGAATTTCAGACAAGTTTTCAATTTACTAGAATTTTAAAACCATGTATCTCAATGTTAGCGGCCGAGCGACGGTGGCAAAGGTGTTTGACATTCATTCCCATTTCTTGCATGGGACCTAAAGTTGCAACCAAGGACACACATTTGATATTTCAACCCATTTATATGCACTGGAGCATGTGCATGTAGTTCAAATTTGAATTATGCACATAAACACATATAAAACTCAGTTAATGTACAAAAATGTCGAAGAAAACCACAAAAAATCCCAAAAAATGTCACAACCCTCCTGTTGTTCTACGGTGACACTAGAAATGTTTTGAAAGCAAGAAGAGACATTAGATATCTCTAGCAAAAGAGCCCGTGCGTTGCAACGGGAGAGAAAACATAACACACGCTCTTAACTCAACAACCATCACTCAAGACCACAATAGGTCAATCTCCTTTATTTTTGCGAGGCATCATATTTGTGTTGTCGCTTATCCTCCTTCTCACCCTCGCCGGTGATGGCCTCGGTGTTCACACAAAACAAAACAAAAATATGTTTGAATATGGTTAAGGCATCTCTTTCTCCCTCTCTCCTCCCTCTCCCTCCCTCTCTCTCTCTCTCGCTTTCTCTCACTCTCATGATGAGAAATCTGTTGTTTTCCCCTACAACATTTTTCAGAGGTATGCATGTGTAGTTATCGATGTTTACTTTTCCCTATATTGTTATAGTGGGGTGTTTATTTCCAATCCGGATCACCGCCGGTACGAAAGGAAAACGGATCTTACGCTATAAATTATAAGTTTGCTCCCAAAACAATATTTTAAAATATTTAACAGGTAAATTAACATCATATTTAGATTCCACACATTTTTTCTAATAAAATTTCATATATAATATGTTAAAATCGAAGTTACGATTTAAAAGATACGGATAATTTAGAAAATCACTTGTTTGACCTAAATATATTTCAAAATAATATTTAAAAATACTTAATAGGTAAAAATAATCTCATATTCATATTCTACATATTTTTCTAATCAAATTTCATATATAACATATTCAAATCGGAGTTACGGTTTAAAAGATATGGATGATTTAAAAAAACATTGTTTGACATAAATATGATCTACGGATGAATTACCTAAAACATCAGGGGGGTTTTGAAAAATGTAAAATAACGGTTCGGGTGTGACTTAAATTCGGACTGCGAGTTGATTTCAAGAAAACACAAGGACTTTTGTGTAAAATATGAAAAAACGTTTCGTTTTAACTTAAAACCGGACTGCGGGTTGAATTCACTGAAATAGAGTGACTTTTCTGAAAAATGCCACGACAGACGAAAGAAACCCAATTTGCTTTATTATTAGGTAAAGATTTCGTCCACGAAGGCGACACATTTTGGCTTCTTGTGAGAAGCCCTGGTTTGTGAGAAGCTTATAGCATAACCTACCCCAAATGGGACAATATTTTTTATCCCAGCATGTTGATGCCATTCCATGATAGCATGCCAAGGTTCATGAATTTCAGACTAGTTTTGGATTTACCAGAATTACAAAAGAAAGCACCTCAACATTTGCCAGAGAGTCACGATGCCGTGGTGTTTGAAATTCATCCCCATTTCTTGCATGGGACATAAGCATCAACCCATGGACACATATATCATTTTACAACCCATTTTGGTGCACCGGAGCATGTGCATGTAGTTTAATTTTGAATTGTTCACTTGTATAAAACTGACCAAACAAACCCTAAATAATTCCAATTTTTTGACGACACACCTATAGTTGCATGTTCACTGTAGATAAAAGTTCTGGCAATTCAAACACCATCCTTTGCAGCTGTGGCCCCATTATGTAATTCAAATCAAGACGAAAAATCAAGTAGATCACACACAGATTATTTTCACCAACCGTGTGAGATGTAGCACAAAATATCTTAGACCACCGTCGGAGTATAGTACGCATATGGCTTACGTGAGAAGGTGTGTCGGATATAGTCCACAGCCGACATATCAAGAACACTAGCTTGCTCCACAAATATCATTTCACTGTTCAATCGTCGCCGGTGAAAGATGGGAACGTGGACCCGCTTCGTGAGGGCAACTTCGGTGGCCATTTCAGGGAGAGCGCGACCGCAACCGTCATGCGCGTGCTAACAAGCTTCGTGAGCGCGGCCGCAATCTGCGACCGGGCAGCCAAGGCAGCCCCAACGGCCTTTGTTGCTTCTCAAGTGGCGGGAGCAACATCTGCCTCGGGGATAGCAACTAGCGAGACCAGCACAACAGTTGTCCATTCTGCAGTAGTGGCCTTAGCCCTGATGGAGGCCGCCCATGAGCATGTCGAGGCCACCCATGCTCAGCTCATGGAGGTCACCGCACAAATCGAACAAAGCTTCTCCGACAATGGTCGACAACCCACTGCCGAAGAGTTGGCAATCGCAGAGAGCATTTGAGCAGCCGTCCGTTCCTGTGCGGCATACCTTGCCACGACGGAGCCCGACCAAGCACATATTGCGGCCACCCACGCCCGACTCGTGGTGGCCTATTTCAGAGATTTGGCAGATGCGGATGGCGAGATGCTTGACGAGTATGGTGCGATGGATGCGATGGAGCCCCTTCCCCAGGAGATCATCAGACGTGAGCTGGAGATGGAGGAGGCGGCGGAGATCGATGAGCACCAGCCGTAGTAGTACTCTTTGTTTTGTTCAATTAAGAGCGTCGGTCTTTAATTTGTTAGTAATGTTTAGGTCAGCTCGCTCCATTTAATTGCTGAACTTGCTCGATTAAGAAGTGTGGGTGTGTTGTAGTCTCCTTTGTGTACCCAAATTATGCAATGACGTGGATGACCACTGTAACCAAGGAAATTCGAACTAAAAATGTTCACGCGCAAACTGATGAAATATGGTGACTGATGTAATTCAGCATGCGTGCATTACAATACGAGGAAATAGCATGCAGGTGAACATAGAAAAGTAGCAAACCACCATCGGGTTTAAGTTTACAACTCGATCCAACAAAGTCTTCAGAAGAACGAGAGTTGTAAATTAGCAAAACAAACGCCCAAATATAGAGACCCGCTTAAGACTAACTCAAATTTCTCCCCATTTGTCATCGAATGACCAAAAGGGATGAAAAATGAGGACTAACGCCCCTGAAGAATATCACGAAGTCGATGGAGGAGCGCGAGCGTTGTTGGGGTCGGTTGTTGAAGTAGGGCCTGCCGCAGTGTTGTCCAAATCTTCATATTCATCAGTCTCGCACGATGAAGAATAAGAGCTGGCCACCAAGTGAGGAACTTTGACCTTCTTGAATTTCTTCGAAGGTGGATGAGACCAGTCAAAGTCCTGCTTGAAGCCCATCTTGTTGAGGTCATCTTCACAGTAGAGATGAGATAGAACAACCTAGGTGAGGTAGTCCTGGATTAGGGGGTGTCTGGATGGCCGGACTATACCTTCAGCCGGACTCCTGGACTATGAAGATACAAGATTGAAGACTTCGTCCCGTGTCCGGAAGGGACTTTCCTTGGTGTGGAAGGCAAGCTTGGCGATACGGATATGTAGATATCCTACCATTGTAACCGACTCTTTGTAACCCTAACCCTATCCGGTGTCTATATAAACCGGAGGGTTTTAGTCCGTAGGACAGCACATTCATACACAACAATCATACCATAGGCTAGCTTCTAGGGTTTAGCCTCTCCAATCTCATGGTAGATCTACTCCTGTACTACCCATATCATCAATATTAATCAAGCAGGACGTAGGGTTTTACCTCCATCAAGAGGGCCCGAACCTGGGTAAAACTTCATGTCCCTTGCCTCCTGTTACCATCCGGCCTAGACGCACAGTTCGGGACCCCCTACCCGAGATCCGCCGGTTTTGACACCGACATTGGTGCTTTCATTGAGAGTTCCTCTGTGTCGTCGCCGTTAGGCTTGAGGGCTCCTACGATCATCAATAGGGATGCAGTCCAGGGTGAGACCTTCCTCCCCGGAAAGATCTTCGTCTTCGATGGCTTTGCACTGCGGGCCAATTCACTTGGCCATCTGGAGCAGATCGAAAGCTATGCCCCTGGCCGTTAGGTCAGATTTGGAAGTTTAAACTACACGGCTGACATCCGCGGGGACTTGATCCTCGACGGATTCGAGCCACTGCCGAGCGCGCCGCACTGTCACGACGAGCATGATCTAGCTCTGTCGCCGAACAGTGCCCTGGAGGCCGCACCCGCATCGGCTTCGACCCTTAATTCGGAGCCTACTGCGCCGATCGAGGATGGGTGGTTGGACGCCGCCTCGGGGGCTGCAATCCCAACGCTGATTAACCTACACATGCAAATCTAAGAGTATAGCAGTGGAATGTAAATCATTTGCATATGAAGTTGAAGGGAAGAGTTTGGTGGGAGCAAATGCAATATAGACACGGAGATTTTTGGTGTGGTTCTGATAGGTGGTGCTATCGTATATCCACGTTGATGGAGAGTTCAACCCACGAAGGGTAACGGCTGCGCGAGTCCACGGAGGGCTCCACCCACGAAGGGTCCATGAAGAAGCAACCTTCTCTATCCCACCATGGCCATCGCCCACGAAGGACTTGCCTCACTTTGGTAGATCTTCACGAACTAGGCGATCTCCTTGCCCTTGATAACTCCTTGGTTCAACTCCACAATCTTGTCAGAGGCTCCCAAGTGACACCTAACCAATCTAGGAGACACCACTCTCCAAAAGTAATAGATGGTGTGTTGATGATGAACTCCCTGCTCTTGTGCTTCAAATGATAGTCTCCCCAACACTCAACTCTCTCTCTCTCACAGATTTGGATTTGGTGGAAAGATGATTTGAGTGGAAAGCAACTCGGGGAAGGCTAGAGATCAAGATTCTTGTGGTTGGAATGGAATATCTTGGTCTCAACACATGAGTAGGTGGTTCTCTCTCAGAAAATGTATGCTGGAAGTGTAGGCATGTTCTGATGGCTCTCTCCACAAATGAAGAGTGGGTGGAGGGGTATATATAGCCTCCACACAAAATCTAACCGTTACACACAATTTACCAAACTCTGTGAGACCGAGTCATGAAACTCGGTCAGACCGATTTAGTTCAAAATGTGAATGTTAGGCTCTTCGGCGGGACCAACATGTCAACTCGGTGGGACGGATTTCATTAGGGTTAGGGCATAATGTATTATCGGTGAGACCGATCACATAAACTCGGTAAGACCGATTTCTGTAATATACAAATAAAGAGTTGGTCAGGCAAACTCGGTGGGACCGAATCGCTCATTTCGGTGAGACCGAAGAGTTACAAAAGGGAAACAAAAGAGTTTGCATTGCGAACTCGGTGGGACCGATCGCTCATCTCGGTTAGACCAAAACATTACAAAGGGAAACAGAGAGTTTGCAATCCCATCTCAGTGAGATCGAGATCCCTATTGGTGAGACCAAACTGATTAGGGTTTCTGGCTGTGGCTATGTCAAATGAGCTTGGTGGCGCCGGATAGATCAAATCGGTGGGGCCGAGTTTGACTTTTGGTTTGGGACATATGTGGATATGAGAAAGTGGTTGAGGGCTTTTGGAGCATATCACTAAGCATTTTAAGCAAGCAAGCCATTAAGCAACACCTCATCCCCTTTTAATAGTATTGGCTTTTCCTATGGACTCAATGTGATCTTGGATCACTAAAAATGAAAATGTAGAGTCTTGAGCTTGAGCCAATATGTGTCCTTAGCATTTTGAGGAGTCCACATTCCTAGTCCATGCCATGCCAATCATTGAACTTTCCGAAATGATCATCTTGAAAGAGCATTAGTTCAATGAGCTAAATGTTGTTAGGAATTACCAAAACCACCCAGGGATAGTTGCACTTTGAGGATGCCATGTGTCGGTTACCCTTAACGAAAGCACTTCCACGATGCGTCATTTATCGTCATGGAAGTGGACACTTCCCTGATGATAATTTTAGTATTGTCATGGAACACTTCTACGAAAGCACATGTATGACTACCTTGATTCTGTCATAAAATCGTCATGGATGTACATGCATGATAAAAAACATGACCTACCATGACAAACACGTATCATCACGGAAGTGTTTTTTGTAGTGTCTGGGCCCGGGAAATCTGCAATCATAGTGATACGTCTCCGTCGTATCTATAATTTTTTATTGTTCCATGCCAATATTCTACAACTTTCATATACTTTTGGCAACTTTTTATACTATCTTTGGTACTAACATATTGATCCAGTGCCTAGTGCCAGTTCCTGTTTGTTGCATGTTTTTTGTTTCGCAGAAAATCCATATCAAACGGAGTCCAAATGGGATAAAAACGGACGGAGAATATTTTTGGAATATTTGTGAAATATGGGAAGAAGAATCGACGCAAGAAGGTGCCCGAGGGGGCCACGAGGCAGGGGGGCGCGCCTGCCCCCTGGTCACGCCCCTGACCCTCGTGGGCCCCTCGTAAGGCGGTTGCTGCTCTTCTTTGGCCGCAAGAAATCTAATTTTCGGGAAAAAAATCTGGACGAAGGTTTCAATCCAATCGGAGTTATGGATCTCCGGATATATAAGAAACGGTGAAAGGGCAGAATCCCAGAATGCAGAAACAGAGAGAGACAGATCAAATCTCGGAGGGGCTCTCGCCCCTCCCACGCCATGGAGACCATGGACCAGAGGGGAAACCCTTCTCCCATCTAGGCAGAAGGTCAAGGAAGAAGAAGAAGGAGGGGGCTCTCTCCCCCTCGCTTCCTGTGGTGCCAGAACGCCGCCTGGGCCATCATGGTCACCGCAGTCTACACCAACACCTCCGCCATCTTCACCAACATCTCCATCACCTTTCCCCCTCTATCTACAGCGGTCCACTCTCCCGCAACCCGCTGTACCCACTACTTGAACATGTTGCTTTATGCTTCATATTATTATCCAATATGTGTTGCCATCCTATGATGTCTGAGTATATTTTTGTTGTCCTATCGGTGATTGGTGAATTGCTATTATTGATTTAATTTTCTTGTGGTTATGTTGCTGTCCTTTGGTGCCAATCATATGAGCACGCGCGTGGATAACACCATAGGGTTAGTTGTGTGTTGATAGGACTATGTATTGGAGGGCAAGAGTGACAGAAGCTTCAACCTAGCATAGAAATTGATGCATACGGGATTGAAGGGGGACCAATATATCTTAATGCTATGGTTGGGTTTTACCTTAATGAACGTTAGTAGTTGTGGATGCTTGCTAATAGTTCCAATCATAAGTGAAGAGAATTCCATGTCAGGGATGACATGCTCGCAGTGGCCTCTCCCACAAAAAACCTGCTATCGGTCTAGTAAAGTAGTCAATTGCTTAGGGACAATTTCGCAACTCCAACCACCACTTTTCCACACTCGCTATACTAACTTTATTGTTTCTTTATCTAAACAGCCCCTACTTTTTATTTATGCACTCTTTATTATCTTGCAAACCTATCCAAAAACACCTACAAAGTACTTCTAGTTTTATAGTTGTTCTAGGTAAAGCGAACGTCAAGCTCGCGTAGAGTTGTATCGGTGCTCGATAAAACTTGAGGGAATATTTGTTCTACCTTTAGCTGCTCGTTGGTTTCGACACTCTTACTTATCTAAAGAGGCTACAATTGACCCCCTATACTTGTGGGTTATCAAGACCTTTTTCTGGCGCCATTGACGGGGAGTTATAGCGTGGGTGAATATTCTTGTGTGTGCGTGTTTGCTTTATCACTAAGTAATTTTTATTTGCTGTTCTAAGTTGTTCTCTATATTTAGTTATGGATATGGAACACGAAATACCAAAAATACTGGGTGTACCTGCTACTCATGGAGATGGGGAACCTCCTAAACCCTCAATGTTGGTTATGTGAAAAATATTATGTACTACTTTGATAATCCTGAGAAAACCCCATTCATTTATGTAATGGGAGACATGTTCGCTTGACTCAAAAAGGGAAACTATTATGGGATCAAATTCATATGTTGCATTGGTATGCTCGGGAACTATGCTTGAGATATGATTATACTTGTTGCTCTAGGATGAAGTCTCCACACCTTCCCTTTTCATGCAAATTTAATGATGATAAAACCTTGGCTTCTTATGCTAATGGTATATATGATTACTATGATGTGGAACAAATAGAAGAATTTGTTGCTTTTATGGGTGCTTATGAAATTGAATATTTGTTTAAAGAGTGTGAAAATTTTGATGATTCCGTTTATAGACCTGAAAATTTAGCTATCCTTAATTATTGCTATGAGAATTATGAATTCAATTCCAATATTGATGATTTTATTGAGAGAATCTCCGCTGTCCAAGAAGAGACTAATATTTTGCAGGAGTCTATGGAAGAAGAAATTGATGAAACTATGAGCTCATTGGATGAAAAAGATGAGGAGGAGAGCGAAGAACAAAAGGAGGAAGAGCGGATTGATCACCCGTGCCCACCTTCTAACGAGAGATGAAGGTAAATGGCCACAGGAATAAAAGGGGGCCAGGCGGCGTAGATTCTCGGCGTGTCCGCATGGCAGTTTTTGCAGTAGGTAACTGCATCGTCGCGCCGCGCCCGGCACAACCGCTTTCACACAAACGTGCGTGATCGTGCGCTGGCCCCAAACACTGGTAGCGCACGTGGAGGGACGAGGGTAGAGCACCCAGAGGGACACGAGAGCAGAGCGCGCTTGGCGGGACGCGAGCAGAGCACGCCGCGGCCGCCTGAACCGCAAGCAACCACACCCATAGAGCAGTTGAATAGGCAGGAAATGGTCGCCTACAAGCCGGCCGATAGTTGCGTCGCTTCGTAGAGAGTGGACATGTGCTACCACCTCTGTCTAGTCTATAGTCTCCTTTATATTTTGTGACATACTTTGTCCTCAAATTTAACCAACAAAATGTTAATGCATGTTTTAAAAATTGTATAATTGGAAACTATGTTCAAATACAAATCCAACTATATAATCTTTGGCGACATGCATTCGTATTTTATTAGTTAAATCATACTTATAAACCAAGATGGTGGTATAGTAGGTAATTAAATCACAAACGTTTTTTTATTAACCATATGTGTACGTGGCCTTTCATCCTCCTCTCACACATCTTGTCAGCCCGCTTCCGCGGAGGGCTTACAACGCAAGCTTGCGCAGCGCGTGGGGGCGTTCTTTTGGCCAGACAATGGCGCCAATGAATCATCGGTGAGCCCGTTCTCGCGCAACCTCGCAGGTTCCTGCACTAGCTTCCCGCCCAACTCGGTGAAATCCCCCAAAATCCCAATGCTTACCGGCCTGCTATAAAAACGCTCACGATCGGCGAGTCCTGCGTCGCATTTTCCCCTCCCTCCCTGCAGCTTATCTCATCTGCTTCTCCCACAATCGCCAATGGCACCGGTCCGTCATCGTCGCTCAGCCACTCCGCCGTCATCAGAGGATAGCTCTAGCTGGGAGGCTACACCGCAGCGGCGGCGCAGTCCCCGTCGTAGTGTAGTGCGCGTGGTGTCCCTGTTGGGTGTGCGCGGTACACCCACCACACGCTCCGCCACCAGTGCCCGTCAGCAGCTGTTGCCGGCCGCCGTTGCCGCCACACCATCGTCGAAAGCCATGGCCATCGGGCGCTCCACCGTTGTCGTATTGCGGTTGCCCAGCTCGTCGGTAGGCTCCTCCTCCTCCGCCTCTTACTGAGCGCACTCGGTAGAGAAGAGGCAGCTGGAAGTAGTACAAAGCCCCTCCGTAGTAGTAGTATTTAGGGGCTATTTTGTTCAGTTCATCTGACTATAGATGTGGTGGAACTGTACAACGTACTTAAAATTAGCTAGTATATATATAGTTGAACTAGCTATTTCAGTACGTGGTTCGCAACAATTGGGGAAAAGTTTGGCCGGTTCAGTTGCGAGTTGAACTATTTGCATAAATTAAGAACGACTGCTTAATCTATGAATGAAATTATGCTTAATTAGTGAATTTTAGTTGCAAAAATAAGATACCGCTTGTGATTTTTAGCTTCATATTTTGACAAATCGCAGTGTTACAAGGATTGACAAATCTTACCAATTTGTTTGTACATGGTTGCACATGGGTAATCCAAAACAACCATTTGCGTTGAAGGGATGCACAAATCCTACACTACTCTCACTTTGTATATGGGTGTTCTATCTAAAACGTTTGTGATCAAAAGCTGCAAAAATCCTGCTCGGCACATATTCACTTGGCTTCGTGGGAAAGCTGTTGGTTTGCATACGGGTGTTCTAACTAAAACGTTTGCGATGAGTGTTTTATATTTAAAAAGCGAATTAAACTGTGGCTTGGGCGCAATTAATGGAGAGGATGCGAGCAAGGCGGGCGGCCATGGAAGTCAAAGGGCACGCTTCCCAGTGAGCCTGCGCAGCGTACATCTCGCACGCTTCCTGGTGAGCCTGCACATTCAAGGACAGCTTGCACGCCTCTCAGTCATCCTACACACCGGACGGCACTCGTACGCCTCCCGTTCAGTCAAGGTCAAGCAACTGTCCGCACGGCACCTCCTACAGCCATTAAAACCAAGACACGTGGCGTCACATGAATGGTTAATAGAATGCACATGGTTTGAATTATAAAAATGTTTGAGATATTAAAGTGGTAGCTATTTTTTCAAAATGCCGTTGTTGCCTGTCATTATTCGAGTGCGCCTTCTCTCAAAATGGACACGAAAAATACCACAGCATGTCGGGTTCCATTCCATGATAGCATGCCAAGTTGCATGAATTTCAAACGAGTTTTGGATTTACTAGAATTTGAATACCAGGCATCTCAATGTTTTGCCGGCCACCAACGGTGCCTTGGTGTTTGAAATTCATTCCCATTTCTTGCATGAGACCTAAGCATGCCACCAAGGACACAGATTTGATTTTTCAACCAATTTATATGCACTGTAGCATGTGCATGTAGTTTGAATTTGAATTATGCACATAAATGCATTGAAAACTCAGTTAATGCATAAAAATGTCCAAACGAACCCAGAAAAATCACAAAAATTCACACAACACTCCTGTTGTTCTATGTGGATACAAGAAAACATTTGAAACCAATAAGAGGCAATGGATATCATTTCGTCCGCAAAGGTGGGACGTTCCCTACCGAAAACCATCATGCTTGTTGTGAGAAGCTCCGGTTTGTGAGAAGCATATACCCAAACCTGCCCCAAATGGGACAAATTTTTTACCACGGCATGTTGATGCCGCTCCATGATAGCATGCCAAGTTTCATGAATTTCAGACGAGTTTTGGATTTACTAGATTTTAAAAACTAGGCATCTCAATGTTTTGTCAGCAATCAACGATTCCCTGGTGTTTGAAATTCATTCCCATTTCTTGCATTGGACCTAAGCATGCACCCAAGGACACATATTTGATTTTTCAACCAATTTATATGCACTGGAGCATGTGCATGTAGTTCAAATTTGAATTATGCACATAAATGCATTGAAAACTCAGTTAATGCATAAAAATGTCCAAACGAACCCCGAAAAATCACAAAAATTCACACAACGCTCTTGTTGTGCTATGTTGACACGAAAAAAATTGAAAGCAGTAAGAGGCAATGGATATCATTTCATCCCCAAAGGTGGGACATTCCCTACCGAAAACCATCATGCTTGTGGTGAGAAGCTCCGGTTTGTGAGAAGGATATACCCAAACCTGCCCCAAATGGGACAAAAAATTTACCATGACATGTTGATGCCGCTCCATGATAGCATGCCAAGTTTCATGAATTTTAGACAGGTTTTGGATTTACTAGAATTTAAAAATCAGGCATCTGAATGTTCTGTCGGCAATCAACGGTGCCCTGGTGTTTGAAATTCATTCCCATTACTTGCATTGTACCTAAGCATGCACCCAAGGACACATATTTGATTTTTCAACCAATTTATATGCACGGGAGCATGTGCATGTAGTTCAAATTTGAATTATGCACATAAATGCATTGAAAACTCAGTTAATGCATAAAAATGTCCAAACGAACCACGAAAAATCACAAAAATTCACACAACACTCCTGTTGTTCTATGTTGACACAAAAAAAATTGAAAGCAATAAGAGGCAGTGGATATCGTTTTGTCCTCAAAGGTGGGATGTTCCCTACCAAAAACCATCATGCTTGTTGTGAGAAGCTCCGGTTTGTGAGAAGCACATACCCAAACCTGCCCCAAATGTGACAAATTTTTTTACCACGACATGTTGATGCCGCTCCATGATAGCATGCCAAATTTAATGAATTTCAGACAGGTTTTGGATTTACTAGAATTTAAAAACCAGGCATCTTAATGTTTTTCCGGCTATCAACGGTGCCCTGGTGTTTGAAATTCATTCCCATTTCTTGCATGGGACCTAAGCATGCACCCAAGGACGCATATTTGATTTTTCAACCAATTTATATGCACCGGAGCATGCGCATGTAGTTCAAATTTGAATTATGCACATAAATGCATTGAAAACTCAATTAGTGCATAAAATGTCCAAACGAACCCCAAAAATAGTGTTGTTCTATGTTTACACAAGAAAAAAAATTGAAAGCAATAAGAGGCAATGGATATCGTTTCGTCCCCAAAGGTTGGACATTCCCTACCGAAAACCATCATGCTTGTTGTGAGAAGCTCCGGTTTGTGAGAAGCATATACGTAAACCTGCCCCAAATGTGATTTTTTTCCCCTGGCATGTTGATGCCGCTCCATGATAACATGCCAAGTTTCATGAATTTCACACGGGTTTTGGATTTACTAGAATTTAAAGCCCAGGCATCTCAATGTTTTGCCGGCAATCAACTGTGCCCTGGTGTTTGAAATTCATTCCCATTTCTTGCATGGGACCTAAGCATGCACCAAAGACACATATTTGTTTTTTCAACCAATTTATATGCACTATAGCATGTGCATGTGGTTTGAATTTGAATTATGCACATAAATGCATTGAAAACTCAGTTAATGCATAAAAATGTACAAACGAACCCAGAAAAATCACAAAAATTCACACAACACTCCTGTTGTTCTATATGGACACAAGAAAACATTTGAAAGCAATAAGAGGCAATGGATATCATTTCATCCCCAAAGGTGGGACGTTCCCTACCGAAAACCATCATGCTTGTTGTGAGAAGCTCCGGTTTGCGAGAAGCATATACCCAAACCTACCCCAAATGGGACAATTTTTTTACCACAGCATGTTGATGCCGCTCCATGATAGCATGCCAAGTTTCATGAATTTCAGACGAGTTTTGGATTTACTAGATTTTAAAAACTAGGCATCTCAATGTTTTGTCAGCAATCAACGATGCCCTGGTGTTTGAAATTCATTCCCATTTCTTGCATTGGACCTAAGCATGCACCCAAGGACACATATTTGATTTTTCAACCAATTTATATGCACTGGAGCATGTGCATGCAGTTCAAATTTGAATTATGCACATAGATGCATTGAAAACTCAGTTAATGCATAAAAATGTCCAAACGAACCCCGAAAAATCACAAAAATTCACACAACACTCTTGTTGTGCTATGTTGACACGAAAAAAAATTGAAAGAAGTAAGAGGCAATGGATATCATTTCATCCCCAAAGGTGGGACATTCCCTACCGAAAACCATCATGCTTGTGGTGAGAAGCTCCGGTTTGTGAGAAGGATATACCCAAACCTGCCCCAAATGGGACAAAAAATTTACCATGACATGTTGATGCCGCTCCATGATAGCATGCCAAGTTTCATGAATTTTGGACAGGTTCTGGATTTACTAGAATTTAAAAATCAGGCATCTGAATGTTCTGTCGGCAATCAACGGTGCCCTGGTGTTTGAAATTCATTCCCATTTCTTGCATTGTACCTAAGCATGCACCCAAGGACACATATTTGATTTTTCAACCAATTTATATGCACTGGAGCATGTGCATATAGTTCAAATTTGAATTATGCACATAAATGCATTAAAAACTCAGTTAATGCATAAAAATGTCCAAACGAACCACGAAAAATCACAAAAATTCACACAACACTCCTGTTGTTCTATGTTGACACGAAAAAAAATTGAAAGCAATAAGAGGCAGTGGATATCGTTTTGTCCTCAAAGGTGGGATGTTCCCTACCGAAAACCATCATGCTTGTTGTGAGAAGCTCCGGTTTGTGAGAAGCACATACCCAAACCTGCCCCAAATGTGACAATTTTTTTTACCACAACATGTTGATGCCGCTCCATGATAGCATGCCAAATTTCATGAATTTCAGACAGGTTTTGGATTTACTAGAATTTAAAAACCAGGCATCTCAATGTTTTTCCGGCAATCAACGGTGCCCTGGTGTTTGAAATTCATTCCCATTCCTTGCATGGGACCTAAGCATGCACCCAAGGACACATATTTGATTTTTCAACCAATTTATATGCACCGGAGCATGCGCATGTAGTTCAAATTTGAATTATGCACATAAATGCATTGAAAACTCAATTAATGCATAAAGATGTCCAAACGAACCCCAAAAATAGTGTTGTTCTATGTTGACACAAGAAAAAAATTGAAAGCAATAAGAGGCAATGGATATCGTTTCGTCCCCAAAGGTTGGACATTCCCTACCGAAAACCATCATGCTTGTTGTGCAAAGCTCCGGTTTGTGCGAAGCATATACCTAAACCTGCCCCAAATGTGATTTTTTTTCTGATGGCATGTTGATGCCGCTCCATGATAGCATGCCAAGTTTCATGAATTTCACACGGGTTTTGGATTTACTAGAATTTAAAGCCCAGGCATCTCAATGTTTTGCCAGCAATCAACGGTGCCCTGGTGTTTGAAATTCATTCCCATTTCTTGCATGGGACCTAAGCATGAACCAAAGACACATATTTGTTTTTTCAACCAATTTATATGCACTAGAGCATGTGCGTGTAGTTCAAATTTGAATTATGTACATAAATGTATTGAAAACTCAGTTAATGCATACAAATGTCTAAACGTACCCCAAAATCACAAAAATTCACACGACACTCCTGTTGTTCTGTGTTGACACGAGAAAAAATTTGAAAGCAATAAGAGGCAATGGATATCATTTCGTCCCCAAAGGTGGGACGTTCCCTATCGAAAACCTGTCCCAAATGGGACAAAAAATTTACCACGGCATGTTGATGCCGCTCCATGATAGCATGCCAAGTTTCATGAATTTCAGACGAGTTTTGGATTTACTAGAATTTAAAAACCAGGCATCTCAATTTTTTGTCGGCAATCAACGGTGCCCTAGTGTTTTAAATTCATTCTCATTTCTTGCATGGGACCTAAGCATGCACCCAAGGACACATATTTGATTTTTCAACCAATTTATATGCACTGGAGAATGTGCATGTAGTTTAATTTTGAATTGTGCACCTAAAATGCCTAGAAAACCAATTTAATGTATAAAATGTTCAAACGAACCCTGAATAATTCCAATTCTTTCACGACACACATATAGTTGCATGTTCACTCCAGATAAAAGGTCTAGCAATTCAAACACCGTCCATTGCCTTTGCGACCCCATTATGTAATTCAAATCAAGTAGACCGCATATAGTTTATTATCAGCAACCGTGTGAGATGCATCACAAAATATCCTGGAGCACCATCTGCGTATAGTATGGCTATGGCTTACTCGAGAAGGTGCGTCGGCTATAGTCCACAGCCAGCATCTCAAGCACACTAGCTCGCTCCCCAAATATCATTTCACTATTCAATCTTCGTCGGTGAAAGATGGGCATGTGGACCCACGTCATCAGGGCAACTTCGATGGCCCACACCAGCAAGAGCGCGGCCGCAGCTGCCATACGCGTGCTAACAAGGTGCATGAGCGCGACCACAATCTGCGACCGGGCGGCAAAGGCAGCCCAAACGGCCGCTGTTGCTTCTCAGGTGGCGGCAGCCACATCTATGTCGGGGATAGCAACTGGCGAGAGCGGCACAACAGATGTCCCTTCCGCAGCAGCGCCCTTAGACCTGATGGAGGCCGCCCACGACCATGTCAAGGCCGCCCACGCCCAGCTCCTGGCGGTCACCGCACAAATCGAACGAAGCTTCTCCGACAACGGTCGGCAACCCACGGTCGAAGAGTTAGCAATCGCCGAGAGCGTTCGAGCAGTCGTCCGTTCCTCCGCCGCATACCTTGTGACGACAGAGCCCGTCCAAGCCCAGATCACGTCCGCCCACGCCCAGCTTGTGGCGTCCTTTTCCAAAGAGATGGCGGACGCGGATGGCGAGATGTTTGCCGAGTATGGTGCGATGGATGCAATGGAGCCCCTTCCCCAGGAGACCGTCAGGCGCGAGCTGGACATGGAGGCGGTGGCGGAGATCGACGAGCACCAGCCGTAGTAGTACTCTTTGTTTTGTTTTATTAAGAGCATCGGTATTTAATTTGTTAGACTGGTGTTTAGGTCAGCTAGCTCTGTTTAATTGCTGAACTTCCTCGATTAAGAAGTGTGGGTGTGCTGTAGTCTCCTTTGCGTACCCAAATTATGCAATGACGTGGATGACCACTGTAACCATGGAAATTCGAACCAAAACTTTTCACGTTCAAACTCATAACACACGGGTGAAGTTATCTAAATCGTTTGTGATGTCCACATATCGTACATATTTCTAAATAAGGGACCATGTCTAATGACACTTTTCGCGCCAGTTTTTTGGCTGAAGCGATTCCAAATTTTCGGCTTCCGCAAAAATATCTACCTCCCCGCCCCCTCCCCCTTACCAAAAGCCACATTTCCCCTGTTTCCGCCTTCCTTTCCAAGTTGAAACCTTCACTCCTTAATTGCAGCGCCGCCGCCTCCTCACTGGCAACCCTCCTTCATGCTGCTTGGCCTCGCCTATCCAGGCAGGTAATCCACACCCAACCCCCATCCTCCTCCTCCTTCCACATCCCACATGCCCCGACCATCGGCACGAGCGCGACACCTTCCACCCAAATCACCGACCCTTCCACCAAATAAGCGCCAGCCTAAGCCATGGTGCACGCAGTATAGCCAGGATTTCAAGGAGCATTTGGCAGCGGAGAAGCAAATCGCGGCCGCACGTGCGGATGAGGTCGAGATGACTGCCGTTCTTGCCGAACCCTAGATCTTGGAGGAGCACCTTGCCATTTACCTGTTGCGTGTGCTGCTCCTGCCTTTCCTTCACAAATTCTAGTGAATTGTGCTATCTAATTTTACCATGCAATCTGTTGCTCTAGTGTATATGTTCTATATGTCGTGCAGTGTGGTGCTCACTTATTAACTATATTGTTAATTAATTGTCGTCTTCAGTTAACTGTTTGGTTCAATTCTGCAAATGTGATGTTCAATTCTTCAGATTGCAATTTTGTATTGTCTTCCATGTGAGAAATAAATCAAATTTATCTTTACAAAATACATGAGAAACGAATACAATTGCTATATTTTGAAGTTGTCAAGCATGCTTGGTTTGGTTATACATTGTGCAATGTGGTGCTCAGTTAACGTTTGGTTCATTTGTGTTGTGGTGTTTAGTTAACTGTTTTGTTCAATTCTGCAATGCGATGTTCAAATAGTTGTGGGTGCATTCTATTATTGTATATCATGTGAGTAATAAATTGAATTTGGTTGTAGTAAATACGTGAGAAACAAATACAATTGCTACAATTGGCTATAGTTAACTATTTGGTTAACTGTCTGATCTTCTATTAGGAGTATGTTATATTGTGCAATGTGGTGCTCAATTAATGTTTGGTTCATTTGTTGTGGTGTTTAGTTAACTGCTTGGTTCAATTCTTCAATGCGATGTCCAATTGTCGTGGGTAGAATTTTGTATTGTTGTGCATGTGAGGAATAAATCGAATTAGGCTGCACTTAATACATGAGAAACAATGGTTTTTTGTGTGGCTTGAATTAATCTGATGAATCTGCAATGTGCTTATTTTTCATCAACATATTTTACTGATAGCATGCAAACCCTTACTTAACCTGATGACTAACTACCTTATATGTGTTGCACGGAAACAATGGGAAGCACTGAGGTTTATAATCGAGGTTAGCACGTGCATGGCCCATTCTCTAATAGCACATTATTGTGCAATTGCAGGAACCATTCCAATATTTTGGTTTTTAACAATTTGGTCTTGCACATGTAAGTCCTGCTGTTAGAGGTTTTGACCCACTGTTCGACCCTTTTTGCATATGGGGAAATGAGTTGTCCATGAATATCAATCAAATCAAGGAACTCAGAAAGATTGTTAGGATAAAGAAATTAGTGACAAAAAACAACAAGATCTTTGTCTGCACAATGAAGAAGACATCAGTAAACTACAAGATGGTACTAACTATTATACCTTGCCTTTTTTATTCCTGTGCCCCATTTCCAATATAGAGAAGATATTTATGCACATCCTTGTTTTCAGGACTTTCCAAAGCATTTCACTGATGATTACCTCTCAAATCACATCTATGGTCAGGAGGTGAGGAAGGTTTTCATACAACACCCACGGTTTAATATTGAAGTGTTCCCGAAGAGGACGAAGGACGGACGGTCAATCATCCACAGGCACTGGCTAAAGTTGCAAAGACGTTCAACATGAATGAAGGCTCAAGATTTGCCTTCCGCTTCACCAGTTTCCAAATGAGATGCATCTGTCTATATACCGTCTATGATGCTAATTTCGAAAGGTTCTACATGTTGCATGTGGAACTTGCTGCTGGTGCAGTTGTGTAATAGGGTAGATGAGTGCTGAAGCTATATTATGTTGTACTCTGGTGTATTTCAATTATGAAATTGTGCTTCCTTAATATGGAAATGAAATATATTGTGTGCTTAATATGGAATGTCAATTAGATTAATAAATGGATTATGAATAATTGGATAATTAGCCTACTAATGGCGGATTAGCCTGCTAATTAGGTTTTGCTATTCCAAACGGTTGTTGAAAAAAAATACCATGGGCGATGACCTCAGGCAACACACACAGTTTCTAGGAATAAATCGTGTTGGATCAATAAACAATCACACACGACTTTCCCTTGAAAACTGTTTGCGTTAGGCCACCTTCCGCAAACGTTTACCACATAAAACCTGTGTGTGATGGACAGCCTTTGCCACACAGTTTCTTCTACGGACCGTGTGTGATACATTCAATAACACAAATGATTTAACAGGAAAAATTGTGTGTGATGTACCTGTGAGCGGAAACATTTTCCTTGGAGAGACTGTGTGGGATGTACACACGAACGGAAATGTTTAGCGGGAACTGACTGTGTGGGATGTACTTATGACCGGAAACAATTTCGTCGTATAATTGTATTTTAGCTCTACTGTACGTATTTTCGTATTTGAGCGCTCGCTGGTCGCACACGACTTCATTTTTTCCAAGCGTGTGTGCCAGGAGGGCATATCCCCGATGGTTTCTGGGTCGTGTGGGAAGGACACCCTATTGCTCACACTCACTTGGCGACAAATCCAAATGCCGTCGCGGAAAGGGGTTAAAAAACTGCTTGTTTAGGACCGACGCGCACCAGTGGTAGTACATCACATATGGTATGTCACAGGAACCGTGTCTCACCTACGTTGTCTTCTCACATGGTTTGGTGTGGAACTCGTGTGTGAAGTTGTAATATCGAACAGAAACGACATGTAGAAACCGTTTGCCGTATACAATAGAGTGCGATCAGTAGTTCCCATCTGTCATCAGATCCCTACAGTTTCCCCATTTCCCCCAAATCCCTAGATAGACTCCAAATCCCTAGCCCCCAAATTCCCTTGCTTGGCGCTGACATTGGGGGAATGTGGACGAGTGGTGTTGATGGTTTCAGTGTGGCTGCTCCTTCTTGTATCGCCGCTCTCGACGGCGCGATGGGCGGTGTCGCCATGACGGTGGCCACCGCCGAGCACTTGCCTAAGGTCATCAGAAGGCAGGTGTACTACGGATCTGAATCATCTTGTCATGTTCTAGTCTATCCCGATCTTTTTAAGCGTGTCCAAACTAGCGCCCTGCTCAATCCATCCTATATCACCCCACCACACACACACCCAGGAAAGCGATCAATCTTCAGATCTGGAGTATGACTCTAGACTCCCGCAGCATGAGTTCGACTTCGAGTTTTGCGCCACCGAGGAGTACCAAAAGCTGAGCTATGTGCATGGACACACTCCCGCTCAACGTGTATGCACGGAGGGATTTGACATTGGCAGACGATTTCTCAGTTGTCCCTTAGAGGTTTGTGCTAAGTTCATCATTTAAGTTGAGCTAATGCACCCACTCATCCTGAATAGTATTTAACATTGGCAGGGATAGGAGGCTTGTACCTTTCTAATTAGTTGGATGAAGAATGGCATGGCAGGGCTCGGAGTGTTATCACCAAACTCACAGAAGATAATGTAAAGCTGAAGAAGAAATTGACTGATCTGGAGTGTACAATCACTACGTTGAAGCAAGAAAGAATCAATCACAAGCAACAACTGAAAGGAATAGACAAGAAGGAACCATCATGTGTAGTTGTGATTGTTGCATTAGCCATCTTCTATGCACTATTTGCAATGATAGATTAGGGGTTTTGTTGGATTATTGTTGGCTACATCAATAAGTAGAGCTCATGTAATGCCCCGGATACAACATTCCATATTTGTAACTCCGACTCTTGCCATTTTCGGCCACGTGATATGATATTCCCTTCATGGTTGGGTATTGTCTTTGTTTTGCATTTAGTTCATGTCATGCATTTCATATCATGTCATCATGTGCATCGCATTTTCATTCGTGTTTGTCTCACGCATCCGAGCATTTTCCCCATTGTCCGTTTCGCAATCCGACACTCCCACATGCACCCGGCGCACCCCTCTTGTCTCTTTTCGTGAGAAGGAGTTAAACATTCTCGGAATGGGCCAAGATTTGTCAAGTGGCCCTGGTACATCACCAGTAGACCACCTGTCAAATTTCGTTCCATTTAGAGGCCGTTTGATGCCCCAACGGTTAACCGGGCAACCGCAAAAGCCTCTTTGGATTGCAGCCCAACACCCCTCCAAAGCAGCCCAATAACCCATCTAAACCATCTCCATGTTCTCCGTCGTTGGATCACTATCGTGTGGGCAAAAACCGCACCTCATTTGGACTCTCCTAGCCCCCTACCTATATAAAGGTCTCCCCCATCCAAATCGCAGTCCAAACCCTAGCTTTTTCCCTCTCCCCGCCGGACACATCTCCTCCCACCACCAGACATGTCCGCCTCTGCCGCCCGGCCAATCACGACCCGCCACGTGGCCCGCCGCCACCTCCCACCGCGCCGGCCCGCTCGGGCTAGAGCGGGCCCCTGAGCCCGTCGCACCGCGCCGCCGCCTC